>NW_028327190.1:2703991-3007983 GCF_987537825.1 Furipterus horrens | reverse complement strand
CAGTGTTGATTTTCACATCTTAGCTTAATTTTCTTTGGTTTCCCCCCTGAAGGTTCAGAGTTAGAGACAGAGTTAATCAAAGTCCTTTCTGGGTATCCTGAATGAAGGTATGAAAATAGAAAGTTGGAGACTTCCTTAGCAGCTTCTGTGGTTTTATCTCGCCATTAAGACACTTTTAGTCAAAAAGAAGTTCAGAAGACTTGTGCAATATTGGAGTAGATTATTTCATAAGAACTTGAAATAATTCTTTTCTCGTGCATTTGGATGCTGTGATAATCCTTCCAGTCTGACATAAGATGTTCGTTCTTTCCTCAACTCCCCATACTCTCCTAAAGCCTTGACCACCAGCTAGTACTAGGACTTCTACTTCATGACATTGCTGTTTCTTTCTATAGCTGACAATAACAGCACAAAGTTGGGTGTCCTTAGGATCCTGGGTGCCTAACTGGTCCAACAAGCTCTAACCTTCATCATGAAACATTATTAGCCCAGAATAAAAGCCAATAGTCTTGGGACAGGGTCAGCCTTTCAGAGGCTCCTCAAGCCCCTCTTTATTATTCTCCACTATCGCCAGTGCTGGGTTTCTGGCTACGGTATTCTTTAGAAGGTCATCCATTATACTTTGGGGTGCCTTTAGCTTATCCCCAGTGTGGAACCACTCGCCCACAACCAAATGACTTGCAGGGCGCTCAAGTGTTATTTTGTTCTCTCTTTTTATTTTTTCCACATGTCTCCACTTTAACCTCCTACATGAGAAGAACTGCATCTGAAGTTTTAAAAGATCGGTTGAGATGACTCTCCTAAACGCTAGGGTTTCATAGTCTTGGTCTGACTTCGTTTGTTACTTTCCCTGTTACCTCTAGGATTTCATGTCTTAAACTTGTTGTCCAGTTCTGATCTTTTTAGTTCATGGCATCGAAGAGAAACAGAGCTGGACATCTGTTAAAGGTGGCAAGGTAGATTTTATTCAGGCTACTGCAGTAGAGGAGAGACTTTAGATAACTAGAGCTCAACTCCAGTGCAACAAAAGGCAGGAGCCCTTTAAATGCTGGGGTGTGCTAAAGGAAAAGTATTGAGGGACATTTTGGGGGCCAACGGAGTTTGATCACCATGATCAGGGCCTCTGCGTTTGCTAACTGGCACTTATCAAAGTTGAACTCCTATCCTTCCATAGAGATTGGGAAACAGAGGCTCTGTCTTTCTTGATGATTACATTTCGAAGGGATGGCTCCCAGGTCCTGGAAACAGATATTTCTGGGTTGTAGAAGATATGTCTCAAAGGGACAGAGAAAGGATCTACAATTACAAGTTCTGTAAATGCTCTATGAAAAGGGAGGGGAGGCAGGGGCCCATGGTCAGGTTTTGGCTGAAACAGACAGGGAATTCTTTTGGCAATGTTGAGCTTTCTCAGGCCGGTATATTAAGGAGGCTGGGATCATCATTCTAAGGACTTGCCTTGAGCTCATAAAAACCGAAAGTTGGAGTTTTTATAAGCCAAAGGTGAGGCCTAATTGAGAAGAAGGTTCAGATAAGCCTGACTATATCAAACCATTATGTTATATACCTTAAATACACACAGCTTTTATTAAAAATTAATTTTGGGCAAGAAGGGAGCTTTCGTCAATAGCGATGGGCTAAAATCCACAGTATAGAACTTGTTTTTCCTTTACCAATCTTTTGTCACGGGGAACTTCTGATATTTAAGTTGGAGCTCCTGTGTCTGGCTCATGTCTATGGAATAAGAAGCAAAGAAAGGAAATGTTTATTTATTCTCCAAGCACAAGAATGTATATCCCTAAGGTTAAAAAAACAAAACAAACAAACAAACGGACAAACAAACAAACAAAAAACCCTCTGTGTCTCCAAGCCCAGAAGGGAAAATCTGTGATCTGGGCCTGGAAAAATGTCTTATCAAATCCTCCAAACGACAAAGAGAGAACTCTTATTGATGATTAGAGCCCTGTCCCATGGTACCCCAACCTTGTCATCCTGGAGGCTAACAAGAGCAGTTTTTGGATGATAAACCAGTAATGAAAATGCAAGGAGGCTCAGTCATATGGTACTGCCTCTTCTTTCTCTTAAGCTGCTGAGGCTCTCAGAGTGTCCCGTACTGACAGATGGGGAAGAAAGGATGTTCAGAGTCAAAAAAAAAAAAAAAAGGAACATGCTACATTAGTGTGTGGATATGTGTAAAGTAGTATGCACTTAGGTTATCCTCTAAGAGACAAACATAAATATGTTAAACCCAGAAGCTTTGGTCACCTTTTTTTCCCCCTAAGACCATCATTCATTTTCTAGCCTTGTTTATTCTATCCAAATATCTTCTCCTCCATACAAACTTGTGAATAGCCATACAAATCACACTTTAACTATGCTTTCAGTTTGTATTTGATTTGAAAGAGCTATTAATAAAAATGGAACCTGTGTTTGTAATGTAATTATTATGAATAATGGCAACATGAAGTTGAACTGAACCGAACTATCAGCCTTCATGAAACTGGTCTGCCTCTCAGTGCCACCAAGTATCTTTCAGCCTCAGATTTAGCCTCCCTAATTTAGTTTATGCAATGATACTGTGACCATTAGGTTTAATCAACTTTTCCTATTCTTGGATCACCTACACTGAAACCTTGAAGACAGGTTCTCTCTTTCTCTTCGTATCCGTGGTGATACGGGCTACAGAGTTGGGCTCAAGAAACAAATAACGGTTTTGAAAGTTCAGGCAGGAAACATAATTCAGAAAGCATGGAGTCATGGAATCTGAAATAATAACAAAGATTTTGGTTAGCTATTTGAGTAGGCAGCGTTCTTCATAAAGCAAAAACTCACACTTCAGGCATGCCTCAGAATCACCCGGAGAGCGTACTGAAACAGATAGTTGGGCCCCCTCCCAGCGTTTCTAACTCTGCAGGTCTGAACATTTGCCCGGTGCTGTGTTTTGCATGCATTATCTCATTTATTTCTCACGCAGCTGTATGATATGGGTACTATTTTAATCCAGGTTTTATTAACGGCAAAATGGAGCCCAGAGAGGCCATTTGATTGGTGGTTCAGCCACTTCCGGTATGAGCCACTTCCAGTACGAGCCGCTTCCATTATCTTGGGGACGGGGGTTTACGTGTGTGTGCTCAGAGATTAGCACGCGTTTACTCTCTTCTAGGGTCCGAAGATGCAGAAGAGGAATCCCCATAGCAAAAAAAGCAAGGGTAAAAGGTACCTAGTCTGAATTTTTGGCCCTCTCTGGTGGTTTCAAGCCTGGTTGAAAAGTGTTGATCGGTTATCTCGCCCTGCCGGTGAGCATGCTAGGGTCGGCGCACCACCTGTTGGCCGTTAGTGTGAGGCGGTTGGTCTGAAACCGTCGGTCGTGAGGCCGCTGGTCTGACGTGGTAATTCCGAGGCGGTTAGTCCCTTATCCCTCTGCCCCTCATCTGTTTGTTTTGTTATGTTCTGTTTTGTTTCGTCTTTTTTCCGTTACTGACTGGTGGGGAGCGGCTCTCCCGTGTGTAGCTTTAGCTTTCAATCCATGTATGGCTTGTTAATGGTGCTTTAAAAAAATGTTTATGTCAGAGCTGGAGAAGTGGCTGAGGAAACTAGGCTGTTAGTCGGGATTCTTTTTCGTTTTTTATCAGACCAACAAACTTTTCTGACAGAAAAGTATTTAAATGTAATATTAGTTGCTGACAGTTTTTCTCCTTCCCTCCAGAGAGTGTCTTTATTTGTCAATAAATGTTTCAAACAAAGGCCTCGGAGGAAAGAAAGGGGATCTGGAAGCATAAACCTCTTCAGGTTCCCTCATAGTGCTTATAGGCATCGATCCGCCCACACACCCTTCAGGATCGCCCCTGGTTTTAGGGACATTTAAATAGGATGAAGACTGCCCTAGTCTTCAGCTTTGTCAGGTAGTTGCCCCGCAGGGATGTCAGACTTAACCTTTCTGTGCCTGTTGCTCTCAAAGCTAGATGGTAATGAGTTCGTGTGGCCACTAGGAGTTCGCAGCTGCTTGGGAAACGTGTTTCCACACGGTACAAGATCACTCCATACAAAAACCCATTTTGCCAAGGCATTCCTCAAATTAAAAGGGAACTCGGCGAATCCCCCCTCTAGAATAACTTGCATCCGAAAACCTGCCGTTTTATGTATGTTACATTTATAACCTAATATTTCATAATTATTTATAATAGAGATGACACACTTATAACATTAATGTACTATTTCCTTAGTAGTCCCATCAAAAAGATGTGTTAGGTTCAAGGAAGAACTTCGCCTAACTCTCTGTATAGACTCTTAAGAGTTGCTCATGTACTTAGACACTCAGTAATCATTCTTGGTGATGTTGGGCTGAATATGACAACAGTGACTGTACTGGCAATAATGGTGTGCCGAACAACATGTCCTCTGAAATCCTTAGCAGTTGTATTTTAGCCTTGCTTTGGCACGTATCATGTTCTTTCGTGTGTTGGTAGTTATTTCATTATGAGCGTTACCTTTCCAAATACAGAATGAGTGTGTTTTACTCATTGTCATTTCTCCTGCCAGGGGTACTATTAGGTTCATATATATTAGTAAGTGCTTAAGGCTATTTATATAATTCAAAATCAGTGTGTGCATCGAAAACTGATATGTTTGTTATATGTCTGTTATATAGCAATTTTTTTTTTAAAGAAAGAAAATTACTGATAACGGTTGTTCAAGAATTGCTGTGCCCAGAACCATATAGAACTGCTTGGCCGTGACCAAGAACATTGGACTATTTTGGTACAAATTGCCTGGCTTATTGAACCAACTTCCTCACTGGTTCCATGGAGTCTTTCCTGTCACTCTTCAACAGACTTTTTAAAGAACCAATATATTTTATTACCCACTGTAATTGTATAACAGCTTCATTGACACCTAATTCAAATACCATCCATATAAAGTGTACAATTCAGTGACTTTCAGTGTACTCACAGAGTTGTGCAGTCATCACCAAAATAGATTCTAGAACATCTTCATCACCAAAAAAAGAAACCTCATGCCCTTTAGCTATCGTAACTCCCCCAACTCTATACCTCTCCAGCTGTTGGCGGCCAGTAATCTGCTTTGTGGATGTATAGATTGACTTATTCTGAACATTTAATATAAATGGAACCATATAATAGGTAGTCTGTTGTGACTGCTTTCACTTAGTATAGCTTTTTGCAATGAAGAGTTGTGACAACTTGTGTGGAAATGCTGTTTATGAGGACAGCCCATTAGAGACAGTGCCAAGGGCTTTCATTAGGGGCTGGTCCTCCAGGCACCCTCTGCCTAGCACATACCAAAATCCCAGAGTCCCAGGGTGAAAGCTGTTGTTCACCATAAATCATATTGTTTGCACAAACAGTTAAGGTACAATAAGCTACTCTCATCAGTTGGGATAGTGGGAGCCCTTCCCTCCGACCAAATCCAAGTTCCTAGATCCCAGCCAAGGGCCAACCTTGCAAGCAGGATTTTCAAAAACGATAGCATTGTCGGGCCCACTATGTTAACTCTTCTCTGCACAGATTTTGATACAGATTGTATTGATTCTGTAGATCAATTTGAGGGCTGCCATCTTAACAATATTAAGTATCCTACTTGATGAACATGGGATGTCTTTACATTTGTTTAGGTCTTTAATTTCTCTCGATATTTTGTGGGTCTCGGTGTACAAGTCTTGTAGTTCTTTGATTACATTTATTTTCTAAGTCTTTTATTATTTTTGATGTCATCGTAAGTAGAATTGTCTTAATTTTATTTTCACATTGTTTCTTGCAAATGAATACAATTGAAATAGAAATACAATTCAATAGAAATACAACTGAGTTTTGTATGATCTTATGTCCTGTACCCTTGAGCTGGTTTATTAGCTCTCATAGCTTTCTTTTTGTGCTCATGGATTCCTTGGCCTATTAACGTGGATTGATTTTTTTGAACCAGCCTCGCATCCCTAGAATAAACCTCACTAGGTCATGGCATATAACATACTTCTTATATTTGGATACGTTCTGTTTGCAACAGCTTGCTAAAGATTTTGAGTCTATTTTCATGAGGGATATCGGTCTGTAGTTTTCTTTTCTCATACTGTCTTTGTATGGTTTGGTATCATGGTAAAAGTGTTCTCATATAAGTTGTTGTAAGGTATTTCCTCCTCTTCTGTGTCTTAGAGAGATGGTATAGAATTGATGTTAGTTATTCTTTAAACATTTAGTTTAATTCTCCAGTGAAATATTTTGGGCCAAAAGACTTTTTTTAATTACAAATGTAATCCCTTTAAAACAATGGAACTATTCAAATTATGTATTAAATACTGAGTATATCCTGGTCGTTTGTGATTTCCAAGGGATTTTTCCATTTCAATTAAGTTGTCAAGTTTATATCTATCATAGGGTCTGTAATGATATCCTTTGTTTCATTTCTGCTATTGCTAATTTGTATTTAATTGTCAGTCTTGCTAGAGGTTTGTCAATTTTATTGATCTTTGCAAAGAACCAGCGTTCTGTTTTATTAATTTTCTCTATTGATTTTTCTATTTTCTATTTCATCAATTTTTGCTTTTATCTTGAATATTCCCTACTTTATCTTTGCTTTGGATTTATTTTGCTCTTCTTTTTCTAGTCTTGATTTGGAGCTTAGATTGACTTTTAGACGTTTCCTCTTTTCTAATATAGACAGTGGGCTATAAATTTCTCTTGCAGCAGTGCTCTGTGTCCTACAAACTTTGATGTATTGTATTTTCATACTCATTCAGTTCAATGCGTTTTTATTTGCCTTAATATTTCCCCTTTGATCAATGTGGTGCATTGTTTAGTTTCAAAGTATTTGGGGATATTCCTGTTACTTTTGTTATCGATTCCTTTGTGGTCAGAGGTAACACTCAATGATAATTTCGCTTGTTTTATGTTTGCTGGTTTGTTTTATTTATTTATTTTTCCTTTTATTTATTTATTTTTTGGTTTTTCAATTACAGTTGTCCCATTTTCCCCCATTGCTCCCCCCACCCAGCCCATCCCTTCTCCCACAATCATATCCCTCCCCATTGTCCATGTCCATGAGTCGTTTATACACATTCCTTGACTAGTCCCTTCCCATACTTATCCCCCTTCTCTCCCTCCCCCCTCCCCACTACTGACTGCTATTCTAGTCTTTGTCCTATTCAGTTCGTTTGTTTGTGTTGCTCTTTAGTTTCCTGTATTAGGTGATATCATACGGTATTTTGCTATCTTTGCCTGGCTTATTTCACTAAGCATAATTCTCTCTAGTTCCATCCATGTTGTCGCAAATGGCAGGCGTTCCTTCTTTCTTTCTGCTACATAGTATTCCATTGTGTAAATGTACCACAGTGTTTTGATCCACTCATCTACAGATGGGCACTTAGGCTGTTTCCAGCACTTAGCTATTGTAAACAGGGCTGCTATGAACATAGGGGTGCATAGGTTTTTTTGAATTAGGGTTTTAGGATTTTTCGGGTATAATCCTAGCAGTGGAATCGCTGTTTCAAAAGGCAGTTCCATTTTTAGTTTTCTGAGGTAATTCCATACTGTTTTGCATAGTGGCTGCACCAGTCTGCATTCCCGCCAACAGTGCAGTAGGTTTCCGTTTCTCCACATCCTGGCCAGTATTTGTTGTTTGTTGATTTGTTGATGATGACCATTCTGACAGGTGTAAAGTGGTGTCTCATTGTGGTTTTTATTTGCATCTCCCTGATGGCCAATGATGTTGAGCATTTTTTCATGTGCCTATGGACCTTCTGTATGTCCTCTTCGGAGAAGTGTTTGTTCAGGTCCTTCGCCCGTTATTTAATTGGGTTGTTTATTTTCTTGATGTTGAGTCATATAAGCTCCTTATATATTTTGGAGATCAGTCCCCTGTCTGCGATATCATTGGCAGATATGTTTTCCCATATGGTTGGTTTCCTTTTCATCGTGCTGATGTTTTCTTTTGCTGAGCAGAAACTCTTTAGTTTGATGTAGTCGCATTTGTTTATTTTTTCCTTTATTTCTCTTGCCTTAGGAGATGTATCCGTGAAGATATTGTTACGTGGGATATCTGAAATTTTCCTGCCTACGTTTTCCTCTAGGACTTTTGTGGTGTCACGTCTTACATTTAAGTCTTTAATCCATCTTGAGTTTATTCTCGTGTGTGGTGTAAGTTGGTGGTCTAGTTTCATTTTTTTGCACGTCCCTGTCCAGTTTTCCCAGCACCATTTGTTAAAGAGGCTCTTCTCACTCCATTTTATGTCCCTTCCTCCTTTATCAAAGATTAGTTGACCATAGAGGCCTGGGTTGTTTTCTGGACTCTCTATTGTGTTCCACTGATCTATGTGTCTGTTCTTATGCCAGTACCAGACTGTTTTGATCACAGTGGCTTTGTAGTATTGTTTGATGTCTGGTATCGTGATTCCTCCTGCTGTGTTCTTCTGTCTCAAGATTGCTTTTGCTATTCGGGGTCTTTTTGGTTCCATATGAATTTTTGGAGTATTTGTTCTAGGTCAGTGAAATATGTCAATGGCATTTTAATAGGGATTGCATTGAATCTGTAAATTGCTTTGGGTAGTAGGGCCATTTTGATGATGTTGATTCTTCCCATCCAAGAAGATGGTATTTGCTTCTATTTTTTTGTATCTTCCTTCATTGTGGCGTGATTTTCAGTGTACGGGTCTTTTTATCTCTTTGGTTAAGTTTATTCCTAGGTATTTTGTTTTTCTTGCTGCTATAGTAAATGGTATTTTCTCTTTTGCCTCTGTCTCCGATAGTTTATTGTTGGTGTACAGAAATGCCTTAGATTTCTGTATACTTATTTTGTACCCTGCTATTTTGCCAAATTCACTTATTATATCGAGTAGTCTTTTAGTGGAGTTTATAGGGTTTTCTAGGTATGCTATCATGTCATCTGCAAATAGTGATAATTTTACGTCTTCTTTCCCAATTTGGATGCCTTCTATTTCTTTGTCTTGTCTGATTGCTGTGGCTAGGACTTCCAACATTATGTTGAATAGGAGTGGAGAGAGCGGACAGCCTTGTCGAGTTCCTGATTTCAGGGGGAACGCTTTCAGTTTTTGTCCATTGAGTATGATGTTGGCTTCGGGCTACTCCTATATAGCCTTAATTATGTTAACGTATGCTCCCTCTATTCCCATTTTGCTGAGCGTTTTCATCATCAATGGGTGTTGTACTTTATCAAATGCTTTCTCTGCATCTATAGATAGGATCATGTGATTTTTGTCTTTCATTTTGTTTAGGTGATGTGTTATATTTATTGCTTTGAGAATATTAAACCATCCTTGCATCCCCGGGATGAATCCCACTTGATCATGGTGTATGATCTTTTTGATGTATTGCTGGATCCTGTTTGCCAAAATCGTATTGAGGATTTTAGCATCTATGTTCATCCGTGATATTGGCCTGTAGTTCTTTTTCTTCGTTGTGTCTTGACCTGGTTTAGAATTAGGGTAGAAAGAGTTTGGGATTTTTTCCCTCTTCTTGGATTTTTTGGAATAGTTTGGTTAGGGTAGGAGTTAGTTCTTCCCTCAATGTTTTGTAAAATTTGCCTGTGAAGCCATCCGGTCCAGGGCTTTTGTGTGCAGGGAGCTTTTGGATCGCTGTTTCAATTTCCTCCTTTGTTATTGGTCTGTCGAGACTTTCTACTTCTTCTTGGTTCAGTTTTGGAAGGTTATACGTTTCTAGAAATTTGTTCATTTCTTCTAGGTTGTCGAATTTCTTGCCATACCGTTGTCTGTAGTAATTTCTTACAATTGTTTGTATTTCTGAGGTATCAGTCGTGATTTCTCCTCTTTCCTTTCTGATTTTGTTTATTTGTGTCTTCTCTCTTTTTTTCTTGATGAACCTGGCTAGAGGCTTGTCGATTTTGTTTATTTTTACAAAGAACCAGCTCTTGGTTTTGTTGATTTTTTGGAGTGTTTGTTTAGTCTCTATGTCACTTAGTTCTGCTCTGATCTTGAGGATTTCCTTTCTTCTTCTTGCCCTAGGCTTTGTTTGTTGCTGTTGTTCTAGTTCTTGTAGCTTTAGGATTAGTTTTTTATTTTTATTTTTATTTGAGCTTCTTCTGTTCTTTTCAGATATGCCTGTATTGCTATGAACTTCCCTCTTAGGACGGCTTTTGCCGTGTCCCATAGGTTTTGGGCTGTTGTGTGTTCATTGTCATTAGTTTCTAGAAATTTCTTGATTTCCTCTTTGATGTCATTGTTAACCCATTCGTTATTTAATAGCGTGTTATTCATTCTCCATGAGTTTGGGTGTCTTTGATTCTTTTCTCTGAGGTTGATGTTTCGTTTCAAGGCATTGTGGTCTGAAATGATGCTTGATATCATTTCAATTTTCTTGAATTTGTTGAGGCTTGTTTTGTGTCCTATCATATGGTCTATCTTTGAAAACGTCCCATGTGCCTTTGAAAAGAATGTACATTTTGCTTCTTTGGGGTGAAAAGTTCTGTATATATATATATATCAGTTAATTCCGTGTGGTTTAGTGTGTTGTTCAATGCCTGTATATCCTTGGTGTTTCTTTGCTTGGATGATCTGTCTGTTGTTGATAATGGAGTGTTGAAGTCCCCTACTATGAGTGTGTTGTTGTTAATATCCTTCTTGTGGTCTTCTAGTATTTGTTTTATGTATTCGGGTGCTCCTATGTTGGGTGCATATATGTTTATCAGTGTTATATCTTCTTGATGGACTGTTTTTTTAAGTATTATGAAATGTCCTTCTTTGTCTCCTTGTATTGCCCTTGCTTTGAAATCCGTTTTGTCTGATATGAGTACTGCTACCCCAGCTCTTTTGTCAGGTCTGTTTGCTTGGAATACTTTTTTATATCCCTTTACTTTCAGTCTATGTAAATCTTTTGTTTTGAGGTGTGTTTCTTGTAGAAAGCAAATATGTGGGTCCTGTTTTCTTATCCATTCTGTTACCCTATGTCTTTTAATTGGAGCATTTAATCCATTTACATTTAAGGTTATTCTCAACATGTATTTATTCATTTCCCTTTGTACCTCTGTTCCTCTACTCTTTATGTATATATATATATATATAATTTTTTTTCTCTTTCTTTTTCTTAGACTATTCCCTTTAGCAACTCTTGCAATGCTGGTTTGGTGGAGATGTATTCTTTTAGTCTTCCTTTGTCTGAGAAACTCCTTATTTCCCCTTCTATTTTGAGTGAGAGCCTTGCCGGGTCGAATATTCTTGGTTGTAGGCCTTTGTTTTTCATTGCTTGAAATATTTTTGACCATTCCCTTGTGGCTTGTAGTGTTTCTGTTGAGAAATCGGTCGACAGCCTTATTGGAGCTCCCTTGTAAGTTATTTGCTGTTTTTCTCTTGCTGATTTTAGGATTCTCTGTCTTGGAATGTTGCCATTTTAACTATGATGTGCCTTGGAGTGGGTTTTGGGGGGTTCCTCTTTATTGGAACTCTCTGTGCTTTCTGGACTTGCATAACTCTTTCTCTCATCAGGTTGGGAAATTTTTCTGTCACTATTTTTCCTATCAGTTTATCTATTCCTTGTTCTTCTGATTCCTCTTTGATTCCGATTACTCTTATATTGCTCCTCCTTATGCTATCCTGCAACTCCCTTATCTCTTCTTCATACTTTTTAAATCTTTTTTCATTTTGCTGTATCGTCTGAGAATTTTTTCCTACATTGTCCTCTTACTCACTAATACGATCCTCTGCCTCGTTTAGTCTGCTTTTGACTGATTCTACTGTGTTGTTCAGTTCAGAGATTGCATTCTTCATTTCTTCCTGGTTCTTGTTGATAGTTTCTATGTCTTTCTTTATGCTGGTGTAGTTCTCTGCAAGTTCCCTGTAATTTTCTTGCAGCTGTTGGTAACTTCCTTGGAGGTTGTCGTAGTTGTTTTTGAGGTTGTCGAGTATATTTAACTTCTTCACCATCATTGTTTTGAATTCCATGTCTGACATTTGGGCTATGTCTATTCCACCTGCCTTTCTTTCTGGGGATTCCTCTTTCCTTTTTACATTGCGAGGTTGTTTCTGCGTCTTACCATGTTGGATTCTTCTGGTTTTTTTTTTATTTTTTGGGTGATGGTCTGCTTTGACTTCCCTCCTTTGTGGTGTGAGATTCTTTATTGGAGATCTGTGGGTTTCAGTTGTTCAGTCTCTTTGATCTCCTGAGCCTGATGTTCTTGTGGTACCCTTTATGTCATTTGTTTATGCTCTCTGGTTATATTTCAGGTGGTTTTTGTTAGGATCTTCCTTCTGGCTAGTTGATTGAGAGTCACTCTAGCCACTTTATCTTGAATCCTTTTGTGGAGGTGTCAGTTCAGCCTTTGTGTGTTGTCTTGTTTTTCTGTATCCACAGCTGGTCTACTGAGATGGGTCAGAGGTTCCTGTTCCTTGCAGCAGAGGGCCCCCGCATGGCGCGTTCCTTAAGGGCCTGTTGGAGCTAGCCAAGGTGTCCTTCCCGGCATGCCTGTTAGCTGGTAAGGCAGCCCGAGAGCTTGCCTCAGGCCTACGGCACTGTGCTCCGGGAGTTGGTCTCTTGCCTGCCAGTGCTGGGCCCCAGACACTCGTGCACAGTGGAAGTGAGCGATTGGTCCTCATTGATGTCAGCGGGATGTTTTTGCGCATGCACGTCCGTGCTAGCCCAAGGCGACCCGGGAGCTAGCCTCAGGTCTGCTGTGCAGTACTCAGAGAGTTGGTCTCTTGCCTCTTAGGGTGGGGCTCAGAACACTTGTGCTCAGTAGAAGTGAGTGTCTGTGAGTCCCTGCTGCCTGCTGTTGTGGCGCTGCAGCCGCCCACTGTTCCCGCACCCACCTGGACGGGCACGAGCAGAGCCTGAGCAAATGCTTTGCGCTCCTGCCTGGCACTTGGGCCTGGCGCCCACTGGAGCTGGCCAGGCGCGACTGCACACAGTCTTCTGCGTATCCAGTGGGCCCTCTCTGCGCCCGTTGGGGCACTGATCTTATATCTGTTGGGGTGTGTCCGAGGGGCACCTGGGCTCGCGGCCCTGCACACCTGGGCCAGTGAATGAGGACACTTCCCTATGCGTGCCCGCGACCCAAGGGGAGGGTGGGGAGTGAGCCAGTGCACTTCTCCACCTGCGCTCCTCAAGAATGTCCTATCACCCCCAAACTTCCCCCCACTCTCCACAGTTCACAAGAGAAAAATATCAAGGAAAAATGACGATTTCACTTGCTCAGCAGCACTGTCTCCCGTCTTCCAGCGCCAATGCCGCCTGGTCGATTCCCGACTCTGCCAGCAGGCAGAGATCCGCTTTCCTCCTGACTCCTCTCTGGGTAAGCCTGTGGTCGCCAAAAAGCCTTTGTGTCCTTTCAGCCGCAGCTCAGGCAGCCACCCCAATCAGGAATCCCGTTTTGTCCCTTTTTCTTCCACTATCCTCACGCAACAGGTTGTTCCCAGATGGCTTTTCTCTAATCCAGCAGTGCCAAGGCTCGACTCCTGCCAGTGTCCAGCTGCTCACCAAGATGTTCTGTCTGCAATTAGTCCAAACTACAGACGGGTCTCGGGAGCCTGAGGGCGCAGCCTCCCCTCACTTCTCCGCCATCTTCCCTCTCTTCCTTATTAATTTCTTGTATTGTTTCTATACACTCTCTTTTCAAATCTTTTTCTAGCCTTTGGCCTTTAAGTCTTTCTGCTTACTTTGGATTCAGTTTGCTGTTTTTAGTTTCTTAACGTAGAAGGTAGAGTTAACTACTTAAGGTTTTTCTTCTCTTTTATTCTAGGTGTTTACAGTGTAATTTCCCTTGTGCTGCTTTAGCAGCATCCATAAGTTTTGGCATGTTGTGTTCTCATTTTCCTTCTCCTTAAAGTATTTTTTTTAATTTTTCCTTGTGATTTCTTTGCAATAGTGAGTTGTTTAGTGTTGTTTAATTTCCAAATATCTGTGAACATCTCACATTCTCTTCTCTTATTGACTTCTAACAATTCCATTATGGCTGAGAATGTATTTTTTATGATTTAATTTTCTCTAACTTGAAGTTTGTCTTATGGCCTAACATATGGTTTATCCTGGGCAATGTTCCGTGTGCACTTGAGAAGAATATATACTCTGCTATTGTTGGGTCATGTGTACCGGTTTTTCTTGAGTCTAGTTAGTTTATAGTGTATTTTGAGTCATATATATATATATATATATATATATATATACATATATATATATATATATATATATATTTGTTGATAATCTTGATCTTGAAGATGGTGTAGTTTAAGGGGTTTTTTTGTTTGTTTGTTTGTTTTTTCAGTCAGTCTAGCTGGTGTAAACATTGTTCTGGCCCTGTATGTGGATTGGGTACTACTTCCTCCAATCTTTTCAAGTGTTTTCCCCATCTCTGGTTTTGGGTAGTGTCTTCACATGAATATAGTGGTCAGTACTTTGCTGACTGCTCAAGGGGGTTCTTCTGCGGGTCTTCAGGGTTTTCTCTTTTTGCAGTTCTCTCCTTGCCAGTTCTTGGTCTTATGAATTCTAGCTGCCTTGTACCCTTCAACTCAAGGGGCCCTCTGGTTCCCACCTGGGTTTCCTCTCCCTGTATTACAACCTTAAAAATCTCGACAGTAAGGTGGCTCACCTGTTTTCTGTCTTTCTTTGTTTTCTTTAGCTTTTTGAAATCGTTGTTCTATTACAGTTGTCCCATTTCCCCCCATCGCACTCCCCTGTCCTTCCCACGCCCCTACAGTCATTCCCTGCCCTGCTGTTCATGTCCATGGGTCATTTATACTAGTTCCTTGACTAGCTGCTTCTAATTGTTGTTTTCTATTTCTCAAGGATCATTGTCCTTCATTTTCTGTCTAGAATCTGTGTGTTTTGTTACTTCAGGCTAGAAGATAAATTCTGATGTATTTTTTGTATCCTCACCTGAAGATATTTTTTTCATTGCTTTTAGAGAGAGAGGAAGTGAGAGAGAGAAACGTCCACGAGAGAGAAGCATCTACTTGTTACCTCCTGCACATGTGCCCCTACCAGGGATCACATGTGCCTGATGGGGCTGGATCAACAGGTATGTAACTGCAACCCAGGAGCATGCCCTGACTGGAAATCAAACTCGCAACCTTTTGGTTAAGGGAGGACACTCTAACCAATGGAACCACACTGGCCAGGGCTCAGGTCTTTTTATGCATAAAAAATATTAAGTTTAAAAATCACTAGGAGCTTCTAGGTTAGTGGTTTCCAACCTTTCCATTAGCTGATTCTCATCTTATTTCATTCATGTTTTACCCAAGGAAACCATTTTTGATATATGTTGTACTCTAAGCAAAGTACAATAATTAAATCATAGTTAAGGTTTGCCTTGCTTATTTCCATTAAATGCATAATACATAATAAGGTATATAACTCCTAATGGGAAGGTGGTAATAGTTATTATTGTTTATCCCTTTTTTTTCTTGTTAAATACTTAATAACGTATATGACTCCCCATGGGAAGGTGGTGAGTACACAGAAGGTAGACCACACAGAAGATAAACGACGTTTCAGTGAATCTGGGCTGCTTTGTCACGGTTGATGGAGGATTGGCTACCTAGGTAGGGTTTGAGAATAGAGTGGGGGCACTAATGAGATGCACATGTCCTCACTTAACTTGTCAATGTGTTTTGTGACTTTAAGTGAAATGACATGTAATGAAAGCGATTTTACCCCAAGATAATTGATATAAATAAGAGTGACTTTCTGCAGCATCTCATCAACATTATAATGAAACGCTGTTGAACAAAATAGCATTCAAGGACCTGCTGTATATTTCTTTAGGCTGTGGGAACAAGAAAATAAAGTTGACCAATAATAATCCGTGAATAGAGAGAAAGGAAGAGCTTCAAGATCACAGAATATAGAGAAAATTGTGGTCCCCTTTACAGTCTCTGGGGCCCTGCTTGTTCCTCTTTTGATGTTTCTGTTCCCCTCGGTGATTTCATGTACGCTCTTTCCATGTTTCCATGAATGCCTGGGAGCTCTTACTTCACCTTTGGGTGGTCTCCTAGGTTTTCTACCTCGCCTCTCCTTCTCCGCAAACTAGAATGGATCTGCTCTCTCGTCCATTTTAGCAAGATAACACTTCCTGCTTTCCTATGACTTACATAGGAATGCATTTAGAAGTCTTATTCATAATAGAATATGAAAGCCTTAATCTGCCTTGGGGGTTATGCCCTTCTCAGTGTAGCAGACACCTGTGTAGAGAAAATTGTTCAATTTCTGGCACTTTGATGACAAAAGATCATACAAGGAGTTAGCATAGAAAGGGAATATTTAGAACAGAACACTTTCCCAACTCCTTAAACCACAGCACACAGGATGCTGCTTTTGTTACCTACAGACAGGTAACCTCAGTCACTGCTGCCCTGTCTCCTGAAGTCCCTACTTAGTAGTAAAGTACTGAGGGCTCCGTGTAGGAAATAAAACTTTTTATGTTTCAGAGAATGAGGGGTTTATATATTTCTCCAACCATGCCCCTTAAGATTAAAGTGTTTTGCAATCATATATGGCTCTAGTGGTCTGGCCACCAATGCCCAGAGAGAAAGGAGAAACCGCACAGGTTTTGAGAAACAAAAACCTCCTCTTGTCTCCTAGTAATTCCCAAAAGCCAGATGTGCTGCCATGATGTCACATTGAATGCTAATGCAGAAGCCAGAGAATCTCATGGAGGAATGAGCTGCTTCTATCTAAAAATGCACTGTATATAAGTATGCTGTGCTTCTGTTTAACAATCACTTCCTTCCCCCACTAGCTGATCTTCTTTCCTGCTAATGTTCTGTGCTTCCTCAGATATAACCAAGTTGGCTACATCTGCTCTTCAGAAGTTTGTGGCTGAGCAATGCATTGACATTAAATATCTGAGGATGTCTTCCTCAAATAGCAAGATCTCTCTGCCCTCCTGACCTTTTTCTATTTTGCTAAACAAACAACAAAAAAGTGAGTTTTGATCATTGCTGAGATTGACTTTTTAATATGTTAAAACCTAGGTTAAGAACTTGATGATGAAATGAATGTACTAGTCTCCCTTTTCTGTTTATTGTAGTGTGAAGTTATTTTCTAAGAAGTGGTCAGTTTTCTCTGAGGTAAGCTTTGCTTTTTTTGGGTAATTGGCCACCTTTGAGAAAAGGATAACATGCAGGCATGTTATCAGAGGTGTCACTCCATTTTGTCTGACATAAGCTCCTCTATTATTTTCTGTCTAATTTCATTTTCCATGAATTGTTTTCCTGCATGGATGAACAATGATTCTAACAGCCTCTCTGAGATTAAATGTGTGGCTTTAAAGGTATGGAGCACAGAGAGAGTGTAAGGTCATAGATCCAATGTAACCAAGTTCAGGTTAGCACCTCTGTCCACAGGCAACCTCTTCTTCTCAACCCCTCACTAAAGAAAAGGGAAGACTGTCTTAGAAGTCAGAGCAGGGCTAGGGCACATCAGGGCAGCTGAGGTCATGTGTACACAGATGGAAATGCCAAGACTCTGTTTAACACTAAGTAAGGAAGGTGCTCTGGTTCCTCCTTTGTTGAGTCTCGTCTCAGGATTCCTCAGTACCGGTCACTGAGTAGGGGACCTGGTAAAATATTGTACTTATGCGCTCCCACCCAGGTGGGACTGAAACTAACAGAATCCACTCATCTGTCAGTGTGGGTACATAACTCCATCTGGCTCGCCACGAAGGATGTTTACATGTACATGGCAGTGTTGGGCCAGGTGGGGATTCAAGGAAGGTGGGCCCAAGGCCTAGTAGCAACAAGTGCTCTAACACAGAGAGAGGTTTAGATTTAGAATCCCATGCAGTTGTCATCACGAGGCCCTGTGGAGTAAAGCCCCAGCCATCAGTCTGGAATTCAGAGCCCTTCTGCTTAGAAGAGGGCTGGGGAGAACAAGGCAGGGTTTGTAGTACTGGGCAGTGGGGGATGGGGCTTGGGAGCAAAATGAGAGCCACCTTCTCAGATTCTAGGTTCTGGTTTACTTTTGAAGCAAAAGCAAAATGCCCTTATTCCCAAGCCCCTGGGTGAAGAACTGGTAAAAATACTCTTTATTCTGCTTCCAGCCATGACTAGTTTGGGAGACTGAGAAAGAGCTTAATCCTCCTACTGGTGGAAATGTAATGGCCCCACTTTGGACACAGAAGGCTGAGAACTTGACTATGCCTGGTAGGTTGGAACATCATTCATCACCAGGGTGATTAGTTTTGGTCCAAGTGGGACACATATCTAGGGTTATGGCTAGGAGAGACCCTTGGAGACACTAACCGCGAAATTTCAATCAAGACAATATGGAACTTTGAACTTGCAATGCCCTGTCACAGGAAGTACCTCATATGCTTTCATAAGAACCCCAATATTTAGGCATTATTCTCCCCATTTCACAGCTCAGACAATTGAGGCTTAGAGATACTGACTAAATGCTGAAGGCCATGCCGTTGGTGGACACATGGGGCCATGCAGTCCAGTTGGAGAGGTCACGATGGGGAAAGCTCCATAACGCAGGGCATGGAGCATGGTTTGGCAGAAACAAGCTGGCAGCGAGGTGGGACCCAGAGTGCTGACTTCAGCGACTGCAGAGACAAAGCTGGTGAGCTCTGATGTCAGGGAAGAATTTGTTTGTCTCCTGCTCAGTGTGAACAAGTCTGGGTCCTTTGGTATCAAGGGGAGAGAGTCGCAAGCACTGCCCTGTAGACAGGAAGAGGAATGACAGAACTCTTTCACATCACATTTAGCCGAAGAGAAAGCATTAGGCCAAGCCCTCGTTGACTATACGTAGGCTTAGAAATCTTCCACCAAAACCTTATAAAGTGAAAGGGGGCTCTACTAATAATTTCCCTAAGACAATGGCACAAATTGGGACCTATTGCAGACACATCAGAATGAATAATTACTTAAGCTATGAGCACAATGGATCCACAGCAAGCTGGGTATACCCTCAGATATTCCAGGATGCTGCAGTCTCAGACAGGCCAACTCCCTCCCTCTCCTCCAGGGGAAGACAAAGTCCAGTTCCACTGTGGACCCATGGATGATGTCAGACCCTTGTTGCAAAAACCATACCCACCGCTTCTGCAAGTTCAGAAAACCTGGGAAATATCCCAGACGTTTTGGAGTTTCCAACAGTGTGTGTGGGTGAAAGATCGGGGATTTGTAAAAGAATTACACGATTAGGAAGCCAAAAGACCTGGGTTCTATAGATTTGCTGTCTTTTTTCTTTGGGGGAAGCTAATGTTGGTAAAGTGTAATCCCGTGCTCTTGTCTTCACTTCTTTTTTATCTGTAAAATAAAAATATTAACCTTTGTTTTCTTAAAATCAAAAGGAGCAATAATAAAATAAAAATATTGCTCCCATAGAAGAGCAGAGTGTTGAAGTATTGCTAATTTGTAGGGCCAGAGTCATATGACAGCAGTGGGAATGATTTTTCTTTTCTTCTGTGGGACTGGGAGCTCAGGGCTAGTAGCAGGAAAGAACCTGCTCTGTAAGGTTGAGCGCTTTGGTGAGTAAGAGGGGAAGCAGAGCCCTGATGCAGGTGTCCTCACTGTGACAGTGTCTCCTGAAGAGAGGATAAGGAAGAGGGATACTGCAGGAGCCACATTTGGGTATGTGGATGGTTTTAGAATTTTATATCCTGATCTAAGAGATACAATCTGAGCTTCTCCTCACCAATGGATGGGAATGCTCTTCAGTTCTTTTTAAAGCCTTGCCTAGATAGGTTTCAAGTTTCTTTTCAGGCACTCCCCAAAGAGCTCTGCTATGTGCCTGCATCAGTTGATGTGAGCTCATGGTGGGAACCTGGAACGCAAAGACACCTTCTCTGCACCTACCTATGTGAAGAACCCAGCCCTACATAAGCCAGGCCCTGGCAGCAGTTTGAGAGCCACAGTCGACATTACTGTGTGCTCCCTTGATGAACAAAGCTCCCTCCCTAGCTCCTCTCCCTCTTCTTTGAATCTGTTTTGCTTCCTCTCTTGATTTCTACCTTGAGGGGGTGGGGCAAGAAGCCCTTCGCCAGTGACACAGGCAGCCAATAAACACATATTCCAGAAACACCCTGTCTTAATCTGTGCAGTCTTCTGTAACAAAATACCACAGAACTGGTGGCATGTAAAAAACAGAAATTAAATTCTCACAGTGTTCTGGAGGCTAGAAGTCCAAGACCAGGGAGCCAGCATGGTTAGCTGAGGGTCATCTTCCTGGTTTCTAGCCTTCTCTCTGTGTCCTCACATGGTGCAAGAGCTAGGGAGCTTGCTGGGGTCCCTTTTATAAGAGCATTAATCCTATTTGTGAGGGCACCATTCTCATGACCTAACTGTCTCTCTAAAGCCCACCTTCTAATGCTGTAACACTGGGCATTAGGATTTCAACATATGTAACTTAGGAACACACAAACATTCGGGTCATAGTACTCAGGCTCCTTGCATTGCAGGTGGAACTCTCTCCCTATTCCAAGTTTTATAGCAATACTTCAGAGATCATGATGGGAAACTCTCTTGTCTACGGCAGAACCAGGGAACTTCACAGGTGGGCAATACATGAGAAAGTCAGACTGCTTTGAAGGCCCAGAAGACAAAGGGCCAGCTATGACACATAAATGGAAGGCAGTCGAGGAAATAAATAGTTTCTGCATGCGCTTTGGTTCTAAAAATAAAATAATTCAAATTTCTAGTAATACATATTGAAACCAATTTAAATCTATGCTAGGAAAAATCATGTTAGGGTTTGTTGAAGAGAAGGTTGTACCTCGGAATAATCTCAGATATATCACAGGAATTATTTTGGCTGAGACAATTGGTATAAGTTGTGGCCATAGCTAGGTGCATTGTACTTATACACCTTGAAGGAGCATTTCACGGACATCACTTTTCTTATTATCTGAGTGTGAATTGAACAGTTAATTTCTTGGATAAGAAGCAGATCGACTCAGAGTTTTGTTTCTTTGCATTGTCTCTTAGGTATGTGGATGGTTTTAGGGTTTTATATCCTGATCTAAGAGACACAGACTGAGCTTCTCTCCTTCTCTTTCTATTCGTGGGACTTAGAGAAACTGGCTAAGAAGTGGACCTCATAGTAGACATTAGGCTTAAGAGAAAGCAGTCAAAGTGGAGGATTTCCTATAAAACCTGAGAAATAAATTGGAGTCATTTTTGCTTCATTAGTCAAGGATGAGGTGATTCCCCAAGGAGAAGTCTTATTTCTATGTCATTTCCTTCACAAACCCTCCATTGAAGCTGAGATGATAGAAGATATTGACATTTCTACCACTAAGGCACCGCCGAGTTCCACATGGTCTTAGCTACATCATCTCAACTACCTGAGAATGTGGGTGGCTGTAACACCCTCCTCGGTGAAATGGGCCATCAACGTGCTTCTGAGGGTCTACGTACAATTAGGCAGTAATACCGTCTCTTTGGTGAGTGTAAAGTTGGGGTTTTTGAACCCAAATGCACATTCTTCTCTGGAAAAATAAGAAGGAAATGCTGTCCCTTTGAATCTTGGCACCATGTTCCCCCTACCTACCGCTAGGGTTATCTTCTTCAGGGAATCAGAGCAGTAGTACTATCAGCTCCTTCTGCATTCCTGGGTGAATATGAAGACAAGACAATCAAAGGAGCTAACAAGAATTGTTATCACAAGGAATCTTTGACTTGTATCTTCACTACTTCTTGCTGCTTTAGTTCTTGTCTTTCCACTACCTCAAGCATCACCTGCTGATGAAGATAATGCCAAAGCCACCGGCAGAAGGGCAAGAAGCCTGGGGCTTCATTCAAGGTCCCTTTGATGTCTCTTACAATGAACATGCTCTGGTCTGAACCTCTAGTCAATGTCTTCAATGGCTCTTCTACCACATAGGTCGTTTCAGTTTTAACTGTACCTCTAAGAGCCAAGTTAGGAGTGGATTCTTTGCTGCTCTCTGAAAATCAAGTATTCAAGAGAAAGAAATTGTACTTATTTTCCCTGACCAGAATTTCCATAAATACGTTGTGACCCACGCTATAGTTGTTCTCCTTTCCACTTCACAGTAAAAATCATATCCTGACTTCTGCCTCTTAGAGGACGAACCAAGCATACTTTTCCATATTCTTTCTGCTAACTATAACTAAAAACTCTGGAAATAATATATATTTATCAAACAACAGAAGATTCTGAAATGTGGAGAGAAGGCAGACTACCGAAAGGCCTCAGAATGCAAAAATAAATGACAAAATGATGAATTTCCTCGTCTTTCTTTTTGCTTCACATATCACAAACTTAGCTGAAGAGGCCAGCAAACTGAAAACACCAACAGATATGAACAACAGTCACAAAAGCCCCAAGAGAGGTGTGGACAGAAAACTAGCCTGGCAGGACAGAAACTTTTATACAATAACCACTTTACCACAGCCAACCACCACAGGGAAAACCTATGGCCTCATCCCCACCCATGCAAGAAAAGGCTGAGTGAGAGAAGACTAGGTTTCCACCTACACAAATATTTAATAGGGGTTCCACACCCAACCTCCCAAAACTGGAGTGGTGTCAGAGAAAGCTGAGTAGAATCAGAGCTTGATCTCTGTTAGCTGATAATGAGGCCTCCCTTAAACACACGTGTGAGTGGAGACCACGTGAAGAGCCACGAGTTCAAGGCCCATCTGGCAGTAACAAGATGGCTTTTTCCTTCTCTTCTGTGGTAGTCAAAGGAGGCCTGATGGAGAGTCAGTGGCTTTCATCAGCACCCAGTGCTAACAAAGCCAACCATTTATCTGTGTTGTCAGTAACGTCATTAAAACGATCTGACAAAGGCTTGAAAGAAGACATCACAAAAATACGCCAATAAGCAATTGTTGTACATGAAACCAATAGAAACTCTCAGCAAAGAAATAAAAGTTTTAAGCAAAGAAGCATAAGATATGAAATACAAACAAAAGGATAATTTAGAACTGAAAAGTACAATGCTGAAACTTTAAAAAGCACAATGGATAGTGTCCACAGCAGCAAAAAAGAGTGATAGAGGAAATAATCGGTGACCTTGAAAATAAAGCAATAGAAATTTCCTCATCTGAAAAACAGAGAGAAAATAGACTTAAAGAAAATTAAGAGAGCCTTGGGGATTTGGAGGAATATAACTCACGGTCAAACATTGATATCATTGGAATCCCAGAAAGGAGAGGAGAAAGAGGACATGCTGGAAAAGTAGCCATACAATGAAAGCCTCCAAAGTGCCGTAAAATGTATAAACCTATAGATTTCAGAAGCTGAGTTGAATTCTAAAAGGGATAAATCCAAAGAAATCAATACCAAGATACAACATACGCAGACCTCTGAACACTAAAGACAAAAATAAAAATAAAAAAGGAAATCTTGAAAACCATCAGAAGTCATGGAGGCCAGAAAGAAGTGGCATAACGTTATTCAAGAGTTGGGAAAAAACTGTAAACCAGATTTGTATATGCAGTAAAATATCCTTCAAGAGTGAATTGGACATCAATACATTTTGAAATAAAGGAAAAGAAAGAAAAATTGTTGTCAGTAGACTCATCCTGCAAGAATGGCAAAAGAAAATTCTGAAGAAAGAGAGAAATATTGACAAAGGGAACCTTGGGTCACAACGGAAAAAAATGCAACAGACCAAAATATAGAGGTAAACACAATAGGCTTTCCTTTTCCTCTTGAGTTTTATAAATTATGTTTGATGGTATACCACAATTTTATCATAGTCTGAAGAGGTCCTAAATGTAAGTATAAAAGATACTTCAGATAATTATGTTATAAATGGGTAAAAGTAAAGGATTACAAGTAGAAATAAGGTCTCTAAGCTTTACTTGAACAGGTGAAGTGATGCCGTCAGTATACTGCCAAATATATAAATGTATTTGGTACTTATAGTATCTACAACTACCAGAGATGTCTCAGAAACTATCACAATAGTAAGCTCCAGGAGTCAGTCACTCCACTGAAACAACCATTAAGCTGGCAAAAGCAATCAGAGTTAACTATTTCAGAACTCTGGAACCCGATCAGACCCAATAACTAGGGAGTGCTTGATGAAGGGCAGCTGAACTAACTTTGGTAATAGCGCTGTGAGTGTGAACCAGCTACCATTCTCTACCTCAACCCTGCTGCTTTCTACCTTCCTAGAACAGTTGGCTGGTGCCAGGGAAATGGTGAGGCCTTAGAAAATGTTAGGGCTATGTATTTTGGCTGGTCTGGTGGTTCCCTGAGTGACCAGTGAAGACTGTTCCCTTTGTTCCACCCCCCTCTGGCTTCAGCGGCTTCCATGGCAACATCTATCAGATGATATAAAAATAAATACATCTCACACACATTTAAAAAAAAAATCCATTCGTGTCAGGACATCTCTGTCAGCTCACAAGCTGATGACAGAGATAATAGAACAGAAACGTTAGTAACCACAGACAACAAGGAATACAGATTTTGCAAAATTAATTTGGAAAAGTCACTTCAAACAATGGATGACTACAACTCCCAAAATACAAAAAAAAAAAAAAAAAAAAAAAAAAAAGCTATCTCTAAGGAGGGCAAGAATCTGACTTTCAGAGTTAGCTCATTATAATACTCAAAATGTCCAGTTATCAACAAAAAAGTATAAAGCATACAAAGAGGCAGGAAGATATGGCTTTTAACAGAGGTAAAAATGTTAGAACATATTTCTGAAAAAGTCTGAATATTGGAATTATTAAAAATGATAGATCAACCACAATGAAATATCACTTCACACCTATCAGAATGGCTATCATTTGAGAAAGGGGGACTCATTTGCACTGTTAGTGGGAATGCAGATTGGCACAGCCACTGTGGAATACAGTATGGAGATACCTCAAAATATTAAAAATAGATCTGCCTTTGTAATCCCACTCCTGGGAACATATCCAAAGGGACTCAAAGCACTAATTCGAAAGGACATAAGCACCCCTACATTTATTGCAGCATTATTTACAATCACCAAGATGCGGAAGCAGCCCAGGTGCCCATCAGTAGATGAGTAGATAAAAGAACTATGGGACATTTACACAATGGAATACGGTTAAGCCGTAAAAAAGGAAGAGAAAGCAAGTTTTATCCTTTGTGACAGTATAGATAGACCTGGAGAACATTATGCTAAGTGAAAGAAGCCAGTCAGAGAAAGATGAATACCATATGATTTCACTCATACATGGAATCTGATGAAGAAACGGAACTAACAAGCAAAATAGAGACAGACTCATAGATAGAGAGCAGGATGACAGCTAAGTGGTCAGGAGAGGGTAGTGGGGAGGAATTGAACAAAGAGGGAAAGGGACTCATGGACATGGACAACAGTGTGGTGATTACGGAGGAGGGGGCTACAAGGGGACTCAATGGTAATGGAAAGAAATACAATAAGAATAAATTAATTAATTTTTAAAAACGGCCAGACTTTTCCGAGGTGGTTTTATCATTATATTTCCACCAGCAATAATCCAGTTTCTCGGGGTTCGTGTTGTCACAGTGTTTTAGTTTGGCCATTCTGATAGGATATAGTGATAGCACATTGTGGTTTTACTTTACATTTTCTTAACGGCTAATAATGCCAAACATCTTTTGATGTGCTTTTTTGCCATCTTATTTGGGGAAATATCTCTTCATGCCTTTTGGCCATGCTCCAGTTGGATTGTTTGCCTTTTTACTGTTGAATTTTCAGAGTACTTTGTGTACTCTAGCTCCTAGTCATTTCTCAGATACGGAGTTCGAAAATATTTTTTCTACGGTGAAACTTTTCTTTTCATCTGCTTAGCAGTCTTTCACAGAGCAAAATGTTTTCAGTTTGCTAAGTTCCAGATTATTGATTTTCTCTTTAATGAATTGTGTTTTAGGTGTGAAACCAAGAACGTTTTGCCTAGCCTCAGTTCCTAAACATGTTCCACTGTGCTATTTTTTTCTGAAACGTTTACAGTTTTATATTTTACATCGAAGTCCATGATCCATTTTGAGTTAGTTTTTGAATAAAGTGTTAGACTTAGGTTGAAGTTTATTTTTTTTCCCATGGCTGTGCGATAGCTGTAGCATCATTTGTTGAAAGACTATTTTACTGAATTCCTTTTTCTCCCTTGTCCAAACCAGTTCAGAGGAGTTATATGGGTCAGTTTTTGCATTTTCTGTCTGGTCCCTTAATCCATGTCTCTGCCCGTCTTCCATCATAACCTTCTTCGATTAGATAGATCTTGATTCCTCCCACTTTTTCCATTTTTTTCCCCTCCCAACATTGGCTTAGGTATTACAATTCCTTTTTTTTTTTTTTTTTTTTTTTTTTTTTTTTTTTTTAATGTGAAGAGATTTTTTGAGATGCAGGGGAGGTTTGCTGGCTTATTTATTTATTTATTTATTTAGCTTTTATTTTTTTATCCCTCTAAAGTTTTTTGTTTGTTTGTTTATGTGTTATAGCTGTCCCACTTAATTCACAATTGCTTCCCCCCACCCTGCCCACCCCTTTTACCATAGTCAATCCCCACCCCATTATCCATGTCAATGGTCATTTATACATGCTCTTTGACTAGACCATTCCCCTTCTTACCCCACTTCTCTCCCTCCCTGCTCCCCTCTTGTCACTGTGAACCTGCTCCTTGCTTACATGCCTCCGGTTCAGGTGCTCGTTTGTTTGTGTTGTTCATTAGTTTCCTGTATTAGGTGATAGCATATAATATATATAGTATTTGCTATCATCCATTAAATCATCCTTGCAGCCCTGGAAGGAATCCCACTTGATCGTGGTGTATGATCCTTCTAATGTGTTGCTGCATCCAGTTTGCCAATATTTTGTTGAGGATTTTAGGATCTCTGTTCATCAACGATATTGACCTGTAGTTTTCTTTCTTTGTGGTGTCTTGACCTGGTTTTGGAATTAGGGAAATACTGGCCTCATAGAAAGAGTTTGGAAGTCTCCCCTCTTCTTGAATTTTTTGGAGTAGTTTGAGAAGGATAGGCTATAGTTCTTCCCTAAATGTTTTATAAAATTCGCCTGTGAAGCCATCCGGTCCACGGCTCTTGAGTGCTGGGAGTTTTCTGATTACTGTTTCTATTTTCAATACTTGTTATCGGTCCATTCAGGCTTTCTGCTTCTTCTTGATTCAGTTTTGGAAGGTTATATGTTTCCAGAAATCTGTCCATTTCATCTAGGTTGCCAAATTTCTTGTGATACAGTTGTTCGTAGTAATTTCTTACAATCCTTTGTATTTCTGTGGTATCGGTTGTGATTTCTCCTCTTTCACTTTTGATTTTATTTATTTGGGTCCTCTCTCCTTTTTTCTTGATGATCCTGGTTAAAGGCTTGTCGGTGTTCTTTATCTTTTCAAAGAACCAGCTGCAGCTCCTACTCTTGTTGCTCTTTTGAATTGTTTGGTTAGTCTCTATGTCATTTAATTCTGCTCTCATCTTGATGATTTCCTTCCTTCTACTCGCTCTGGGCTTTGTTTGTTGTTGTTCCTCTAGTTCTTGTAGCTGTAGGGTTAGATGTTTTATTTGAGATTCTTCTATCCTTTTTAGGTAGGCCTGTGTTGCTAAGAACTTTCCTCTCAGGCCTGCTTTCGCTGTATCCCATAGGTTTTTGGTTGTTGTGTGTTCCTTTCCATTTTTTTCCAGAAACTTCTCGATTTATTCTTTGATGTCATTGTTAACTCATTCATTATTTAATAGCATATTATCCATTCTCCATGAGTTTGAAAGGTCTTTGCGTTTTTTCCTTAAGTCCTTTTTATTCGTCTTTCTCTGACTGGCTTATTTCACTTAGCATAATGTTCTCCAGGTCTGTCTATACTGTTACAAAGGGTAAAACCTGCTTGCTCTTCTTTTTTACGACTTAGCAGCATTTAAAACGAAATGCCCCATACTTCTTTTATCTACTCATCTACTGATGGACACTTGGGATGCTTCCGTATCTTGGTGATTGTACATAATGCTGCAATGAACACAGGGGTGCTTATGTCCGTTCAAATTAGTGTTTTGTGTCCCTTCGGATATATCCCCAGAAGTGGGAACATTGGGTCAAAAGGCAGACCTATTTTTAATTTTTTTGAGGTATCTCCATACTGCATCCCAATCAGCATTCCTACCAACAGTACAGGAGGGTTCCCTTTTCTCCACATCCTCACCAGCACTTATTGCTTTTTGACTTATCGATGATAACCCCTCTGACAGGTGTGAGGTTATATCGTATTGTGGTCCTCATTTGCATTTCTCTGATGATCAGTGACATTGAGCACCTTTTCATATGTCTATTGGCTATCTGTATGCCCTCTTTGGAGAACTGTCTATTCAGCTCCTTTGCCCACTTTTTAAGTGGGTTACTTGGGTTTTTGGTGTTGAGTTTTGTAAATTCTTAATGAATTTTGGATATTAACCTCTTATCAGATGTATTGGTGGGTACGTTCTTCCATTCTGTGGGTTGTCTTTTTATTTTGTGGATGTTTTCCTTTGCTGTGCAATAGCTTTTTTAGTTTGATGTAGTCCCATTTGTTTATGTTTTCTTTTGTTTCCCTGGCCTGGGGAGATATATCCAATAAAATATTGCTACAAGCCATGCCTGATATTTTATTGCCTAGGTTTTCTTCTATGACTTTTATGGTTTTAGGTCTAATATTTAAATCTTTAATCCATTTTGAATTTATTTTTGTGTGTGGTGTAAGAATGTGGCCTAGTTTCATTTTGCTGCATGTATCTGTCCAACTTTCCCAAGACCATTTGGTGAGTAAGCATTCTTTAGTCCATTGTGTGTGTGCTTGCTTCCTCTGTCACATATTAATTGAGTGTAAAGGTGTGGATTTATTTCTGGGCTCTCTGTTCTGTTGCACTGATACAGGCATGTGCTTTTTTTATGCCAGAGCCATGCTGTTTTGAATACTATGGCTTAATTGTATAGTTTCACATTAAGTAGCGTGATTTCGCCAACTTTCTTCTTTTCTCTCAGGATCCCTGTTGCCTTTTGCGGTTTCATCTCAACTTTTAAATATTTGTTCTAGCTCTGTGAAATATGCCATGGGTTCTTGATGGAACTTGTGTTGAATCTACAGATTGCTGGGTGGCTTGGACATTTTAATGATGCTAATTCTTCTTATGCTTGAACACAGTATGTGTTTCCACTTGTATCTTCTTCAATGTCTGGTAATTTCCTGAGAAGAGGTCTTTTACATCCTTGGTCAGGTTTATTGCTAGGGATTTTATATTTTTTGAAGCAATTGTGAATGGACTTGTTTTCTCAGTTTCCCTATCCGTTAGTTCGTTATTGGCTTGTAAAATGCAACTGATTTCTGGATATCAATTTTGTACCGCGCTACTTTGTGAAATTCATTTATCCATTCTAGTAACTTCTTGTGGAATCTTTGGGAGTCTCTATGTACAAAAACATTTCATCTGCAAAGAAAGACAGTTTTACTTCTTTCTTTCCAATTTGGATGGGTTTTATTTTTCTTCTTGTCTGATTGCTATGGCTAGGATTTCCAGTACTACGTTGAATAAGAGAGGTGAAAGTGGACATCCCTGCCTTGTTCCTCATCTTGAGGGGAACATTGTAGTTTTTGCCCATTGAGTATGGTGCTGGCAGTTGGTATGTCATATATGGCCTTTATTATGTTTAGGTATGTTTCCTCTATTCCCATTTTGCTGAGAGTTTGTATCAAAAATGGGTGCTGGATTGTATCAAAAGCTTTTTTTGCATCTATTGATATGATCATGTGGTTTTATCCTTCATTTTTTAAATAGGTGAATCACATTTTTTGATTTGTGAATGTTGTGCCAACCTTGCATTTCTGGAGTGAATCCCACTTGATAAAGATCTGTGACCTTTTGGATGCATCGCCATATTTGGTTTGCTAATATTTTGTTGAGGATTTTAGCATCAGTGTTCATCAGGGACTTTGGGCTATATTTTTCTTCCTTTGTAGAATCTTTTACGAGGTTTTGGAATTAGAATAATGCTGGTCTCATAATATGAGTCCGGGAGTCTTCCCTCCCCTTCAATTTTATTTTAAAATGTTTGAGGAGAGGTGTTAGTTCTTCTCAGAATGTTTGGTGAAATTCACCTGTGAAGCCATCTGGTCCAGGGCATTTGTTTGTTGGGAGGTTTTTAAAGATTATTATTACTGCTTCAATTTCACCAGGTGTAATATGTCTACTAAGATTTTCTGATTCATCTTGATTTGTTTTTGAAAGAGTGTGTGTTTCTAGGCATTACTCCATTTCGTTCAGGTTGTCCAGTTTGTTGGCATATTTTATTGTTGTTCGCAATATCTTTTTTATAAGTCTTTGTATTTCTTTGGCGTCAGTTGTTATTTTTCCGCTTACATTTCTGATTTTATTCATTTGCATCCTTTTATTTTCTTGATGAGTCTGGTGAAAGGCCTGCCAATCCTTCTTATCTTTTCAGAGAACCAATTCTTAGATATATTAATCTTTTGTATCTTTTTTAGATTCTATTTTATTTATTCCAGCTGTGATATTTATTATTTCCTTCCTTCTGCTCACTTTGGGTTTTGTTCGTTATTCTTTTTCAAGTTCCTTTCAGTGTAAAGTGAAATCGTTCATTTGAGCTTTTTCTTGTTTTTTTTGAGATAGGCCTGCAATGATATGAATTTATTTCTCAGGATTGCTTGCTTTCCCAGTGTTTTCACAGAGTGTGAATTGTTGTGTCCTTATTTTCATTTGTTTCAAGGTATCTTTTGATTTCTCCCTTGATGTCATTGTTGACCCATTCATTGTTTAATAACATACTTATGTCTTAATATGTGGTCTATCCTAGAAAATGTTCCATGTGCACTTAAAAAGTACATATAGTCTGCTGCTTTGGGATGAAATGCTCTGAAGATATCAATTAAATACATTTGGTCTAATGTGTCATTTAAGGCCGCTCTCTCCTTGTTGGTTTTCTGTATAGAAGATCTATCCATTGAAGTCAAAGGGGCGTGAACATTTCTGACTCTGTCTGTATTCCTGTAGGGTAGTTTGTTTTTAAAAATCAACACATAAAGTTATCATACAACACATAAAGTTATCATACAACCCAGTTATTGCACTCCTCACATTCATCCCTGAGAAATAAAGACTTGTATTCCTACACAACTGTAATAGCATAAACAATAAAACTTTCTAAAAAAATAACTCTGTAATGGTCTCTATCGTGTATTTACATGTAAGTTAGCACATCGTGAATCAGTAAGGTGACAATCAGCAGGCCATTGCAAGGTTAGAGAAATAGACCAAATCTCTCTGCCAAACATAGATCACAACTTGAAGTGAACTTTGTAGTTTTCTACAACAAATACTCTAATACCATTTTCTATGATAAACATCCATGGTCTCAAGGTGGAACAATTAACAACAACAACAACAAAACCAAACATTTCAATGTCCTCTAAATGTTTTTGTTTTAGCTAAGGAGACTGATCAGCACATCTTTAAAAAACAAAAAAGAAAACAAAACAAGTAAGTATAGATTCAACTTAAAATTTACTTTAAAGGTTATGTAAATATTAGTTGACCTTCTCTTGTCTTTCTAAGCAAAAGTTAATGGTTAGTTTATCACATAACAAACTCAAAAGCAGCTGCTTCCACTACAGTCCCTGCTATTGAATTTTAAGGCATCAAGTCTTGACATAATTTGCATCAAGCCTGGATTAAAGATGTCTAAAACGTATCATTTTCTTAGCCCACTTTATGACCTAGAAAAGCTTATTTGGACACAAACGTTCTGTGAGACAGCCTTTTCATTATTCAGGTAAATATCAGGTAACATTTTCTAATAATAATAATAATGAGCGTGAGATGAAACTTGGAAGTGATGGATGCATTATGACAGATTGTAATAATGGTCACGGATGTGTGCTTACGCTGAAACTCATCAAGTTGTATACGTTAATATGTACAGCTTTCTATATGTCAAGCATATAAAATGATTTTTAAAAAGAGCTGTTCAAAAGGGAGTAGGTTGCTTGGAAAGTAACAAGTTTTTTTGCTTCAGCGAAAGTATTAAATAACCTTCCTAGAAGTTTGAGGAGAGCATATCTAATATCTAATTCAATTAGAAGATTCAGAACGGGCCAGCCCAAGGGTACCATCGACACCGAGTGACACTGTCCTTACTTTCAAATGCTGGTGCCTCATGAGTCCTTCCACTGTTTCTCCTCACCCTGGAATTGGGGACCATTGAAACTGTATTCAGAGAAAATTATAAATGTATATCTTTTAGGCACAGAACTCATAGAAATGTGCATAAGCCAAACTGTAATGTTGATCAAGACTCTAACCTGAGGCTTTTATTTCTTGTCTCTCGTTCCAGTTCAGACGTTACCTGCTCCTTCCGGTGTCCACACTCCTGCCTCTGAATTCCTGTGTGGTACAGGCATAAAACTGGAGAACCTGTCAGTGCAGGAGGAAATTCCTCCATTCATCAGGCAGCAGGTTTCCTTCAAAAACTTTCTTCTTCCAGGAGAGGCTGCATGAAGTCCATCACCTCTTCACTTTAGTCTGAAGAATCAATTAAAGAGGATCAGGAAGCTGGGGGACCGTCACTCCGAGGCCCGGGAGGGAGAAAAATGCTCTTTGTTTTGCCTTTGTTTCCCTCCAGCTGGAGGGCGGCCTGGATAAACAGCTGCTGGGAAACTCACTGGGTGGCTTGAGCCTCTTTATTTGTTAATTGCAAAGCAGTGGAGACAAAATTGCGTCCAAGAACTGCAGCTATGAGGAACAAGTCAAAGGTAAGGAAGAGAGATTAAGCAGAGTAAGCTACCTCATATACCCTCTGCTGCCTTTTCCTCCAAATGTGGTTCTCCAGAGGCAGCAGCTGTTAACATTGAATTTACTTCATCAAGCAAGGTGAATTAGGGAGAGCCCCATTTAGGGAAAGTACCTGCAAATCACCCACACACCTGCTGCCACCTATTCATCAATGTAAACCTGTTCTAGTTTTTTTTTTTTTTTTTTTTTTTTTTTTTTTTTTTTTTTTTTAAGGCTGGTCTTCCTGGAGTGACACTGGCCTCATTTCAGCCAACTATTATTATCCCCATTTACAGATGAGAAACATTGCTATGTTCTTGTCTAATACCGGAAAGCTAGGGATTTAGAACATGGTCGGTACCCTTTGAGAAGCTTAATGCTTCCTTAAAAACTTTGTGCCAGATTTCTCCCTCTTGCTTTTCCTGAGTTGCTTTTTACACTGCCTGGTGTCTTGGGAGGCTGGCTAGTGAACTATATGAGGCCTTGCCCTCCAGATTCCAGGTGGCATCAGCCAGGAGGATCCCTGAGGAGATCAGAAAGGGGAGGAGAGCAGGTTCCCTTCAGACCCATGTGGAGCGGTGCTGGGTGGACCCCACCATCAGTATCTCTCCCTCTAGGCGCCCCTTTCTCCTCACTTCCCCTTCCAGGTGCTGGGAGCTCAGTATACCTGGGTGTGGTGAGGGCTTACCTGTCACAAAGGCAGGAGTAAACTTCCCTTTTCGTTGTGATCTTCCTGTCTTCTGCCTACACTTCTTTGAACAGACCACTTTATTAAGCACTGCTTAAATATCCTAACTTTGAACTATCCTAACCGTCTGTTTCCTGGAACCCTGAAACAAGTGTCAATCTTACATAAAGCAGACAACTGTTTGAGAGAATATAACATACTAACTTGTTGTTAAGAACTGTAGCTTTTGAAGATGGAGGAATTGTGAAGAATCGATATGCAAGATCTCTATCAAGCCCAAGGGCCACTATGGCATGGACGTGCCATTTATGATCCAGGAGAAGCTTCTGTGTTCCTCAAGCCTACTACATAGGACTCAGAGCACAATATTAAAGAGGCTTTCTTTTGTCTTTGTTACAGCTTCCCCTTGACACGTGATTTTGAAAGAAACCATCCTATATAGATGAAGAATGGCTGTCAAAGTTACTGCTGTAGTGGAAGGCAGTGAACCCTATATTTTCTTTTCTGGAAAGAAGGTACCTGAAAGTTACAGGGGTTTTCAACTACCTGTGATGAGGATGCCCAATGTGATGGCAGAGTGGGAGGCAGGGAAAGGTCAAGTGCAGACCTAGGAAGTAAAGATGGTATATGGAGTCTGCTCCGCCTACCCCCAATGCATTCTTCCAATGTTTAGAACTCGACCTTCATCTTTCACAAGAACAGCTCAAGAAACAAAATGGAGGCAACCTGTGTTCCCAATCCTTATGGTTCAGCAGCATAATGAAGTGTGCAGGATTGTAGTGAAAACTGTGCAGAAACATGGGAACGGTGTACGATATAAAATTGAATAAAGTAGAACATGAAGCAGTGCATATGCCATGGTTACATCTGAAAAGATATACATGTACACAGATTCTGGAAGGGCACAACAGCAACAAAAATCTAGTGTGTTGGAGTGATAAAGCTCTAGGTTTCCTTTCTCTGATTTTTGGTCTTTTGTGTCTTTGTTGGAAGAGATAGAGGGCCTCTCTTTTGAGATTTTTTATTTATTTATTCTTAGAGAAGGGAAGGGAGGGAGAAAGAAGAGAGAAACATTGGCGTGAGAGAGAAACATCGATCGGTTGCCTCTCTTACAGGTGCCCCAATGGGGACCTGGCCTGCAATCCAGGCATGTGCCCTGAGCAGGAATTGAACCAGTGACTTCTCACTTTAATGGATGATGCCCAACCAGTTGAGCCAAACTGGTTAGGGCACTACTTGGCCTATTGACCCATTGTATATCTTGCTCAGAATGCCAGGACTAAAACATTTTTATTTTAATCAGAGTTTCCCTCAACTCAGGGATTCCTTGAATCTGCATGTTTATTCCCAAGTAACTTATTGAAATCCCTTACTTGCTATTAAGTTGAAACCTGAGCCTGCCAGTAGTACCTGCATGTGGGTATCCCTTCCAGATTTTTCATGAAATTTACCCTGAGGGCCCTCATGGGTGGGCTCCCTTCCTCTTTTGAATGCTGATTCTTACATTGGTTTGGCCATATCTCTGCAGGGCTTTTCTTAAGGGACAAAGGAAGTGTTTAAGGCCTGTCTCTGAAGTATTGTTATTTCCAAACACAATTCTTTTATTTTTTACTCTTTTCAAAGCAGCAGAAATGCATACATTTTTGCAAAGAGATGAGAGGTTGTTTAGCTATTGAACTATACTTTGGCTATTACAATAACTAATGATTAGACGAGGGGATTACCCTGGAAAGGGCTACCATTTGAAAACTTCACCTTTTTCATAAAGTAATTAAAAATGATTGCAGACAAGTTTCCTCTTCTTCTCTTCCCCCAGCTCCCTACTATTCTTTTTGCTCACTCCTCTCTCCCTCCCTAACCTGAACTTGATTGACTAATTCATGAGGTATCTTGACCCCCTTCTTCCTTGCTGCCTCTTACCAAAGGATATGGGAAGCCAGAGTTTCTGGTGGCCAGGGCTGGCCACGTGACCCAATTATGGCCAAGGAAACATAAATGGAAATGTGTTAGGGGGCTTCCGGGACAGACCTGGCTTCTCCATGAAAAGGACAGAGAAGGGAGATCATCGGTAGAGCCTATTTCCCCATCTTCCTGTCTTGAAGGCAGACAGAATCTCTGGGTTTGCAACAGCAATCTTGTCCCCGCGACACAACCAGCATTCAGATGAAAAACGCAAAGATGGCAGAGTAGAAATAGTGCAAGAGCCTGGTCTTTGATGACCTTTTTTCCCAGCTGAGCCAGTGATGGCACACCACCCCCATCGAACTTAATGTCAGTGATAAAAGCAAAGCCCTGGTTCAATACTCTGTGAATTACTATGACCTGCAGAGGAAGCCATTCAAAACTGATACATACCCTTCACCCTTTTTTCCTTCTTTTCATCTGCCTCCCCTTTTGTGTTTTCTTCTTTCCCTGTATGGGCTGAATGCTCCCTCCATTCATATGTTGAAGTTCTAACCTCTAGTACCTCAGAATGTGACTGTATTTGGAGATACTTAAAGAGGTAATCAAATTAAAATAAAATCAAAGTGGGCGTGGATTTAAAAAGAGGAAATTTAGACACAGAGATGGACAGAGAACAGACATGTACAGACACAGGGAGATGGTCATCTATACGCTTAAGAAAGACACCTCTGAAGAAATCAACCGTGATGATACTTTTATCTTAAGCAAGCCTCCAGAAATGTGAGAAACTACATTTCTTTTGTTTAAAAAAGTAATAAGTAAAAAGCAGCTGAAATTCATTCTCTCATAGTTACAGAGGCCAGAGAAGTCTAAGATCAACGTGTTGGCAGGTTGGTTTCTTGTGAGAGCTTCCTGTTTTGCTGGAAATCTGTGGTACACCTGACCCCCAACTTTGTCTTTGCATGGTTTCTCCCTGTGTCCAGGGCAGCAATCATAATGAATCGAGGCCACCCTAATAACGTCATTTTAACTTGATCACTTCTGTAGAGACCCTGTCTCCAAATTAAGGTCATGTTCTGAAGTTCTGCACATTAGGACTTAGGCATGTGAATTTGAAAGGGACACAATTCAACCTACAACACTACCCAAGCTAGAAACCCTAGAGTGAGCTTTGAGTGTTCCCTCTCTCTGCTCCCTGACTCCAATCTTGAACCAAGCTCTGTTGCTTCTCTTCTTGTCTGCTCCAAAGTCTGCACTTTCATCTTCAGGTGACCTCTGTCCCCAACACATCTTCTCCAGTAAGCTTTTCCTGAAAACTGCTATAGTCCTAAGGTCGCACAGTACTAGGTTTGTTACATTGCTCTAGCTGTTTGAGGACACACAGTCACTCTCTAGCACTTCTGAAATCAAATTGGAAAGCCCCTTCCTTGTTCCAGAGCTCTCCATACCTCCCTCATAAATCACCACTCCCTGGGGAGGCTGCCTCGTCCTCAGGAGACACCACGTCCTATATGTTTCTTCTTCCAAGCCTTTATGCAATTTCCATTGCTTAGAATATGCTTCTCTGACTGTTCTAAACTTATAAAGACCAGCCTAAGTCATACTTATTAGTGGCAACCTTTCCCGATGGTTCCCTTCTTAGAATCTTACTAGGTTGTACTATACTCAATATTTACCACTCTGTTCTTCCTTCCTTTCTTCCTTTCTTCCTTCCTTCTTTCCTTCTTTTCTTTCTTTCTTTCTTTCTTTCTTTCTTTCTTTCTTTCTTTCTTTCTTCCTTCCTTTCTCTCTCTCTCTCACTCTCTCTTTCTTTTTCTTTCTTTCTTCCTCTCTCTCTCTCTCTCTTCTCTCTCTCTCTCTCTCTCTCTCTCTCTCTCTCTCTCTCTCTCTCTCTCTTTTACCATTTTAATATGTGAGTCTGTTCAAGCAAGCTGGGTTATCAAACTAAAGAGGTTCGCCACTTGAGGTGCTCTAATCAAGAAGGAGGCATGGTAGTTTTATTTTGAGGTAGATGGAATTGACATAGTCCAAATGTCAGACATGGAATTCAAAACAATGATGGTGAAGAAGCTCAATATACTCGACAACCTCAAAAACAACTACGACAACCTCCAAGGAAGTTACCAACAGCTGCAAGAAAATTACAGGGAACTTGCAGAGAACTACACCAGCATAAAAAAGACATAGAAACTATCAACAAGAACCAGGAAGAAATGAAGAATGCAATCTCTGAACCGAATAACACAGTAGAAGCAGTCAAAAGCAGAGTAAACGAGGTAGAGGATTGTATTAGTGAGTTAGAGGACAATGTAGGAAAAAATTCTCAGACGATACAGCAAAATGAAAAAAGATTTAAAAAGTATGAAGAAGAGATAAGGGAGTTGCAGGATAGCATAAGGAAGAGCAATATAAGAGTAATCAGAATCAAAGAGGAATCAGAAGAACAAGGAATAGATAAACTGATAGGAAAAATAGTGACAGAAAAATTTCCCAACCTGATGAGAGAAAGAGTTATGCAAGTCCAGAAAGCACAGAGAGTTCCAATAAAGAGGAACCCCCCAAAACCCACTCCAAGGCACATCATAGTTAAAATGGCAACATTCCAAGACAGAGAATCCTAAAATCAGCAAGAGAAAAACAGCAAATAACTTACAAGGGAGCTCCAATAAGGCTGTCGACCGATTTCTCAACAGAAACACTACAAGCCACAAGGGAATGGTCAAAAATATTTCAAGCAATGAAAAACAAAGGCCTACAACCAAGAATATTCGACCCGGCAAGGCTCTCACTCAAAATAGAAGGGGAAATAAGGAGTTTCTCAGACAAAGGAAGACTAAAAGAATACATCTCCACCAAACCAGCATTGCAAGAGATGCTAAAGGGAATAGTCTAAGAAAAAGAAAGAGAAAAAAAAATTTATATATATATATATACATAAAGAGTAGAGGAACAGAGGTTCAAAGGGAAATGAATAAATACATGTTGAGAATAACCTTAAATGTAAAAGGATTAAATGCCCGAATTAAAAGACCAGCCAAGTGTCGCTGGTTCGATTCCCAGTCAGGGCACATGACTCGGTTGCACATCAGGTCCCCAGTTGGGGGCGCGAGTGAGAGGCAACCACACAGTGATGTTTCTCTCCCTCTCTTTCTCCTTTCCCTCTCTCTAAAAATAAATAAATAAATAAACAAACAAATAAATTATTAAAAAAAAAAAAGAAGATATAACACTGATAAACATATATGCACCCGACATAGGAGCACCCAAATACATAAAGCAAATACTAGAAGACCACAAGAAGGATATTAACAACGACACACTCATAGTAGGGGACTTCAACACTCCATTATCAACAACAGACAGATCATCCAAGCAAAGAAACACCAAGGATATACAGGCATTGAACAACACACTAAACCACACGGAATTAACTGATATATATATATATATATATATAGAACTTTTCACCCCAAAGAAGCAAAATGTACATTCTTTTCAAAGGCACATGGGACGTTTTCAAAGATAGACCATATGATAGGACACAAAACAAGCCTCAACAAATTCAAGAAAATTGAAATGATATCAAGCATCATTTCAGACCACAATGCCTTGAAACGAAACATCAACCTCAGAGAAAAGAATCAAAGACACCCAAACTCATGGAGAATGAATAACACGCTATTAAATAACGAATGGGTTAACAATGACATCAAAGAGGAAATCAAGAAATTTCTAGAAACTAATGACAATGAACACACAACAGCCCAAAACCTATGGGACACGGCAAAAGCAGTCCTAAGAGGGAAGTTCATAGCAATACAGGCATATCTGAAAAGAACAGAAGAAGCTCAAGTAAAAAAAAAACAAACAAAAAATAAAACTAATCCTAAAGCTACAAGAACTAGAACAACAGCAACAAACAAAGCCTAGGGCAAGAAGAAGAAAGGAAATCCTCAAGATCAGAGCAGAATTAAGTGACATAGACACTAAATAAACACTCCAAAAAATCAACAAAACCAAGAGCTGGTTCTTTGAAAAAATAAACAAAATCGACAAGCCTCTAGCCAGGTTCATCAAGAAGAAAAGAGAGAAGACACAAATAAACAAAATCAGAAAGGAAAGAGGAGAAATCACGACTGATACCTCAGAAATACAAACAATTGTAAGAAATTACTACAGACAACTGTATGGCAAGAAATTCGACAACCTAGAAGAAATGAACAAATTTCTAGAAACGTATAACCTTCCAAAACTGAACCAAGAAGAAGTAGAAAGTCTCGACAGACCAATAACAAAGGAGGAAATTGAAACAGCGATCCAAAAGCTCCCTGCACACAAAAGCCCTGGACCGGATGGCTTCACAGGCAAATTTTACAAAACATTGAGGGAAGAACTAACTCCTACCCTAACCAAACTATTCCAAAAAATCCAAGAAGAGGGAAAAAATCCCAAACTCTTTCTACCCTAATTCTAAACCAGGTCAAGACACAACGAAGAAAAAGAACTACAGGCCAATATCACGGATGAACATAGATGCTAAAATCCTCAATACGATTTTGGCAAACAGGATCCAGCAATACATCAAAAAGATCATACACCATGATCAAGTGGGATTCATCCCGGGGATGCAAGGATGGTTTAATATTCTCAAAGCAATAAATATAACACATCACCTAAACAAAATGAAAGACAAAAATCACATGATCCTATCTATAGATGTAGAGAAAGCATTTGATAAAGTACAACACCCATTGATGATGAAAACACTCAGCAAAATGGGAATAGAGGGAGCATACGTTAACATAATTAAGGCTATATAGGAGAAGCCCGAAGCCAACATCATACTCAATGGACAAAAACTGAAAGCGTTCCCCTGAAATCAGGAACTCGACAAGGCTGTCCACTCTCTCCACTCCTATTCAACATAGTGTTGGAAGTCCTAGCCACAGCAATCAGACAAGACAAAGAAATAGAAGGCATCCAAATTGGGAAAGAAGACGTAAAATTATCACTATTTGCAGATGACATGATAGCATACCTAGAAAACCCTATAAACTCCACTAAAAGACTACTCGATATAATAAGTGAATTTGGCAAAATAGCAGGGTACAAAATAAGTATACAGAAATCTAAGGCATTTCTGTACACCAAAAATAAACTATCGGAGACAGAGGCAAAAGAGAAAATACCATTTACTATAGCAGCAAGAAAAACAAAATACCTAGGAATAAACTTAACCAAAGAGATAAAAAGACCCGTACACTGAAAATCACGCCACATTGAAGGAAGATACAAAAAAAATAGAAGCAAATACCATCTTCTTGGATGGGAAGAATCAACATCATCAAAATGGCCCTACTACCCAAAGCAATTTACAGATTCAATGCAATCCCTATTAAAATGCCATTGGCATATTTCACTGACCTAGAACAAATACTCCAAAAATTCATATGGAACAAAAAAGACCCCGAATACCAACAGCAATCTTGAGACAGAAGAACACAGCAGGAGGAATCACGATACCAGACATCAAACAATACTACAAAGCCACTGTGATCAAAACAGTCTGGTACTGGCATAAGAACAGACACATAGATCAGTGGAACACAATAGAGAGTCCAGAAAAAAACCCAGGCCTCTATGGTCAACTAATCTTTGATAAAGGAGGAAGGGACATAAAATGGAGTGAGAAGAGCCTCTCTAACTAATGGTGCTGGGAAAACTGGACAGGGACGTGCAAAAAAATGAAACTAGACCACCAACTTACACCACACACGAGAATAAACTCAAGATGGATTAAAGACTTAAATGTAAGACGTGACACCACAAAAGTCCTAGAGGAAAACGTAGGCAGGAAAATTTCAGATATCCCACGTAACAATATCTTCACGGATACATCTCCTAAGGCAAGAGAAATAAAGGAAAAAATAAACAAATGCGACTACATCAAACTAAAGAGTTTCTGCTCAGCAAAAGAAAACATCAGCACGATGAAAAGGAAACCAACCATATGGGAAAACATATCTGCCAATGATATCGCAGACAGGGGACTGATCTCCAAAATATATAAGGAGCTTATATGACTCAACATCAAGAAAATAAACAACCCAATTAAATAACGGGCGAAGGACCTGAACAAACACTTCTCCGAAGAGGACATACAGAAGGTCCATAGGCACATGAAAAAATGCTCAACATCATTGGCCATCAGGGAGATGCAAATAAAAACCACAATGAGACACCACTTTACACCTGTCAGAATGGTCATCATCAACAAATCAACAAACAACAAATACTGGCCAGGATGTGGAGAAACGGAAACCTACTGCACTGTTGGCGGGAATGCAGACTGGTGCAGCCACTATGCAAAACAGTATGGAATTACCTCAGAAAACTAAAAATGGAACTGCCTTTTGAAACAGCGATTCCACTGCTAGGATTATACCCGAAAAATCCTAAAACCCTAATTCAAAAAAACCTATGCACCCCTATGTTAATAGCAGCCCTGTTTACAATAGCTAAGTGCTGGAAACAGCCTAAGTGCCCATCTGTAGATGAGTGGATCAAAACACTGTGGTACATTTACACAATGGAATACTATGTAGCAGAAAGAAAGAAGGAACGCCTGCCATTTGCGACAACATGGATGGAACTAGAGAGAATTATGCTTAGTGAAATAAGCCAGGCAAAGATAGCAAAATACCGTATGATATCACCTAATACAGGAAACTAAAGAGCAACACAAACAAACGAACTGAATAGGACAAAGACTAGAATAGCAGTCAGTAGTGGGGAGGGGGGAGGGAGAGAAGGGGGATAAGTATGGGAAGGGACTAGTCAAGGAATGTGTATAAACGACTCATGGACATGGACAATGGGGAGGGATATGATTGTGGGAGAAGGGATGGGCTGGGTGGGGGGAGCAATGGGGGAAAATGGGACAACTGTAATTGAAAAACCAAAAAATAAATAAATAAAAGGAAAAATAAATAAATAAAACAAACCAGCAAACATAAAACAAGCGAAATTATCATTGAGTGTTACCTCTGACCACAAAGGAATCGATAACAAAAGTAACAGGAATATCCCCAAATACTTTGAAACTAAACAATGCACCACATTGATCAAAGGGGAAATATTAAGGCAAATAAAAACGCATTGAACTGAATGAGTATGAAAATACAATACATCAAAGTTTGTAGGACACAGAGCACTGCTGCAAGAGAAATTTATAGCCCACTGTCTATATTAGAAAAGAGGAAACGTCTAAAAGTCAATCTAAGCTCCAAATCAAGACTAGAAAAAGAAGAGCAAAATAAATCCAAAGCAAAGATAAAGTAGGGAATATTCAAGATAAAAGCAAAAATTGATGAAATAGAAAATAGAAAAATCAATAGAGAAAATTAATAAAACAGAACGCTGGTTCTTTGCAAAGATCAATAAAATTGACAAACCTCTAGCAAGACTGACAATTAAATACAAATTAGCAATAGCAGAAATGAAACAAAGGATATCATTACAGACCCTATGATAGATATAAACTTGACAACTTAATTGAAATGGAAAAATCCCTTGGAAATCACAAACGACCAGGATATACTCAGTATTTAATACATAATTTGAATAGTTCCATTGTTTTAAAGGGATTACATTTGTAATTAAAAAAAGTCTTTTGGCCCAAAATATTTCACTGGAGAATTAAACTAAATGTTTAAAGAATAACTAACATCAATTCTATACCATCTCTCTAAGACACAGAAGAGGAGGAAATACCTTACAACAACTTATATGAGAACACTTTTACCATGATACCAAACCATACAAAGACAGTATGAGAAAAGAAAACTACAGACCGATATCCCTCATGAAAATAGACTCAAAATCTTTAGCAAGCTGTTGCAAACAGAACGTAGCCAAATATAAGAAGTATGTTATATGCCATGACCTAGTGAGGTTTATTCTAGGGATGCGAGGCTGGTTCAAAAAAATCAATCCACGTTAATAGGCCAAGGAATCCATGAGCACAAAAAGAAAGCTATGAGAGCTAATAAACCAGCTCAAGGGTACAGGACATAAGATCATACAAAACTCAGTTGTATTTCTATTGAATTGTATTTCTATTTCAATTGTATTCATTTGCAAGAAACAATGTGAAAATAAAATTAAGACAATTCTACTTATGATGACATCAAAAATAATAAAAGACTTAGAAAATAAATGTAATCAAAGAACTACAAGACTTGTACACCGAGACCCACAAAATATCGAGAGAAATTAAAGACCTAAACAAATGTAAAGACATCCCATGTTCATCAAGTAGGATACTTAATATTGTTAAGATGGCAGCCCTCAAATTGATCTACAGAATCAATACAATCTGTATCAAAATCTGTGCAGAGAAGAGTTAACATAGTGGGCCCGACAATGCTATCGTTTTTGAAAATCCTGCTTGCAAGATTGGCCCTTGGCTGGGATCTAGGAACTTGGATTTGGTCGGAGGGAAGGGCTCCCACTATCCCAACTGATGAGAGTAGCTTATTGTACCTTAACTGTTTGTGCAAACAATATGATTTATGGTGAACAACAGCTTTCCCCCTGGGACTCTGGGATTTTGGTATGTGCTAGGCAGAGGGTGCCTGGAGGACCAGCCCCTAATGAAAGCCCTTGGCACTGTCTCTAATGAGCTGTCCTCATAAACAGCATTTCCACACAAGTTGTCACAACTCTTCATTGCAAAAAGCTATACTAAGTGAAAGCAGTCACAACAGACTACCTATTATATGGTTCCATTTATATTAAATGTTCAGAATAAGTCAATCTATACATCCACAAAGCAGATTACTGGCCGCCAACAGCTGGAGAGGTATAGAGTTGGGGGAGTTACGATAGCTAAAGGGCATGAGGTTTCTTTTTTTGGTGATGAAGATGTTCTAGAATCTATTTTGGTGATGACTGCACAACTCTGTGAGTACACTGAAAGTCACTGAATTGTACACTTTATATGGATGGTATTTGAATTAGGTGTCAATGAAGCTGTTATACAATTACAGTGGGTAATAAAATATATTGGTTCTTTAAAAAGTCTGTTGAAGAGTGACAGGAAAGACTCCATGGAACCAGTGAGGAAGTTGGTTCAATAAGCCAGGCAATTTGTACCAAAATAGTCCAATGTTCTTGGTCACGGCCAAGCAGTTCTATATGGTTCTGGGCACAGCAATTCTTGAACAACCGTTATCAGTAATTTTCTTTCTTTAAAAAAAAATTGCTATATAACAGACATATAACAAACATATCAGTTTTCGATGCACACACTGATTTTGAATTATATAAATAGCCTTAAGCACTTACTAATATATATGAACCTAATAGTACCCCTGGCAGGAGAAATGACAATGAGTAAAACACACTCATTCTGTATTTGGAAAGGTAACGCTCATAATGAAATAACTACCAACACACGAAAGAACATGATACGTGCCAAAGCAAGGCTAAAATACAACTGCTAAGGATTTCAGAGGACATGTTGTTCGGCACACCATTATTGCCAGTACAGTCACTGTTGTCATATTCAGCCCAACATCACCAAGAATGATTACTGAGTGTCTAAGTACATGAGCAACTCTTAAGAGTCTATACAGAGAGTTAGGCGAAGTTCTTCCTTGAACCTAACACATCTTTTTGATGGGACTACTAAGGAAATAGTACATTAATGTTATAAGTGTGTCATCTCTATTATAAATAATTATGAAATATTAGGTTATAAATGTAACATACATAAAACGGCAGGTTTTCGGATGCAAGTTATTCTAGAGGGGGGATTCGCCGAGTTCCCTTTTAATTTGAGGAATGCCTTGGCAAAATGGGTTTTTGTATGGAGTGATCTTGTACCGTGTGGAAACACGTTTCCCAAGCAGCTGCGAACTCCTAGTGGCCACACGAACTCATTACCATCTAGCTTTGAGAGCAACAGGCACAGAAAGGTTAAGTCTGACATCCCTGCGGGGCAACTACCTGACAAAGCTGAAGACTAGGGCAGTCTTCATCCTATTTAAATGTCCCTAAAACCAGGGGCGATCCTGAAGGGTGTGTGGGCGGATCGATGCCTATAAGCACTATGAGGGAACCTGAAGAGGTTTATGCTTCCAGATCCCCTTTCTTTCCTCCGAGGCCTTTGTTTGAAACATTTATTGACAAATAAAGACACTCTCTGGAGGGAAGGAGAAAAACTGTCAGCAACTAATATTACATTTAAATACTTTTCTGTCAGAAAAGTTTGTTGGTCTGATAAAAAACGAAAAAGAATCCCGACTAACAGCCTAGTTTCCTCAGCCACTTCTCCAGCTCTGACATAAACATTTTTTTAAAGCACCATTAACAAGCCATACATGGATTGAAAGCTAAAGCTACACACGGGAGAGCCGCTCCCCACCAGTCAGTAACGGAAAAAAGACGAAACAAAACAGAACATAACAAAACAAACAGATGAGGGGCAGAGGGATAAGGGACTAACCGCCTCGGAATTACCACGTCAGACCAGCGGCCTCACGACCGACGGTTTCAGACCAACCGCCTCACACTAACGGCCAACAGGTGGTGCGCCGACCCTAGCATGCTCACCGGCAGGGCGAGATAACCGATCAACACTTTTCAACCAGGCTTGAAACCACCAGAGAGGGCCAAAAATTCAGACTAGGTACCTTTTACCCTTGCTTTTTTTGCTATGGGGATTCCTCTTCTGCATCTTCGGACCCTAGAAGAGAGTAAACGCGTGCTAATCTCTGAGCACACACACGTAAACCCCCGTCCCCAAGATAATGGAAGCGGCTCGTACTGGAAGTGGCTCATACCGGAAGTGGCTGAACCACCAATCAAATGGCCTCTCTGGGCTCCATTTTGCCGTTAATAAAACCTGGATTAAAATAGTACCCATATCATACAGCTGCGTGAGAAATAAATGAGATAAGGCATGCAAAACACAGCACCGGGCAAATGTTCAGACCTGCAGAGTTAGAAACGCTGGGAGGGGGCCCAACTATCTGTTTCAATACGCTCTCCAGGTGATTCTGAGGCATGCCTGAAGTGTGAGTTTTTGCTTTATGAAGAACGCTGCCCACTCAAATAGCTAACCAAAATCTTTGTTATTATTTCAGATTCCATGACTCCATGCTTTCTGAATTATGTTTCCTGCCTGAACTTTCAAAACCGTTATTTGTTTCTTGAGCCCAACTCTGTAGCCCGTATCACCACGGATACGAAGAGAAAGAGAGAACCTGTCTTCAAGGTTTCAGTGTAGGTGATCCAAGAATAGGAAAAGTTGATTAAACCTAATGGTCACAGTATCATTGCATAAACTAAATTAGGGAGGCTAAATCTGAGGCTGAAAGATACTTGGTGGCACTGACAGGCAGACCAGTTTCATGAAGGCTGATAGTTCGGTTCAGTTCAACTTCATGTTGCCATTATTCATAATAATTACATTACAAACACAGGTTCCATTTTTATTAATAGCTCTTTCAAATCAAATACAAACTGAAAGCATAGTTAAAGTGTGATTTGTATGGCTATTCACAAGTTTGTATGGAGGAGAAGATATTTGGATAGAATAAACAAGGCTAGAAAATGAATGATGGTCTTAGGGGGAAAAAAAGGTGACCAAAGCTTCTGGGTTTAACATATTTATGTTTGTCTCTTAGAGGATAACCTAAGTGCATACTACTTTACACATATCCACACACTAATGTAGCATGTTCCTTTTTTTTTTTTTTTTTGACTCTGAACATCCTTTCTTCCCCATCTGTCAGTACGGGACACTCTGAGAGCCTCAGCAGCTTAAGAGAAAGAAGAGGCAGTACCATATGACTGAGCCTCCTTGCATTTTCATTACTGGTTTATCATCCAAAAACTGCTCTTGTTAGCCTCCAGGATGACAAGGTTGGGGTACCATGGGACAGGGCTCTAATCATCAATAAGAGTTCTCTCTTTGTCGTTTGGAGGATTTGATAAGACATTTTTCCAGGCCCAGATCACAGATTTTCCCTTCTGGGCTTGGAGACACAGAGGGTTTTTTGTTTGTTTGTTTGTCCGTTTGTTTGTTTGTTTTGTTTTTTTAACCTTAGGGATATACATTCTTGTGCTTGGAGAATAAATAAACATTTCCTTTCTTTGCTTCTTATTCCATAGACATGAGCCAGACACAGGAGCTCCAACTTAAATATCAGAAGTTCCCCGTGACAAAAGAGTGGTAAAGGAAAAACAAGTTCTATACTGTGGATTTTAGCCCATCGCTATTGACGAAAGCTCCCTTCTTGACCAAAATTAATTTTTAATAAAAGCTGTGTGTATTTAAGGTATATAACATAATGGTTTGATATAGTCAGGCTTATCTGAACCTTCTTCTCAATTAGGCCTCACCTTTGGCTTATAAAAACTCCAACTTTCGGTTTTTATGAGCTCAAGGCATGTCCTTAGAATGATGATCCCAGCCTCCTTAATATACCGGCCTGAGAAAGCTCAACATTGCCAAAAGAATTCCCTGTCTGTTTCAGCCAAAACCTGACCATGGGCCCCTGCCTCCCCTCCCTTTTCATAGAGCATTTACAGAACTTGTAATTGTAAATCCTTTCTCTGTCCCTTTGAGACATATCTTCTACAACCCAGAAATATCTGTTTCCAGGACCTGGGAGCCATCCCTTCGAAATGTAATCATCAAGAAAGACAGAGCCTCTGTTTCCCAATCTCTATGGAAGGATAGGACTTCAACTTTGATAAGTGCCAGTTAGCAAACGCAGAGGCCCTGATCATGGTGATCAAACTCCGTTGGCCCCCAAAATGTCCCTCAATACTTTTCCTTTAGCACACCCCAGCATTTAAAGGGCTCCTGCCTTTTGTTGCACTGGAGTTGAGCTCTAGTTATCTAAAGTCTCTCCTCTACTGCAGTAGCCTGAATAAAATCTACCTTGCCACCTTTAACAGATGTCCAGCTCTGTTTCTCTTCGATGCCATGAACTAAAAAGATCAGAACTGGACAACAAGTTTAAGACATGAAATCCTAGAGGTAACAGGGAAAGTAACAAATGAAGTCAGACCAAGACTATGAAACCCTAGCGTTTAGGAGAGTCATCTCAACCGATCTTTTAAAACTTCAGATGCAGTTCTTCTCATGTAGGAGGTTAAAGTGGAGACATGTGGAAAAAATAAAAGGAGAGAACAAAATAATACTTGAGCGCCCTGCAAGTCATTTGGTTGTGGGCGAGTGGTTCCACACTGGGGATAAGCTAAAGGCACCCCAAAGTGTAATAGATGACCTTCTAAAGAATACCGTACCAAGAAACCCAGCACTGGCGATAGTGGAGAATAATAAAGAGGGGCTTGAGGAGCCTCTGAAAGGCTGACCCTGTCCCAAGACTATTGGCTTTTATTCTGGGCTAATAATGTTTCATGATGAAGGTTAGAGCTTGTTGGACCAGTTAGGCACCCAGGATCCTAAGGACACCCAACTTTGTGCTGTTATTGTCAGCTATAGAAAGAAACAGCAATGTCATGAAGTAGAAGTCCTAGTACTAGCTGGTGGTCAAGGCTTTAGGAGAGTATGGGGAGTTGAGGAAAGAATGAACATCTTATGTCAGACTGGAAGGATTATCACAGCATCCAAATGCACGAGAAAAGAATTATTTCAAGTTCTTATGAAATAACCTACTCCAATATTGCACAAGTCTTCTGAACTTCTTTTTGACTAAAAGTGTCTTAATGGCGAGATAAAACCACAGAAGCTGCTAAGGAAGTCTCCAACTTTCTATTTTCATACCTTCATTCAGGATACCCAGAAAGGACTTTGATTAACTCTGTCTCTAACTCTGAACCTTCAGGGGGGAAACCAAAGAAAATTAAGCTAAGATGTGAAAATCAACACTGCTCTGTGAAAAATAGACTCTACTGGTAACGAGTATGATTAGATTGTTCTGGAAGTCCAGAAAGAAGAAGAAAGAGAAAGGAGGTTTCAAGGTGTGAACTGGACAAAACATGAAAGGATTATGTGTACCCTTCTAGAGAGAACAGAAGGTTGTCATACAGAAGGCAGTTTGAGGTGGTTTTCATATGAAGAGATGTTGAGTTTGCCAGCCTGCTACACTTTTGCTGCAGTTGCTATGGTTTCAGGCATTGTGACCCAACAAACTCTGGTGTCATGTCCCAGGGTCATAAGCAGCAGGAAAGGCTTTGGCCCTTCAGTCTTGTCCAACTGCTGACAAGGGCAGCAGCCAGCTGCGGGTACCCGAGAACTTGACACTGCCCAGATCCATCTAAAGGGACACATCTCCTTTCTTGGTGGCACATTTTCAGCCAAAAGAACTTCATTATCAAGGTAATGAGTTTATATATTTTGTTGTTGTTGTTGTTGTTGTTGTTGTTGTTTTTTACAGTTCTTTAGAATCTGGACACGAGAGACCTCTTTGCCTCCCTCTCTTTGTTTCTAGGCTAGTGATCTCTAGTTCTGGGAAAAAAGAAACCCCCTCTTTTGAGGGTATGGGAAGCCTTTTCCTAAATGTTTGGGAGACCCTCAAAGATCTTGGAGGGTTGGGGGGGTCATAAAGGGTAGGCATGTAATACTATCCGGTGAAAGGATAGCTGAGTATAGGAGGGAGAGAGGGAGAGAAAAATGGAAGAAGGTAAAGGGAGGGAGGGAGGGGGAAAAAGAGGGGAAGAGGAGTAGGGAGCTAGAGGTTAAAGGGGTCTAAATTTTGAAGGAAGTTGGAGGAGAGGAATTCAATAGCCCTCTACCATTTGGCAAAAAGTTTCTCTTGTTAGTTAAAAAACAAAGTCAAATCCAAGTACGAGGTACCAAAACAATTCTACTGAACCCATAACTGTGTCTTCCTGTACATGGGTCTAAGGTCTTACATAACAAACATTATTTAGGGCTTTTTCCACTTTCTTTTTACTTTTAATTCCAGGCTGGGGTGGGAGGTGGTGGGGAGTGGTAAGAGAAGTTGGCAGAGATGATTATTCTTTCAAAAATAAAATTAAATATGGTTCTATGGGATCGGGGCCTGGTTTTTATAGCTATTAGACTGAGTTTTCTCAGTGTTCAGAATCTTGTTCTATTGTGGGATCTCATATGTTGTTTTAATTAAAAAGGTTATTTTTTCACTCTACTAGTGTTGGCCTTAGTCTTCTCCAATGGCTCTATGTGGTAAGTGTTACAGCTGTTTATCCCATTTCACTCCTTATATCATGAGAAAGGCTCTGGTTGAACTGGGGTTAACTAAAATTCAATTAAGGGGGATGAGGTATGCTTGATTCCTTGAAGGTGCTTAAGAATGGCAAAGGAAGTAGAGGCAGGTGAGATTTAGTGGAGTTTAGTAGAAATAAGTCTCTAAAGTTAATCTCCACGTTCTCTATACTTCCTTTTAAATTTGCTTCCCAACGAAGTATGCTAAAATGATCCTGATAATTTCAGAGAATCCCTTTCCCACTACTCACCCCACCAGTTTCTAGCCTAACCCAATATGAACTACATAGCTGAGTTCCAGGGCCTTCTTATCCAAACTGAGCCAGTTTCTAAAAACCATATATAAGCCTTTCGGATTCCTTTTCTTTTGTCTTTCCAGAGGCCTGATAATATTGAGTGGTTACACAGCGCCAGGGGTGTGTGCAAGGTCAAGCTCCATAGCCCAAAAGGACAGCAAGAACAGGAACGGAAAGTGGTAAGATACTAAATTACTCCTACTAAGGGGTGGAAAGGATTGCTTTATGGATACAGATATCCTGGAACCCAGAATAGACTAATGGAGGGTGATAGTGTCGTTTCTCTAAGATATCAAGTTCAGTAAAGTTTGTGGGCTGGGGGGTGGGGGTGGGGGCGGGGGCGGGGCGCAGTATGCTTATACATCACAGAGGGACACGTGAAGGGAGGGGGAGAATGAAGAGTAGCTGGGGAGGGGGGTGGGGGGAGCCTCAGGGGAGGGAGGAGTGGTGGTTGCCTAGTTTTACCAGCCTAATGGAATCATAATATCAGCTAGCTACAAGTAAGTTGCACTCAAGTGGGACTCCCACAGGAGGGCAAAATGTGTAATACTTCACATTTTTTATCACGTTCAAATGCCATTCGTACTGTTATGTATTTAATGCTTTTTTAATTGACTGACATTTAAAAATTACCATCAACCTAAGCAATATTATCCATAATGTCACAGGTTTTATGTTTTAGTATGTATTTTTCCTACTAAACAACAAAAAAGTACATATATTAAACACAGAAATGTTTATCCATGTATCACTTAAAGTTTTCTATAACATCAGTAGCAAAAACACCACTTTTGGGGAACGCTACGGTAGTTGAAAGTGCTCTAACTGAAAGCCAGGGAATTGGTTTCTTTTTTTTTTTTTTAATGTTTATTTATTTATTTATTTATAATTTTATTTTTTGGTTATTCAATTACAGTTGTCCCATTTCCCCCCATTGCTCCTCCCTCCCAGCCCATCCCTTCTCCCACAGTTATATCCCTCCTCGTTGTCAATGTCCATGAGTCATTCATATACATTCCTTGACTAGACCCTTCCCTTACTTATCCCCCTTCTCCCGCTCCCCCCTCCCCCCTACTGACTACTATTCTAGTCTTTGCCTATTTAGTTCGTTTGTTTGTGTTGCTCTTTAGTTTCCTGAATTGAGTTCTAATGTAAGTTTCAGCTTTGAGTTTGCGTCAGTTGGGCAAGGCACCTTTCTTCTTACTTTTTTCAGTAAATGTAGGTATTGTAATTTGGGCATCTCTGACAGGTAGGTATTCTTATCTAGGAAATACAATAATGATAAGATTCTCTCTGCCTAATAGCATTTATTGAGTACTTACTATGTACAGGTACTCTGCTGAAAGCTTTGTATTCACTCTCAATCAATCCTCACAAGAACCCCTATGCGGTAGGTGCTTTATCGTCTCAAAGAGAAACCGCAGTCTTTTCTCTAGAATTTTCCTCAATACGCTGTCCTAATTTGGTGCAGATATGCTTTGTCGATGTGTCCACCCTGAAAGTGGAAGATAAAGGTTCCAAGGTGAGTATTCTCTGCTCCCCTCAGAGTTGGAATGAGTGAGAAACTGCTGAAAGAGTTATCAGTGGCAGCATAATAAAAGGGAAAGTCTGTGCCAGAGGGTGGAAGGATGGAGGAGATTCAGGTGGGCAGCCATCATTTTTGAAAACCCCAAACCCCCGGTTGAGAATATACTGTCACTCTTGATGCCAAATCTCATTCTAGAAGGAACTTAATTTGCTGGTAGGCCTGAAAGAATTACAGCATGGAAGGTAGCATGTCAGAGCAGTGAGAAAACTGTCCAAAAGTTTGACGATTCATGAAATATGATTCCTAAGATTTATGGATTTGTGAATGCCTCTGGAGGGGTAGTAATTTGTGAGGAGAACAATATCTCATTCTTCAAACATTAGCTAGCATCACAAGCCTACTTATCCTTCTCCATTGAAAGGAAAAGATAAGAGATATGACATTCATGTTTTGGAGAGGGCAGCTTGGAGAAGTCTCAAAAAGCAGTTATTCATAAGAATCTCACCACTTCATCCCATAGGATGCTGGTGGTTCCTGTTCCGGAGGTGACCTAACGCAACACCATCTGAAAGAGAAAGAAATTATTATAATCAAGGCTACTGAGAGGCAAAACCAGTCTAAGGTATGCTTAGCTTCCGAGTCCACCCTTTCTAATTCCCAGAGTCCAGTGCTGACACCGAAGACTCTGGTTCACAAAAGGTAAGAGAAATATTTCCAAACAAGGCCCTACATTTGGCTACTATGATATTCCAGAGTTCACAGGCCTAAGTTCAAAGTCAGGTAAGTTTAATGTCCAGGTATCTAACAATGGCACTAATCACAGAGGTTCAGAATGCCCTTCCCTGATTGCAGGTCCCTACTCCAAACAGAATCTTGCTACCCTTATCCTAACAAAGATGTGGAATGAAAGCATGATCTTTTTCAGTGCTTTCTGTTGTCTTCTAATGGACTTGTGTGCTCCACATTGCCCAGTGTCCAAAAAAAATAAAAAATAAAAAATAAAAAAAGAACAAACATATATGGAACAGAGAGAATCCACAATGACCAAGAACTGTAGTGGCTTGTTCCCCAAACCTGTTGCCTAAGAGATTACAGACTGTTAGGTAGCGTAAAGTTAGAAGCAATTCGATTTGGATACCACTGTCACATGCAAGTCCTTTTGTTTTTCTGTAACTACCTAAATTATATCTGTTGGGCTCCTGGCCCATGACAAGTCACCTTCACAGTCCTACAAACCTGGAGTAGTTGATATTGAAATAGGATATTTGGTTTTATCTCAAAGGAGTCAATTTTTTTTTTTGTTCTGCATCTCTATGCTTATCTTATAACCAGGAACAACATTTCTGGCCTCAGACACATTTGGAGTGATGAGAGTGGCTCCTAAGGAAGAAAAAAAGTTTAAAAATATTCTTCAAAGAGTTTTGGGTTTAGTTGGAAGGAGGACTCCATTTTGAAGTCTTCAGAAAGGGATAAATTATACCTAATGTTTATTCTTAAAAGTGCAGCACATATTTCCTACACATAATGCAGGTGTCCTTGATTGTAACCTAAACCCATTTTCAAAATGTTGAACTTATCATGACCTCAAACTTCTAGGGATTCAGTGGAAAGTAAGGAGATGAAGCAATGGAAGGGGTAAAGAGGACGATGGTACTTAGCAAGGAGTGGAAGACATGTATAATACATATACACATATCTAGACATGAGCATATGCACATAATTTACACTGACACACAGCAATATATACAAAATAATTTATACGAGCAGTGACACACACATCCCTGGCTACGTGTCTACATATGACACTGATGAACACGCACAAGCATTGAAACAACACATGTGTGTGTATATTCATAAACAATGACTCACCTACACAAAGGTATAGAGTCAGCTGCATTGACATACCCACATGTGACACATCAACATCTATATATGCATCCATGCACACTATGCATAAACATGCACACTACACATAAACATACACACATGAGCCTCGATCAAAACACAGTGACTGTACAAGTTCAGGTGATAGGCATGCACTCTTACACAGGGTGGGGCAAAAGTAGGTTTACAGTTATGAGTATGTGAAACGGTTTATTCTTGAATTATTACTTATTATTTTCCATACATACAACTGCAAACCTACTTTTCGCCCCACTCTGTAAATATACCTCATGTTGATACGCACACATACAAACTTAAGCAAAGTGACACTAACAACATTTGAATGCACTGATACATACCTTGACACAAATACAATGACATCCCCACTCACGTATTCACACAAGTACTCAAATACCCAGGGTGTGTGCAACACTGACACACATTCTCAATCATTCACGTAGCATATAAATATAACATAAACTGATACCCAATTTATTGACATACACAGTCATTATATTAGCACCGATCCACATTGAACATAAACATTTATTGATGTATTATCTATTATCTATTAATTACTATATATGTTAACATGTGAATTTATTCTTTTTTTATTCTTTTTTTTTTAAATAAATAAAAGATTAATTAGTTATTTTAACAATAGGAAATAACAATCCCTCCCTCTCAGACATTAAGACCCTTTATAATCTTATAAAGGACAATGGGCGAAGGTCTCAAGCTCCTCTAGCTGCTTCAAGCTGGACATGGTTGTCGTTCGTCCTACCTACCCTTGGTCCAGACATCCCTAATAAGAGTGGGGGTGTGGAGGGGAGGGTTGCCTTCCCACATGGGGAAGGATCGTGCAGACTCCAGGTCAGTTGGCTGTCCCCAGACAACGGCGTGCTTGGTTTAACAGGCTGGCATCCTTGTTGTATTCTGGGGGCAACAGATTTGGCAAAAGGGTTTAAAGACATCTTCAATCCATAACCACTAGATGACAAAAGGCAGGGATTAATTTTTCAATGTTCCACATTAGGGAAAAGAAACGGGCTTCTTTGGAGGAAGGTGTGCCAGGCGCATCTCACCTGTCCAAAACCCTTTTGCCCATTCTACTTAGTTTGGGCTGAGGGAAATAGTTTAGCTTTCCCCACTCTTAGACCTCTGGGCCCTTTCGGTCCAAGCCATTAGGATAGAACAGAGAAACCAGTTTTAAAGTGAAGCCCACAAACCACCCCATTCTTCACCAACCCAGCCACTTAGTTCAGCCAAACCGTTGAGTCTCAGGAGGCCGCGCTGCAGACAGGATTAATACACATATAGGTATAGCTCCATGATACATTCTATTAGATTTGTATTATAAACAAACATGCAGATCACTCAAATCGACACTTGTCATTTACATATTCAGACACACTGACATACACATTCATTTTTACATTCACACAGTGTACAAAATGTACACGCTATCATGCACACGTTGGCCCGTACAGGAAACATATAAAATCGGTATTGATGTCAACACATTGTTACACAGGCTTACACACAGGCAGGCATACATGTGCACTGACATGTGCACACGGACACACACGCTAACAACACAGACTGAACATTCTCACATCTACTGAGATGTCCCCACTTATGAATTGCTATACTGATATTCACACACACAGACACATGACAGACACATTGATACATTTTTGACACATGTTGAGATAAGCACACGTGCTCATGTGAAATTGACACGCTACCACTTGTGCTCAAAGGGATATAATTATGTATTATGTTTCCATGCAAATCCTAAAGGGTATACCCCTAATGTATGCAGTTTAGAAAGATATGTCTTCTAAATAAAATAAGGGGGGAAAGTAGCCTCCCCAAACTCTTAGGTGTTCTTTTTTTTTTTTTTTTTTTTAGATGGACGGATCTATATGCCTTTTCACACAAGCTCCCTCTGATCCTATAACTGTTGTAAATTGGCTTCTAAATGATATCCAGAAGTATGCCTTGGGTTTCGAACATGCACTAAGTCCCTCAGCCTCTAGCTGCAAACATAAAATAGGAGATGAAGATGAACATCACAAATTACCCTCTGCAAACTGCTACAGCATCTATGATGATAAACTGAATATCGATTACATGGCCAATAGACCTCAAAGCCCACATGTAGACATGACTGCAGCCAAGAATACCAACAAAAATCAGAGTCCTTCCACCTCTCCAGCAAAATCTTCTAGCACTAACAGGGCAGTAATCTCTCCTGAGGGAGAATGTCCCATGGATGACCTTTCCTTCACCATCATCCGGCTATCTAATCTGGTAATGGAGATGCCTTGTAATGAAATCAAGAAGTTGGAAAATGGAAGCAAATGCTTTCGTCATTCAATCTATCCACCCTCTGGGGACAAAGGGAAAAACACTCCCCGCAGCTCTGTGAGCAAGATCGTTTCTGAAATGGCCCATGATGCTGAGGAAATATCCTATGTGGAAAGGCGGGGCACTGGAGAAGAGGGCAGGGAAGGTGGCAGGAAAAAGTTTATGTATAGTCAATTATCCAACAAGAACAAGGGGGTAGACAAAGAGATGTGCCAACAAGAGAGCAAAGATTTTTCACACTCTATCAGTAAAGGACTCACGGTTTATGCAAATCAGGTGGCATCTGACCTGATGGTCTCCGTTTTGAAGACCTTGAAAGTGCATACTCCTGGGAAGCCAATTCCCACTTGTGTGGTCCTGAAGAAGGTGTTGTTAAAACACACCCAGGAAGTTGTCTCTGATTTGATTGATTCCTGCTTGAAGAACCTGCATAATATCACTGCGGCCCTGATGACTGACTGCGACTTTATCTCAGCTGTCAAGAAGAGTCTGTTCAACCACGGAAAACAAAATGCTACACATATAATGGAGGCCATGCTGAAGCGCCTGGCTACTGTTCTGCTTGGAGAGAAGGAGTCTAAATCACAGCCTCTGTTGTACGCATCCTTGAAGGCCGGCTCCCACAGTCCCAAATACGATAACCAAAGTCAAAACCAAAATCTTGAATTCTCCACCATGAAAACTGAATTGAAGGGGAAGGACAAATGCAAAATAAAACCAGAGGCGTGCAAGTCATTGATTAGCGCTGAAAAAGTTGGTGAACACATCCTCAAGGAGAGCCTGTCCATGTGGAACCAAAAACAACGAAACCAAGGCGAGATGGCTGGCAAAGCATGCGTGAGTAAGGAAGAAAAAAGAGAGAAGATCAGCCCTTCCACAGAGTCATTGGCGAAGGACTTGATTGTCTCTGCCCCTATGCTGATTCAGTACCACCTGACCCAGCAGGCCGAGGCCAAAGATGCACTTGAAGATGACTATCCTGGTTCCACCATAGGCCATAGGACTCAGAGTGCCCAATTTGAAAAGAACGCAAGTGACCAAAGTGCCAAGGCACTTTCAGTGAAACATCTAGAATCTTGTGGAGCTCCTGGGCCATCTACCTCTGTAAAGGAGACTCAACAACAGGCGGAGTGCCAAAAGTCCGATATGTCAAACATCATTCTATCACTGATTCAGAAACTGCTCAGTGAGACCTCCTTCAACAGTGAAGAGCAATCTGAAGGGGAGAGCAAGCCTTCTGAGCCCAGGCCAAACAAAGCAACTTCAATGTCCAAGAGAGGGGAAAAACAATTCCAGGAGAATTTAGACCTTGATTTTGCCAGCGGGATGATGCAAATGAACTGGCAATTCATCAGTCAACTGGTAGAACCTGTGAGGAAGCTGTGCCTTATCATGGCTAGGTATCACAACAACAGGGAAGCCCTGGCCGAATTGGAAGAACAAGCAGCCTTGGTACACAACCCAAGTTTCCAAGTTGGTGGCCCCAGATGCAGTCACAGTAGTGCAATGTCACAGAACTATCGAGAGTTTTCTGGGCCGGAAGTCATCATCAATAATTGGTGCTCAACAAGTAGCTTGCAGAAACAGCTCCAGGCTGTCCTGCAGTGGATTGCAGCCTCCCAATTTAAGGTGCCTGTGCTCTGTTTCGTGAGAGATGATGATGGACAACTGGAGAAGGTAAGCAATGGCAAAGCACAAGAAGAAAGATGGTTAGACTGGGCAGGGGAAGGGAGGCAAAACTGTACTTAGGGCTCACGAGCAGTCCAAATTTTTCTCAAGTATGCTCTTTACTATGTGCTTTATGAATTACTTTATCCTCATAAAAAGACACAAAAGCAATGAACCATTAATTGAGGCTGTAGCACCTTGGGGTCTGCACATTTCAGCCAAGAGGAGGCGAGAAAGATTAGCTTTTTTTTTTTTTTTTTTTTAAATTCAGTGACCCTTTAAACAAACTACTTGGTAAAATATGTTTTAGGAAGGTGGGGGAGATGGCCACCCCTAACCTTGACCTAGCAATCAGCACAGACTAACCAAAAGACCCAGGCCTTGGAGAGAAGTATTTAGTAAAGACAACTGATTCCAGGTTTTGTTTTTTGATGCTCAAAATGAAGTTATGTTTTTCATTTTGATCTATGACATTAGAGGAGGGTCAAGGAAAAAGGAGAGGGAAGGCAGTCCTGGATCAGCGAAAGCTTTTACTCTAATCTTAGTCATGGGCGGAAAGGTGGGTGAGGGGGGTAGTTCACTTTATCCACCTGAGACCTTTCTTCAAAAGTATCACATGACTCAAGCTATCTCTGCTCCCTCCACAGCTTCCAGAAGTTTCAGCTAAGGCAGCAGAGAAGGGGTACAGTGTTGGAGATCTCCTTCGAGAAGTAATGAGGTTTGCCAAGGAACGACAACTGGATGAAGCCATGGACAACATGGCTAGAAAACAACTGCTGGACTGGCTGCTCACTAACTTGTAAACTAACAGTCCCTTCAACAACTCTGTAACTAGTCACCCCATCCCCACAGCAGCATTCCATGCCATCTGGGCGCCCCTTCATTAGGCAAGTTGAACAACACACTACACGACTGCCTTTCCCAATACGTCTGAGCAGTTGGACTATGCAAGTACAAGGTGTTAAATAAGCTAGGCAACAACATGAATTAAAAAATTTAAAAAAAAAAGTCGTTGTGTTCTTTTTTTAAAATATACGTTCTATTGTTAACTTTTTTATTATTATTTAGACTTTATTTATTTATTTATTTCCAGAGTGAGGGGAGCGGAGGGAGAAAGAGAGGGAAACATCAATGTGTGGTTGCCTCTCACGAGCCCCCAACTGGGACCTTGACCTGCAACCCAGGCATGTGCCCTGACTGGGAATTGAAACAGCGACACTTGGCTCGCAGGCCGACGCTCAATCCACTGAGCCACAGCAGCCAGGGCTAGAAAAAAAAAGTCGTGTTTCTTAATCAGATATATCTGAGGCAAAAGAGGGGAGTGGGTCTAAATCCAAGGATTAGTGATACAGTGTTGGGCTTGGGTCTATATCTGACCTTAGGTAATTTTCTGAGCACCCAAGACATAAAGATATAACTCATGTCCAAATCTCTAAGTAATATGGTTTGTCCATTATGATCCAGAGGTTTGCCACCTGTGGACCCCCTGTTTCTGCCACATTACACATATAACTTGATAATCTCCCCTCTAATCCCGAGGGTACGGTTTTCTCGGTCTTTGTCAGGAATTTGCAGATGGGCTACTGTGTTGCAGGAGCTCAGCTCCAGGCAGGTTAACTTTGGATTAAGTGAGACCAAAAAGTGACAGTGGAGTGTTTGAGAGGGAATTCATTCCAAGTTTATTTATTTATTTTTAAGTATATTTTATTAATTATATTGTTACAATAGCTCCAATTTTCCCCCTTTGCTCCCCTCTACCCAGCAGCACCCCTCCCCCAGCAACCCCCCCAACCCAGTCCATGCCAATGGGTCGTACATACAGGTTCTGGCTTCATCCTTTCCTATATTGTTCTTTTTTAAAATTAATTAATTAATCAATTAACTAATTATTCTAACAATAAAAAATAACAATCCCCCCTCTCAGACTTAAGACCCTTTATAATCTTATAAAGGACAATGGGTGACGGTCTGGAGCTCCTCTAGCTGCTTCTGGACATGGCCGTCGGCCTACCTACCCTTGGGTCCAGACATCGCTAATAAGAATGGGGGTGTGGAGGGGAGGGTGGTCTTTTCACATGGGGAAGGGTCTTGCAGACTCCAGGTCCGTTGGTTGTCCCCGGACAATGGCGTGCTTGGTTTAACGGGCTGGCATCCTTGTTGTATTCTCGGGACAACAGTTTTGGCAACAGGGTTAAAAGACATCATTCAATCTATAACCACTAGATGACAAAAGGCAGGTATTAATTTTTCAATGACCCACATTAGGAGAACAAAAGCGTTTCTTTGGAGGAAGGTGCCAAGTTGATTTTTTTAATTAAGTATATTTTATTGATTATGCTGTTACAGTTGTCCCAATTTCTTTTCTCTTTGCTCCCCTCCACCCAGTATCCTTCTTCCTTCCAGCAGTCCCACCCCCCTTAGTTCATGTCCATTGGTTGTGCATACCAGTTCTTCGGCTTCACCCTTTCCTATATTATTCTTAATGTCCCCCTGCCTGTTCTCTACCTACTAATTATGCTCCTTAATCCCTGCACTACTTCTCCTCCTTCCCCTTCCCAGCCGATAACCCTCCAAATGATCCCTATGCCTATGATTCTGTTCCTATTCTGGTTGCCTGTTTACTTTTATTGGTTTGTTTTTATTTTTTAGGTTCTGTTGTTGATAGTTGTGACTTTGTTGTCATTTTAATGTTCATAGTTTTGACCCTCTTTCTCTTAAATAAGTGCCTTTAACGTTTCATATAATAAGGGCTTGGTGATGATGAACTCCTTTAACTTCACATTGTCTGGGGAGCACTTTATCTGCCCTTCCATTCTAAATGATAGCTTTCCTGGATAGAGTAATCTTGGTTGTAAATCCTTGTTTTTCATCACTTTGAATACTTCTTACCAGTCCCTTCTTGCCTGCAAAGTTTCTTTTGAGAAATCAGCTGATAGTCTTACAGGCACCCCTTTGTAGGTAACTCTGCTTTTCTCTTGCTGCTTTGAAGATTCTCTATCTTTGGCCTTGGGCATTTTAATCGTGGTGTGTCTTGGTGTGGTCCTCTTTGGGTCTAGTTTGTTTGGGACTCTGTGCTTCCTGGACCTGTATGTCTCTTTCCTTTGCCAAAGTTGGCATTATTTATTTATTTATTTATTTATTTTTACATAAGGTTCAATTTCTTGCTCTTCCTCTTCTTTTTCTGGCACTCCTATGATTCAGATGATGGCACGTTTCAAGTTGTCCCAGAGGTTCCTAAGCCTGTCCTCATTCTTTTTTTTCAATTCTTGTTTCCTCCTTCTACAATGGTTGACTGTTTATTTCTTCCTTATGTCCCAAGTCATTGATTTGAACCCAGACTTCCTTCCCTTTACTATTGGTTTTGTGTGGATTGTCCTTGGTTTCACTTAACTTAGCCTTCACTTGTTCCCTTCTGCATTTGCCACACTCCAGCATATCTGTCACATCTGTGAGCATCTTTATCACCAGTGGTTTGAACTCTCGGTCTGTTAGGTTGCCTATCTCCTCATCGCTTAGTTCTTCCACTGGAACCTTGATCCGTTCTCTCTTTTGGGCCATACTTCTCTGTCTCATTAACTTGAGAGGCTTCTGTGTTTGCCTCTGTGTTAGTAGAGCTGTCACAACTGCTACATTGTGAGGGGCAGAGCCTTAGGTCTTCGTTAGTATGGGGCGACCCATTTTGCCACGTTGTGGTGCCGTATGAGGGAGAGGAGTCTGAGAGGGAACAAAGCTGCTTGCTCAACCCTCGCCCCTTTTCCAGGCACTTCTCCCACTTCCTGTGTGGAACTGGCTGTCTCTAGCTATTTCTCTGGCTGTGGTTCCCAGAATGGGTGGGTTTGTGGCATTCTAGGACTCTGAGGGCCTCTAAACAAAGGAACTCTGCTGAGAGACCAGCAGCTTCTACCCATGCCCCAACCCCCACTGGCTTTCAGTCACGAGCAATGGGTTTTATTTTCCCTGGTGCTGGAACTGTGAGCTGCACTGTCTGGTCTGGTGCTGAGAGCTCTGCCCAGGTGTTCCTCCCTACTTTTTTTAAAGGTGTGACTGCGTTTTCCACTGGTCTGCCACTGCCGATGCCACAGCTGCCGCTGCCACCTCACTGCTTCCTCTCTGCCCCGGCTCCATCCCTCCTGCCTCTCTGGATGAGTTTTTCTTCTTTAAATCTGTGTTTGTTGAACTTCCATGCAGCTCGACTTTCTGGAACTTCTGGGTGTCTCCAGTTTTGAGGTAGTTGTATTCCTTTTCAGTTGTGGAAGGTGATGCAGCGTGTCTACCTATGTCTCCATTTTGGCCAGAAGTCCCAAGTTTATTCTTGTGGCAGCAGGTGAGACAGGAACAAAGGATCCACGCTCTCCATGGTAAGCCGGTGGCAATTCTGCTTGGCGTCTCTGTGCTGACACTGCATGCCAAGGCATTTGCCACCTCAGCAAAGGGTGTATGCCCAGTCCATGTAAGTACACATTGCTACAGACTGACCCTAAGGGTGATTTTAAAAATAGGTTTTAGTGGTACTAACAAGGGTAGGTCTTGCTCGTCCGGTAGGCTGCATGCTAAAGAGATATCTTGAGATAACACAATAGCAGGTATCAGGTCCCTCCCTGGTTTTGTATACCACACCTTTACTCTCCTCCCCAGGGTAGTTTCTGTTTGGTCTGAATAACTACTAAAGTGCAGTTTGTAGGACCAAATCCCTTATTCTCGCTGTGAACACTTCTTCATCCAGGCCATGAGTTTTCAAATTACAGTATAAATAGCATCCTTCAGTCCCAGTTCTCCTAATAGCTGCTGTAACCCAGTATACAACTGCCACCTGCTGGACGTAGATGGAAGATCTCCTGGGTTCGGCCACGTAATGCGATCAGCTGCCTTGATCCAATCTAACAGGGAATGATTGCCTGGAGTCTCGTGTGCATTCTGCAGCTGCTGCCTCAGCACTGGGTGCGTGGGGATGGATACAAGCTTACCCATTCCCTGGCCAGGAAGTAAAATGCCACCCGCCCCTACATCCCATAATCTTAGCAACCAAGCCGCCAAAGATTCTGATGCCTTTTGCCAGAAGCAGCTCCCCAAATCCACCAGCTCTGCTTGCAAGTACGGATGCACTGTGGAGTGCTCTGTGACTGGCAGAGGGGGCTGGCTTGACCCTCAGTCATTCAAGGACACTTAGTCTTAATCTTCTGCATTACCACCACTGCCACCCCAGGCATGGCTGAAATGGGTGAGGTCTAGCCCTCCCCAACATCCTCCTCCTCATCCTCATCCTCCGAGGAGTCTATGACCTGTACCTCTGATCCTGTCACAAAACCAGTCCTGATCCAGGCCCTCAGGGTGGCCACTTCCACCTCTAATAGCTCCCATGTTTTCTCCCAGGCAGCCCTCAATTCCTGCTCCTGAGACAGGTCCTCTTTCAACTCTCGGACCTGGGCTTCCAATTCAAGCAACTCCCTGAATGTTTTATGCAGAACAGAGAAATAGCCAGCCTACAGCACCAGCCCCTACCCAGGCACTTTTCTTCCCTAGAGAGCCCCCTATCTTCAGCAGAGCCTCTTCTCTCACCTCAGGAGTCACTTCTACCCTCTCCCAATCTTGCAGGGGCCCTGAAGCCTCCAACACGGTCACCACCATGAACCACATATCCATGCAGGCCAACCCGATAGCCCACCCTGAGTGGCTGTGCCCCGTGGCTGACCCCTGCTCCATAGCTTTCGTTTGTGGCAAGTCCTGCTGACTGTACCAAGTGCCGCAGGAGCTCAGCTCCAGGCAGGTTAACTTTGGATTCAGTGAGACTGCAAAATGACAGTGGGGCATTGCAGAAGGAATTCACACCAACTTTATTCTCGTGGCGGCAGGCAAGACAGTAACAAATTATCCATACTGCCTGGACAACAGGGACTCATATATATAAGAAATTAAACAGAAGTAGCACAGGGCCAACAAGAACTGTGAGATAGTGTGGCACCTGCATACTAAGGCACTCTTTTATGTAAGGATAAGCTGGAGAAATACATGGGTGTTGAGGCAGGGTTCTTGACTACAGTCATCATGACAGGACAGCTAGCTTAGACAAAAAAAAATTGATAGGTATATTACTAAAGGACATTGTGACCACTTGCCACATGCACGCGCGCGCTCGCGCACGCCCACACACACACACACACACACACACACACTCCATATCAACTGCATGTGGCTATTTAGTACTTACTATTTAGCCATGGCTATTTAGTATTTACTGACTGAACTACAATGTGTTCTGATCCTCCCCCCTGTGTGAATAAAGTTTCCTTATAAGTCATTTCCTTCAATTGATGAGATTTCCTTGTCTTCTACCAGTCTGAAAGGAAATTTTTCTGAGAATAAACTACAGAATGGTAAATTCCTCATAGCCATGCTATGCGAATTCCATTGAGACTAGCACTAAGTTCCTAGATTTGTTGTATGCTTCTCAGAAGTCAATTATAATGCTAGAATTCATTGCAGATCAGATGAGATCAAGATAGTGGTTTCGACCCTGTGGTCCTCTACTAGCTAGTTTTCTGTGGCATACCTTAGCACCTTTGAGGTGCGAGTGGCTTTGTAGAACAAGCACAAGATGTGGCATCCTTCTGAATTCAAAAGTCAAAGCTTTTGCCTCTTACTAGCTATGTGGCCTTACAGAGTCACCTAGACTGTAAGCCTGTTTCTTCACGTGTAAAATGTAGCCAGAAATTACCCTCACTGTTTAAGCTGGAGGAATGGATGTGATGCTTTGCACAAGGTGAATCTTATAAATGTGGCTATGTGAAGGAAGCTGTATGTCTCAAAGCCCATCCTAACACATTTGCAAGTGTTCTTGATATATTTTAAAATAAAAACAAAATTCTCTGACAATATAACCTAGAGAGACACTTTACGGGGTGAGGGGTGGGGGATAAGAGGCATGGAGGCAAACTTTACCAGCTTCTTCACAGTGCCTGGACCTGTCAGAAGGAAAGGCAGGCCCCTTTAAAGCAGAACCTTTAAAGCTCCGCAACTCAAATGAAAGCTAGTCAAATCTTTTGCAGTCCCATCCCACCCCATGAAGAGCTTTGGAGTTGAGCCACTACAGATCCTTGTCTCTGTCCTTAGGAAAATCCTTAATAAACAAGTTACAGGGCCAGGGCTGCATTTCTGATGACTCAGATCTCCCTGAGCATAACTGGGGCCCATAGTAGTTTACTTCCTTGATTAACTTGGCTCTTGACTTGCTCCTGATTTTTATTATGAGGCAGCCTTAGGGATTCCTGGGACTGTGGAGATACAGCACAGGAAGTTATATGTGCTGTTAAGTGGGAGGCATTGGGGTAAGATTCTCCTTGAGGGCTTTTTTACTTCTGATATTTCAGGATTATAAGAGTTTCTTTTCCATATTTTCTCAGGGAAACCTGTGTAGATGAGGTAAGATCAGGGTGAGGAAACTTGATTTTTGCCAGAACTAATTGACAAACTCCAAGAGAGAAAAGAATGCTTTGGGCCTCAAAGGGCCCTGGCAAGTGTCTGGAACAGCTCTGCAGTCTTGAGGTTTATCCCTGGAGGGTGGGACCCTGACCTTTCACCTCTATAAATTGAGAAGTGCTCCCCGGCACCATATTAGCAATGCGGCCTTCCTCAGTGCCAACAGTTGGAAATGGGCAAAGATTTCTGCTGAGCCGCGAACCCAACGTGTAAAAAGGGAAGACAGGAGAAGAAGGAGGGGAAAATCACGATTATCTCCTGATAGGTGGTGTAATTAATTGGTTTGCTATCTCTGACAGTTTTAGTCTATCTGAGCATCAGGCATCCATTGTAAAAGGAAGTTGTGAGCATAACTCATCTAGAAGGTTACTGCAGGTCTAGGGCTGTGTTGAGGTGAAGTGTTAGAAGCACTTGCTTCAGGGTCACATTTTAAGGGGGTACCAGAAAACTCAGTAATCAAGATAAATAATATTTCAATGTACTATTTTTATTTTAATATGCTTTTAGTTTTTTAATTTTTAATTTTATTGTTGTTCAACTACAGTTGTCCTAATCCTTTTCCCATTGCTCTCCCCTGCCCCGCCCACCCCCACTCCCACATTCATAGTCAGTTCTTACCTTTTGCTCATGACCATGGGTCCTTTATACTTGCTCCTTGACTCGACCCTTCCCTTTCTTTCCCCCATTACTCCCCTTCCTCTTCCCCTTCCCCTTTGGTCGCTGTCAGTCTGCTCTTTGTTTATATATCACTGGCTCTATTTTGCTCATTTGTCTGTTTGTTTTGTTCATTAGGTTCCTGTATTAGGTGAGATCGTATAGTATTTGCCTTTCACCGCTAGCTGATTTCATTAAGCATAATATTCTCCAGGTCCACTCATGCTCTTGTGAAGGGCGAGAGTTCCTTCTTTCGTTCTGCTGTGTAGTATTGCACTGTGTAAATGCATCACAGTTTTTGATCCACTCACTTATTGATGGGCACTTAGGCTGTTTCCAGCCCTTAGCTAATGTAAATAACACTGCTATGAACATTGAGGTACATAGGTTCTTTTGAATTGGTGTTTCAGGGTTCTTAGGGTATAATCCCAGCGGTGGAATCAATGTGTAAAAAGGCAGTTCCATTTTTAGTTTTTTGAGGAAATTCCATACTGTGTAATGTTTTTTTTAAGTCAAAATTAATAGCAGTCAGAGAAAGACAAGTACCATATGATTTCACTCATATGTGGAATCTAATGAACAAAATAAACAAACAAAACAGGTAGAGAACAGACTGACAACTGTCACAAGGGAGGGAGGTTGAGAGGCTGTGTGGAAAAGGTGAAGAAATTAAGCCAAAAAAGAAAAAGGAAAAAAAGACCCACCTCATAGACATAGACAACAGTATGGTGATTACCAAAGGGAAAAGGAATTGGGGGAGGCAGAGGATAAAGGGGAGAAAAATGGTGATGGAAGGGTGAGAAACGCTCACAATAAATCACTGGTACACAGGACTTGAGCAGCAAAGCGAGGCATTTATTCGTGAGTCTGCGGAGCTGGGCGCACCACCAGCCAGGAGCATGTGCGCGCAAAGTAGACAAAGTAAACTGGTTTTATACTAACGCGATGAGCTCTCCTCCCCTCTCCTCCCCGGTTTCTCCACTACTGGTTAATCCGGGTTCACAATCTATTCTAATGTGATTAACTACTTAACTCAGGGTGTGATTAACTAAGGGTAATCTAGTTATAGGTCTATGTCCAACTTACTGTACTTGCCAAGTTATCTAGCTACATCTTCCCATTTCTCTGTGTTTGGTGACAACAGTCTTTCTCCTTTTGAGCCCAGAGATATGTGTGAGGAGCTGCAGAATGTCGTTCCCTCGCCCCTTTTCCATGATTCATCTGTTAATTTTCTCCTGCTGGTTTGAGAGTCACTGGCTTGCTTCTTTATCCCTAACAGAAGGAGATATGACTAGGGGTGGTGAACACACAATACAATATACAGAAGGCTTATTATAGAACTGTACGCCTGAAACCTATAGATTGTAATTTTATTAACCAACGTCACCTCAACAAATTCAATAAAAAATTAATGCAAAAAATTCCTTGATTGTGATACAGAAGATACAGTAACCGTGCCATGCCAAACCATAATGGAACTTGAGGCAAAAGCAAAAATGGGTAGGCATTATATTGCCAAGGCAGTACTTAGAGAACGTCTTGTCCTAAAAACGTGTATCGGTACAAAAGAAGCCAATGCATTGGCTCCTGCTTAAAGAACGTAGGGAACAAATCAAACAAGTTTAGGAAAGGGGAAATAAAACTTGGAGCAAGGAAAAAGCAGAGAAATCAAAGTTTCACTGAAACCTTACAAATATCAGGGAGAAGGAGAAGGATGTCTGTAGTGTTTCCTCTCTTGCTGAACATAGGAGTACATCTTCCCAACAAAGCTCATATTGCATTAATTCTGCTTGAAAACAGGGACAAAACAAAATCGACCTTTCAAAATTCTGCTTTAAAATAGTTCTAATACGGAAAAAAGACAAATAAAAATGCTACTTTTGCAAATGATATATATTTGTACATCCATGAAAATCACGTCCCCTAATACCAGAAGTAATAAGTGAACTTTGCAGAAGTATAAGATAGAAAATACTAGTGAGGTGTAAGAATTTGCCATCAACTAAAACAGTTCCAGATTCTTTCTCCCCAGCGACTCAGAAACATGTAAAAGGTTGAGCACTACCCCTGCACTAAAGTCTTTGTGCTGTCAGAACATGAAAAACATCTAAAAATTGATTGTGTTTCTATATCCTAGAGCCACCCAGTCAGAGAAAGACAATGACAATATTAAACACTGGCATATTAAGGAAGGCAAGAAATGGCATTTACAGAGCACTTACTGAGTGCCAGACACTACTAAGTGCTTTAATTCTTCCTAAAACCTTGTGACGTGGTTTGTTATTAGCCATTTTTACCGATGAGAAACTAGAGGCTTAGGTTTAAAAGACTTTTGCAAGGTCATGTGATCAGTAAGTGGGAGAGTTGGTATTCAAATCCAAGTTTGCTTCTCTATGTTTCTTTCCATTCTTCTCACACTGTTTTCCTATTCATTCAGAACCTGTGTTTATTAAAAAACAAAGCCATAAAACATGAACGAGGAAAATAGAGGAAAGCTGATAAATACAGAAACAGACTATGCTTCTACTATAACTAAATAAAACAAAACAATATTCTCTAATTCAACACATAGGTCTCATACAATGCCAGTGTAAATCTTTATGGGATATCACTCCTCCCACAAAATATTTATTAATTACAAAGGGAAAAGGAGTAACTACAATAGATAAACCCCATCAGTCACATTTTAATTAGGTGATCAAGGTTAACATTGCCAGTAAAGACATTGACACCACCTACCTCCAGACATGATGTCAAGAGAAGGGCACATTACCTCTATGGCATTTTTGCAAAAAAAAAAAAAAAAAAAAAAAAAAAAAGCATGACTCCGGCGTAATCATGAAAATGATTCGGTAAACTCAAATCGAGGGACATTATACAAAATACCTCACAATAATTGACTGCAAAGATTCACAAGGGAATGTTTTAGGGTTATGGAAATGTCATCTATGCACCTTGATAATAACAGAGGGGGGTGGTTAGTGCAGGTTTATGTGTACATTTCTCAAGGCTCAGCAAACTATACACTTGAAATTAGTAAACATTATTCTATCTGAACATTATTCTATCTAAATTATATCTCAGTAAAGTTAATTGAAAAATATAGACTTAATAAATACTTGTAAGGAAAATGCCTTGCACTATTCACAAGTTTCTTTGCTTTTGTGCTTCTCCAGAAAGTCTCTAATTCTGACTTTAGGCCCTGAGCCACCCTTAACTTGCAGCCCTCCCTCCTGCTTCTTCCACTTGTCTGTGGAGCCCCAGAGCAGGAAGTTCCTTTCTGTGAGAACTTCCCTCCCAGATCCCAGTCACATATCAAATGTGAAAAGGGTTCCAAGCCCTGGCTGCTGTGGCTCAGTGGATTGAGCATCGGCCTGAGAATCAAGTGTCGCTGGTTCGATTCCCAGTCAGGGAACATTACCAGGTTGCACATCAGGTCCCCAGTTGCGGGCGCGAGTGAGAGGCAACCACACAGAAAAAAAAAAAAAAAAAAAAAAAAAAAAAGGAAAAGAAAAGAATAGAAAAGGGTTCCAGCTTGTCTTCTTGTCATGAAAGTCTCCTCCTCAGAAAAGCCTTCCTTCCTTCACCGAACTCTCACAATTATTCTTTAAACATCACCCTGTTTTATTTTCATCATACCAATTGGTATGTCATTTATATTCTTATTTGTTTGGTTATTGACTGTTTATTCCCACTAGAATGTCAGTCTTGCTCACTACTGTATCCTCGGTGCTTAGCGCAATATCTGGTACATAGTAGCCATTTAATAAATTTTTATTGAATAAATAATGCTCCACCTATTTCAGTGTTCCCAGGTGGGGAAAATGACAGAAAATAGGGAGTCAAAAATGTGTCATTCACCACTGCCACTTAATGTCACTTAATCCCTTAATATAGCTGAGCATCAGTTTCTTCCCCTTGGAAATTGGCATGCTAATCAATGTCTTTCGTACCTACATTTGTGGAGGTGTTGAGCCACTCGAAAAGGCAAGCAAGGTAAAACTATTTGAAAATATGCTCAATGTGCCCATTAAAGCTTCGATATAAAATAATAAGAATAGTAACAGTAGCAATAATAACATTTACTGAGCTTTTCCTATGTACCAGGCATTCTTCTAAGTGCTTTTCACTACTATGTCTTTTAATTTTCCCCAAAGCCCTATGAAGTACATATTAGTATTATCTGATTTTGCAGGTGAGGCAACTGAGGCCCAGAGAAGCTGAATAACCTGCTCAAGTTCAGAGAGTTAAGAAATGGTAGAGCTGGGATTCAAGGACAGATAGCTCTGGTTCCAAATCTCTCACTTTGTATTCTTTCATAGATACCAGGACATGTTCCTAATGCCACATGTCATGATAAGTCCTAGCGTACGAAGAGCTGGTAATACCGACAGAATGGATTGGGTGCCTTTAGGAGGCAACAGAAACCTCTCACGTGGGGTAGATAGATGGCTAGAAGGAAGCCAGGCTGGTGGATAGGCACAGGTTTCCAAAGAGTATTGCAGGCATAGGCCATGGCCCAAAAGAAGGCCAAAAGCTATCCTAAGACAACAGGCGTCTCAACAAGCAAACAGAGACAGCTCCTAGGACTCATAGAGCAGGCGGTATCCCCAAGTGCAAGCCAAGGTGATATCCAAATGAATGCTGGCTTGAACAAACTGGTAATTCCCATTTGCTCACAGTGCCTAGAGTTGCTACCATCGGGGTGGGGTATGAGAGCAAAAGAACAGTGTCGGACAAGCTGCCACACATGTGCCATAGGGGGAACGAGGGTGGACGCTGATGGTGTCCAGTCAGTGTTCCCGAGAGCCAGAACACTTCAGGTGCTCAGGGCATTTGCTAAGCAATATGAAAGTATTTTGATATTTTAACAGGCAGTAGGACTATGCCAGTGCCTAAAGTTCTAATGCCAGCATTAAATTGGAAATTATTTACTTTTCTCAAGCCTCAGGGCCTGGCTAAAAGTTGAATTTGAAGTAACACCTTTGATGAATGTAGCTGAGGGAAGGGTGCGAGGGAGGAAACCCACGAGTTGTTCCCTCTGGCTCACACAGCTCTATCCTCACTTTGATCACAACGTATGATAATGTCCTGTTTACATGTCTGCCTTTCCTCTAGGTGAGAAGTAGCATGTGATAAATGGACGTGACAGGCAGTCAGCCAATCATTGTTTGTTGAGGAACAGCTAACATGTATTGTGTGCTGACTTTGTGGCAGGCCTCTTATCTGATCCTTAAAGCACCTCTGTTGGTAGCCTCGTTTTGTCACTGAAGAAATGAAGGCAGAGAGGATCAGAGTCTTGCTCACGTCTGAGATTAAGGCCTGGTAGCCTGATTCTGGAGTCTGTACTCTTAACTACTGTGCTTGATTTCAGTGGCCATACAGATACAAAAGTGGTAACTGGAGTGTAGAGTGTGTGAAGAGAAGTGATGGGTGACAAAGCCAAACGCCAGCTAGTATCAGAAAGGCCTTGTGTGTCATTTACAATTTTGGACTCTTTTCTGAGGTCAATGGAAAACCACTTAAAAGGTCTGAGCCTGGCATTTTCAGGGTGAGATTTGTGTTCTGGAGCAGTTGCTCCGTCTGCTATGGGAAGAATGGATCAAATGGACCGTTGTCCTGACCAACTGTTCTTTACTTCCTTTGTTAACTTCTGTTTGTATCCTTCCTTTCATTTTACATTTTTAAAAATGCCTCACTGAGCTCCACTGAAAGTGAAGAGGATTTATCCATACCTGGGCCCACACATGTCTTAGCGGGGCAAGTAAGAGCGAGAAAGGGTGCCCCTTATGACTGGGGCTGTAAAACCCCAGCTGTGATGGAGTCAATTGGTGAAGGAGTGGTAGGTTTTTACTTCCCTTCGTCAAGTCTCACAGCTTGTATTTAACACTCTCACTACCACCCAATTCTAGGAGCCGTAGATTCCAGGCTCCATGATCCCCAACCTCTTCACTCTCAAATGTCAAACAGGAGTATTTTCTGTGACTCTGAGGTGGTTTTGTACACTGCCTCCCAAGAACTATAAATCCCGTCCCAGAATTCAGCAGGAGGAAGAAGCAAAGGAAACCCCCCTTAACTGCTAAACTTTCTCTCTGGGGCTTGATAGCATCTCTCTCCCAGAGACCTTGCTTTTTTTGGAAAAGAAATTTCTCCCGTCTGAGATATCAGGTGGCTCTGTCAGCCAGTCCCACGGCACATACTGGCAACTGGAAGGAAGAGAGGGCTGGCCAAGAAAATCTACTCTGGCATCAAATGACCCATTTCTGAACTGATGTAACAACTTAGTTTTCCTCATCCTGATGCAACTTCTAGAGCAGGCGCACCTAGAATGCCTTGTCATCTATCTCTATCCTCTTTTGAAGTATATACGTGCACTCCTGGCATTTCTACCATCTTACTTCCCTGGCCCTTCCTTGTTGATGTCTCATGGAATTCTCCTTGTCTGCCCATCTTAAAATACTGGAGTGCTCCCGAACATATCCTCAGTTCACTGCTCTTCTCACCACCCCCAATCCCTAGCTGCACCTGCTTTCAACATTGTCAAAAATAACTAGTGTCAAGGTTTAAGTTCTGAAGGAAATCCAGGACCAGAGGAGGCAGAGGCGGGTCTGAGATGCAGTTTCACAGGCGTGTTTCTTACTTGGGGCGCTAGGACTTTTAAAATGCAGATTCCCAAGTCCCACCCAGGAAAAGTCTTGATTCCTTGGTTTTGGACTACAGCAGAAGCACGTGTATTATGAAAAACATTCTTCAAGTGATGTTCTATTAGCCCTTTATATTTTGGGAAAAAATAAAACCCAAAGGAAAATCAGTACAATGAGTACTCATAGACCCTTTATCCAGTTTTACCCATTATTAATGTTTTGCCATCTTGCTTTATCTAAAATCTATCTAGCACCCAACTGACTAAACTTATGAATATGTAGTTATTATATAAAATAATCCTTATTTTGCTGAACCATTCGGAAGTTGGTTGCAGACACCATGATATTCAATCTTAAATACTTCAGTATGCATCTCCTAGGAACAAGGACATTCTTCCACATGCAATTCATATTCAATTTTCCTTAACTATCCCATAATGGCCTCTACTGCCACTCGTTTCTACCCTATCCACAATCCATATATTTCGTTTTGCCATCTTTTAGTCTCCTGCAATCTAGAACAGTTCCCCAGATTTTTTTATTGCTCTTTCATGATACTGACATTTTTTAGTAGTTTTGCTCTGTTTAAGAAATGAATGTGGGGTAAAATGAAATATCTATGGATAGAATGGGGGTGGAGGTGGGGGTGTATGGGGAGTGGTTAGGAGTGTAGTATCTTCTGGGAAAGGTCAGGTATGGAGTGAGGCTGATAAATCAGTTGGGGGCTGTTGAAATATCTGCCTTAGGGAAGAGGCCACATCAGGGGAGAAGGACCATGAGAAAAATAGGGGTAAGTAGGAGGGAGAAAATGCCAAGGGCCTCCTGGGTAAGGCAGAACAGACAGGTCTAGAGTAGATATGTTTGAGGTAGAGCAGTTACTGGAGTACTACGAGTATGTGGACTATAGTGCCATGAGTGTGTGTGTATATATTCTGTCTCTGGGTGGAAGGTGTTCAGAGTGGTAAGGTAGATTCACTGGCCCAGGGACTCAGATGCCACCTATCTTGTAGCTTCATGCTCCCTGGTTTGTTGCCTTGGCCCACATGGACCAAGATGGTGCACCACTGTACCGTCACAGCCAGTGGGAAGAGAGGTATGGGAAGCCGTGGCATGCCCTGTTCCTCTGAGGTAGCGTTTGCCCACCTGGGCACAATTTACATTGGAAGCTGGGTAATTCTGTGTTTGGGGGGCTGTCCTGTGCATTGTAGGATATTTAGCAGCATCCCTGGGCTCTACCCACTACAGGTTACTAGCATCCTCCAGTTGTGACCATTAAAGATGTCCCAGGCATGGCCAAATGTCCCCTAGGGGCAAAGTCACCCCCCCCGTTGAGAACCACTTCTTTAAGGGTATTACCCAGAAGTCTCCAACAACACTTCTGCTTAAATCCCACTTGTGGCCAGAGCTTTGTCACTTGACCATCCTAAGGGTACTGGAGTCTTGGAAATGTCTGCTAGCCAGGTGTCCAGCTAAATGTTAAGCTAAAAAGAAGGCAAGAAGCTAGCAGATTCTCCCACAAATTCTGTAGCTGATCGAGTAGGTGGCCCTGTTCTTTTTATGTTCCAGGCTAAGTTTTAGTCATTAATCATTTTAATTCACTTGCATGAAAATACTGGTGGTAGGGAACACTAGGCACAAAAAAGTGACAAGCCCTTTAGAAAAAGGATGGGCTTTTGTTACCCTAGAAAGCTGACCAGGGTGAGTGAGAAACTGCATTCTGAAATGGAGGCTGGAGAAGATTGAATTTTCGTCTGTGTTTCAGTGCCATCTTGTGGACATTTATAAATCCTACCATTCGTCACTCTCATCTGGCATTTTCTTTGATTTATTTTAGACACTAATTTCAAATTAAAAATAACCCTTATATGGGTTTTAGGAAGACTTTAAAAAGGTCCTTGCAGCCCTGGCTGGGTGGCCCAGTTGATGGAGTGTCTCCCCTGCGCCAATAGGTTGCAGATTTGATTCCTGGTCGGGGTGCATACAGGAGGCAACCAATCAATCTCTCTCCTTCTCTCCCTCTCCCTCTCCTTCTCCGTCTCCCTCTCTCATCACTAAAAACATATCCTGGAGTGAGGATTTTAAAAAAGAAAAGGTCCTTGCAGATAAGGAACTCTTTAAAGCAGGGTTTCTCACCCTCAGCACTATTGACATTTGGGGACAGATCATTCTTCGTTGTGGAAGCTGCCCTGTGCATTGTAGGATGTTCAGCAAAATGGCCGAATCTCCCCTTGGCATGGAGGCAAAATTACTCCCAGTTGAGAACCATTTCTTTTAACAAAGCACCTAAAAATTCCACGCTCTATTAAGACCATATGCTAACAATGATCTCATATCAGCGTGTCCTGGGGGTGGACAGGTGTGTCCGGGAGAGCTAGGAGAAAACGAGGCTCCACCTGCAGCATGATATGCCCTCTTTTTTATACTCTGGAGAAGTCCCAGCAGCTGGAGATCAGATTGAGATATGCCAGAAGACCCGGCGAGAGGTTGTACAGCTTCTTGAAACCCCACGGCAAGGCAAGGAAATCTTCAGACACCGTTTCCTAAAGCAGGAAGTAGCACAGAATAATCCCAGACTGTGATACTGAGTGCCCAAAAGCCCCGTGGAGATGTACAGGTGTGGCTGATCCTGCCAGGTGGGCCTTTTAGAGCCCTCCGGGAGCCCTCTGCCACCTGAGTGTTGTAGAGAAGCGCTGGTTGGGAGCCCGTTCCCTGGCCTCGGTGATGTCGGTAGTGCTAACACTCCTGAGATTTTACTTTGAAACTGGGTAAAGGAAAGGTAAGTTTCCTAGGAGCATGCCCTCTCAGGCAGGGCTTTGGGTCGCTCGTTTCCCTTCCGTTTCACCTTCCTGGCAAACTCCTGTCCCGCCACCCAGACGCTCTTTCAGTGGACGACCTCACCTCCTACTGAAAAATTGAAGATGACCAGTTGCAGAATTTATCACTTCAAAATGTGTTGCCATCTGAACTCCGTAATGACCGTGCGTCTTGTTTTAGAAGAAGAGGGCTCTTGGCTTCTGCCTGGGTCAATCCATTCTTGTGTTCTTGGCATCCAAACCCACGCCCTCACACGCACCTTGCCCAATTACACACCTCTGTCTTACATCAGCACCTGTCTTCTCCCCAGCCCCTTTTGCGTCTGCATCAATCTCGTCCAGGCTCTGATCTTGGCAATCGGTTTGGTCGACTTTTCATCTCCTGCACCTTACTCTTCTATTCTTCAACTTCTCTTTGTGGTCCTACTGCTGTAGAAAACGACCTACTTTGATTCCCTCGCCTTCTACAGCCACCTCCCCGAGGCTCTCTGCTGGCTTCTTCCTAGCTATTATCTGGCATTATTTGGCCTCTCTGCAATGTTTGATACTATTGGCCATGCCCTCTTTCTTTGCAATTACCCCACTTTCCCTCCCCAAGTTGCAAAAGTAACATGTGCTCTCTGCACAGAACAGATCACAAGAAGAAATACACAAATCTCAGAAACCAGGCACTTAAGCACAAAAGGAAACAAGACACAGTCCCATTACTGTAAAATACCGGCTCTTCATCTTTAGAGTATGTCCTTCCAGGTTTGTGTTATACTAATACATTTCAACACATACATGCCACTCTCTTGCTTATATACACACATATAAAACCAAAATGGGTTCTTGTTATAGATCCTTTTGTAACCGTTCCTCCAAACGCTGACTCAACAACGGAATTTAGTGTGCAGGATGTTTATTAAGGAATGACCTCGGGGCCAACACCTATGAAAGGGAAATGAAAGAAGCAGGACTGGGTAGACAGGATTTCTCAACTGCTGGCATATTGACCTAGATGGGTAATGCTTTACGGTGGGGCTGCTAATTGTGGACGTTTAGCAGCATCCCTGTCCTCTACCCTCTGGATGTCAGTAGCACCCACACACCACTCTCCTTCCCCAAGTTGTGACAACCAGAACTGTTTCCACATTGCCAAGTATGCGGCTGGGGGAGGGGGGCTGCAAAATCACCCCCAGTTGAGAAGCACTGGGCTAGAGAGAAGAGTTGAACTTGGATGTGGCCTAACAACAGCCTCTGTGGAACCCGCAGGCATCTCAGGAGCTAAAATGGCCTTTCTCAGTTGTCCAAGTTAGACTGAGATGTCAGGGCCTTTGTTCTCTCATAGGCAGCAGTCACTGGACAGGAGCCCCGGGAAGGGGGCATGGTGTTGGGTGAGGTGGCTTTCTGAGGCTGAAGCAAGTCCTTCAATGAAGGGGCATCTGAGCTATGCCCAGTGTTCATGACGTGTGTTACTCCACAATTGTCCATTTCCTTCTCAGCATCTTCTGTTCCATGGTAAAACTCCTGAGAACTGGGGCTATGCCTTATTTGGTTCTGTGTCTTTGAAACATAGCATACCACCTGGGAATGAACACTTGCTTAATGGCCCAATGAAATTAAATGGGATGATACTTGTGGTTCTTTGGATATTTGCAAACTTAAATACTCTAATGAGAGGCTTCATGATGCATTTTCTTGAACCACGGGAGACTCCAAAAAGATTAATCTGTATTTATGTTATTATATTAATTCATGAGTACTTTTTTTGGAAGTAACAAGTCAGTATCAGCAGATAAACAGTACTGACCTAATCGTTAACAGTATTTTGAATCTTCAGTAGATGAGATTCTTTACCGGTAACTTATAAAGATGAGTGAGGAATGGCGTGGGATGGAGCCAACTAATTTATGAAATATTACTCAGACTTCAAGTAATGAAAATTTCTGCCTAAATAGATGGAATTATAACACACCACATCTCTGCACAGCTCCACAAAGTGGTACCCATTTCCATCCAGCAGAGGGCACAGCTATACAGAGTTATTGCTGGAGAAACACTTTCAAAAGCAAATAGGAAGTGAATTCATCTCACAGCCATAGGCTGCAGTGACATATCATCACATGGAAATGAGTGTAACTACACATCTGAAGTTCCATAATGTGTTGTTTGGAGACTGCATTTCCAACTCGATTCTTTCACGTTGTTTTTTATGTTAATCTCTAAGTATTACCATACGATTTCACTCTTATGTGGAATGTAATGAACAAACTGAACTAACAAGCAAAATAGAGACAGACTCATAGATGGAGAGCAGGATGACAGCTGTCTGGGGGTGGTTGGGTGGCTGGGTAGAGGGACTGAGCAAATAGGAGAGAGGAAAAAACCTCATGGACACCAACAACAGTGTGATTTCCAAGGGGGAGAAGGTCTAGGGAGGTGGAGGAGGGCAAAGAGGGTACCTGGTGATGGAAGGAGACTTGACTTGGGGTGGTGAACACACAATACAGTGTACAGATGATGTGCTGTAGAACCGTGCGCCTGAGACCTGTATAATTTTGTTAACCAGTGTCACCCCAATATATTCAATGAAAAGGAAAAGAATAACACTGTTAATTTCAACTGACTAAAATTATTTGAGCCCAATAATGTGTAAGGGTGTTTTGGAGCATCATTTCACATATGGTATGTTTTCTGTTTTCACAAGGTATTTTAAAAGTTATGATACAGAAGCAGACCTATATATATGGTACAGTGTGTCCCTCACAGTTAAAAAATCAGGTGAATAGTGCCCCCCCACCAATATTTTCAGATTTTGCTTGGCATGATGAGATCATGTGATGAAATGGACAACGGTTTGTTTTAGGGGATGAAACATTTGCCTTTGTCCCTTACTGGTTGTGACGCCTTGGTCAGGGAACCACTTCTCAGAGCTTCTCTGTGTTCTTCTGTTAGTAGAGGAATGCTAATGCCCACCGGGCCCCCTTCACAGGTGGGCAAGGAGTGTTCCCAGTATAAGAGCCGTGCATGTTGCCCATGAGGTGCATGGGGTCGTCGGGGCCACGGTACAGGACTAACTGAAGCAGTGTCACGAAGTGTCCGCCAGATGGTGTAAGTACCTAGTTTTCTCTCAGTGAAGAATTTGAATGAATCCCCAGGATCTTGGGCAATGCAGAGCAGTGGGAGAACAGATCTCCAGGGGTTAGATTACTGCTAATCTTAGGAGGAGGGCTTTGATTAGTGTTTTGACCTTATTTTTACCACAGTCTTGTAAAGCTGGTCACTCTTCAGGTACGTTTCTTACTCTACCTTAGGTACATTTGTAATTCAGAACTACAAAAGCACATAATAGCTATATATGTATAGATGTTTATTTATTACACTAGTTCTTATGGATAATTAGTGAAGTTGGAAGCAATTTAGGAACATGGCAGCCATCAAAACGAAAATTGTGACTATTATGGAGGTACATGGAAAGATAAGTCTGGTGGATAGTAAATAAAATAAAAGCAGAATGAATTAAATATTGTGTTAGTAACTATGTCAAAATGGAAAGCACATGTGGCTGGAAAAGAAACGCAAGGAAGATGGAACTGTAATAACCCTGACAGAACTTGGAATCTCTGTCTCTCTGTATCTCTTTCTCTCTCTGTCTCTCCTTCCATTGCTGTAATGGTGACACTTCGTAGAACACGACACTTCTAAAGAGATTTTCATGCTTTGCTCGAAATACAGTAATGCCTAATGTATCCAGCATGTTACGGAGGATGTGGCATATTTAAATGACTTATTTAAATCATTTAAATAAGAATGGGTTTTTTGTTAAAAACTGTTAACTGGTTAAGAATTAAGATATCATTTCCCCCCATGATCTTCGCTCACTTAAACACAAAAACAACTGCAAAACGATGTTGGCTATAGATCTAAAGCATATTGCATACTTTTCTGCCCCCTCCAACAGTTTCCTGGGTGTATCTTACTCTTGGCTTTCTCAGTTTTGTCACCATGACTCAATCTCTCCCCATTAGAATACAATGTTGCCCTTACATGCAGTCCAACTATAGGGTTATTTGCCTCTACAAGGCATGATCAGATATCTGAGTTTTGATTCCTTGATTCTTGTTTTGTCAGGTTTTCTATCTTGTTGCTGTTGTTTGGTCTTTTTCTCTCTTGCTGTCTCTCAGGTGCCATTTCGTGGTTGCCAGTGTCTCAGGCTTTGGCAGCCTTATTCTTGCGAACCTCCTAACAAATGTGCTGCTTCTAACATGCCTCGTTAGAAACTCACACAGTTCAGTTTACGAGAATTGCGTGCAGGGAGCTCTAAAGGGCTTACCACTTTATGTAAGGTTTTGGACAGTGGGGAAATGGCCATATCTATTTTGGATGCTCAGAAGTGTTCAGACTTATTTCCTAGCTCTTGACTGTTTCCTGGATACTTGAGGTCTCAGGGAAATGACCTATGCACGAGGGGCATGCTGCTGCACGGAAAATAAAATGCTCACTCTCAGAAACAAAGCATAATGGTAGTCAATCCAGTCGACCCCAACCAATCGATGGAAACTGAAAGCCAGAGTCAAGTAATCAACAGTCATCAAAAAACCCACGCTCACATCTGCACCATTCTTTTTCCTTGTCACTTCATCCTTTCCATTCATAGGCTTTATCCTGGTCTAAATTTCTCTCTAGTTTAGAAGGAGCAATGGAACAAGGAAAAGCAGAAATTAGAGAATAATCATTTGTGATGCAAGAATCATTTACCTCTGACAACCAAGAAATAGCACGTATTTTGAACACAAAAGCATATTTTAAACATAAACCAGGTTACTAGATGCAATGGAGACTCAAAAGAAGTAAGCATTTGTGCTCTCTGCCCTCATCTGTTTTAAATGAAAGAGTTAACTGCAGGATATAGTGGACCGTTTGTATAAGTAAAACAGAATTAAATGTAATTAAGTTACACATAACTCTCTGGGAATCTAGGTGTTAGATAAATTCAGATATTGCTGCTACCCAGAGTCAGTGCTATTTTGAGTTCTGGTGTCTAAAGTAAGGCTCCAATGTAATGGTAGCCATTACGGAAGTATAGACTCTTTTGAAGAGCATTTCTACCATAGCTTATTGAGCTCCATCCAACTCTTGAAAGGTATTTATAAACTTACAGGGCTGGGGAAAGGTTTTTATACTTCCCAGCCTTCTTCTTACTCCAAAAAAGCCCCAACAAAATGGGCAAAAACCACAAAACAGAATAAGCAAACCCACCCCTTAATCTTCAGAGTAGTGATTGAAAGATAACTTGTAACGGGACATAATTTTTGGTTTCTTTTGTTTAATTCTGAAGAACCTTGCAGATTCCATGGATCAGTATGTGAGAAATGACCTACATTTAGATGCGTGTTTGAGAAATGACCGTCTTCTAAGAATCAATGCAAATTGCTAGACAAGTTTTTGTCCAGTGTGATTAGAAAAGGTCATCGGTATTGGAGAAATGATCAGAACGCACACACTGTTTTATTGCTTATGTGCAGGTGTAGATTGCCCAGGGAAGGAAAAGAAGTATACTTGGAGTGAACAGCAGGGTTATGTTCATATTAGACAAGATTCCTTGGTCTTTGTGACAGAAAGCTCGCTGAGAAAAATGGTTATCATTTCCATAGTTTGAAGACTATCTTAACGAAAACCTATAAGGCCCTATTGTCATCTGAATAAATCACATATTAGAAACTGATGCATCTACTGAGTTCTAGATTATTCATGATAGTAGAGACAAGGTTAACTTTTAGAAAAAACCACTCAGTCAAACATATTGGAATAATAAAAAGAATGTTTAGAGCCTCAAAACCATTCTAAACCAGATTTTATCCAATAACTAAAATTTGTTTTTACGATGTTGTAAAAATTATGAAATAACAAATATCCTTTCCAAGATTTTTTGGTCATTTTCTATTGCAAATAATGATGGGAGGCTAGATGGCCCAAAGGTTAGGAACTAGAGAATACTTCCCTTCTGGCTATAGAATGCTATGGATGTCTACAAATTTGATGATCAGTAGCTCAATGGATGTTGAGAATAGTGTACATAGTCAGTTTATTAAGTAACCATTTGGTTTTCTATTAAGCTAAAGAAATATAATCAATTTAATATGCATAATTGATAAGGTTAGTTTAATTGTTTATAGCAGTGGTTCTTAGCTTTGGATTCATGCGGGCAACACATGGAGAGCTTTAAAAATCCCTAAACACTGGCCACATCCTAGACCAATTAAATGAGAATCTCCTGGGGCTGGGACTCATATCAGTATTTTTAAAGCTCCCTGGGACGTTATAATACACAGCTGAGTCTGGGAAACACTGCTTCATAGAATGTTCCTGCGTACTCTTAGTTAAGTTTAAGTACATTAGAGACTCTTTTTCTTAAAACAATCTTTGACAGTCTGTTTCTTTAACAGTCTTTAGGGACTACTTCTGTTCTCTTTCTTTTGCTTTAAACAAAAGCAAATCATTTGAAAAGAATCATCTTATTTATTTTCTTTTATTCCTCCTTTCTTTCTTTTTTTGGGGGGTGGTGGTGGAGGAGGCTCTTGTTTTTTCTGCCATATTGATTAATATGCCATAATATATGGCATCAAGTCATGCTAGGTTTGAATACAGGTTGGACTCTTTACTAGTTATCATTGATCGGCAACTTATTTAATCTCTAAACTAGCCCACTCCCATCTATAGCAGGGATTCTCAATGGGAGGTAATTTTACTCCCTAGGAGGCATTGGGCAATGTTGGAGACATTTTTGATTGTCACCACTTGGGGTTTTCTTTTGACATTTAGTGGGTAGAGGCCAGTGGTGTTGCTAAACATCCTACAGTGTACAGGAGGTCCTCCACAGCACAGGTATCTGGCTCCAAATGTCACTCGTGCTGGGGTTAAGGAACCTTGATGAACAGAGTGAGGCTCTGGAGTATGACAGTACGTGTTCATATTCTTGTTCCTCTACTTTCTAGCTGTGTAATCTTGAGCAACTTTTACTATTCCAGCGTGAACCCACCTGAAAATGTGACTATTGTCAGCACTCACCTTGGAGTTGATAATGATGTTTAAGTGGGTTAAGGCATGTGGAGCCTTAACAAAGTGCCAGGTAGCTATTTATCACCAGAATATGTCTCCTGTTCTGGAGCATTTGTAGCCTGTTGTCAGGGTCCTTGAGATCACATGTTTGACCACACTCTCAACAATCCCAGTGTTCATGACTTGGTGGTAGGAAGGTGATAAGGGTTGAAGGGTAGAGCTATCTTTGAATATACACCTGCTTTGGATAACAAGCAGAAATTCAGAGGCAGTCCTACACACACTGTTAATTTCCTTCCCCAACCTTTCATGTTCCTCTCCCAGTTTACAACTAGAGCTGGACACCTGTGTTGAAGTGGACTGTTCAAATAAGTAAACTTGGACTGGCTCAAATAAAAAGTCAAGAACATTCTTGTAAGTGCTGCTTCTAAGGGAAGAGGGCTTATTAGCAATCAACATGGTTTATTCATAAACTTTATATTTATTATTAACAAGGGACATATGGCTACAGGAATGTGAAACTCAGGAAAGAGTTCCATGCTGCAAATACATTTGGGAATTATTACAGAAGAAGTCAAAGTTCTGGGAGAGAATAGAAGTGAGAGGAAGGGTGTAGGGAGGAGAGAGAATGGGGCTCAGGATACAGCCCAAGAAATCCTGCTTGGCTAATATTTATTGCAGACCTACTGTGTGCTTGCCAGGCACCTTTCCAATCTGCTCACCTCCTACTCCCTTAGTCCTCATGCCCATGTGCTGTAAGTAAATGAAATAAATCTTTACCGAAGACAATTTTTCCATGTGCCACTTTAGGAAAAAGAAAAAGGCTTTTTTCACAGAGGGTGTGCAAGACACATCACACCTGTCCGGAGCCCTTTTGTCCACTGTACTAATTTTGGGCTGAGGGGAGTATTTTAGTCCCCCCCCCCACACACACCTCTGGGCCCTTTATGTCCAAGCCATTAGGATAGAAAAGAGAATCCAGTTTTAAAGTGAAGCCCAAAGACCACCCCAGATTTCACCAACCCTTATAAGTTCTTTATATATTTTGGAGATCAAACCCTTGTCTGAGGTAACATTGGCAAGTATGTTTTCCCATATGGTTGGTTCACTTTTCATCTTGCTGATGTTTTCTTTTGCCGAGCAGAAACTCTTTAGTTTGATGTGCTCCCATTTGTTTCCTCTTTGCTCTAGGAAATATGTTGGTGAAAATGTTGCTACATTGAGTATCTGAGATTTCCCTGCCTATGTTTTCCTCTAGGACTTTTATGGTGTCACGGCTTACATTTAAGTCTTTGATCCATCCTGAGTTTATTCTCGTGTGTGGTGTAAGTTGGTGGTCTAGTTTCATATTTTTGTATGTCCCTGTCCAGTTCTCCCAGCACCATTTGTTGGAGAGGCTCTTTTCACTCCATTTTATGTTTCTTCCCCATATGTCAAATATTAGTTGACCATAGAGACGTGGGTTTATTTCTGGGCTCTCTATGTGCCACTGATTTATATTTCTGTTCTTATGCCAGTACCAGACTGTCGTGATCACCGTGGCTTTGTAGTACAGTTTGATATCAGGCATTGTGAGTCCTCCTACTGTGTTCTTCTTCCTCAAGATTGCTGCAACTATTTGTGGTCTTTTTTGGTTCCCTATAAATTTTAGAAGTAGTTATTCTAGGTGTGTGAAATATGTCGTTGATATTTTAATAGGGATTGTGTTAAATCTATAAATTGCTTTGGGTAGTATGGACATTTTAATGATGTTGATTCTTCCCATCCGTGAACATGGTATATGCTTCCATTTATCAGTATCTTCCTTAATTTCTTTCTTCAGTGTTCTGTAGTTTCCCGAGTACAGGTCTTTTACCTTCTTGGTTAAGTTTATTCCTAAGTACTTTATTTTCCTTGTTGCTATAGCAAATGGGTTTTTTTCTAGTTTCTATTTCTAACATTTTATTGTTGGTGTACAGAAATGCCTTTGATTTCTGAATATTGACTTTGTACCCTGCTATTTTGCCAAATTCACTTATTAGGCAGAGTAGTTTTTTGGTGGAATCTATAAGGCTTTCTATGTACACTATCATGTCATCTGCAAATAATGATAGCTTTACTTCCTCTTTTCCAGTTTGGATGCCTTTTATTTATTTTTCTTCTCTGATTGCTGTAACTTGGACTTCCAAAACTATGTTGAATAAGAGAGGAGAAAGTGGACATCCTTGTCTTGTTCCTGATCTTAGGGGGAATGTTTCAGTTTTTGCCCATTGAATACGATGTTGGCTTCAGGTTTCTCGTATACGGCCTTTATTTATGTCGAGGTATGCTCCCTCAATTCCCATTTTTCTGAGTGTCTTCATCAAAATGGGTGTTTTACTTTATCAAATGCTTTGTCAGCATCTATGGATATGATCATGTGATTTTTTTTTTTTTTGTCTTTCGTTTTGTTTATGTGGTGCATTATGTTTATTGATTTGTGAATATTAAACTATCCTTGCATGCCTGGGATGAATCCCACTTGCTCGTGGTGGACGACCTTTTTAATGTGCTGCTGGATCCGGTTTGTCAATATTTTGTTGAGGATTTTAGCATCGATGTACATCAGCGATATTGGCCTGTAGTTTTCTTCCTTTGTTGTGTCTTGACCTGGTTTTGGAATTGGGGTAGTACTGGCTTCATAGAAAGATTTTGGGAGTCTTCCCTCTTCTTGGATTTTTGGGAGTAGTTTGAGAAGGATAGGAGTTAGTTCTCCCCTGAATGTGTTGTAAAACTTACCTGTAAAGCCATCCAGTCCAAGGCTTTTGTGTGCCGGGAGTTTTTGGATTACTGCTTCAATTTCACACTTGGTTATTGGTCTACTTAGGCTTCCTGTTTCTTCTTGATTCAGTTTTGGAAGATGATATGTTTCCGGACATTTGTCCATTTCATCCAGGTTTCATATCATTCCTATCTCTTTTCACATAGTTGTTTGTACTAATTTCTTATAATCTTTTGTATTTCTGTGGTATCAGTTGTGATTTTTCCTCTTTCAGTTTTGATTTTGTTCATTTGGGTTCTCTCTCTTTTTTTCTTGATGAGCCTGGTTAAAGGTTTGTCAATTTTGTTTGTCTTTTCAAAGAACCAGCTCCTGGTTTTATTGATGTTTTGAATTGTTTGTTGAGTCTTTATGTCATTTAATTCTGCTCTGGTCTTGATGTTTTCCTTCCTTCTTCTCACTCTGGGCATTGTTTGTTGTTGTTCCTCTACTTCTTATAGGTGTAGGGTTAGATTTTTTATTGGGGATTCCTCTGTCCTTTTTCGGTAAGCCTGTATTGCTATGAACTTCCCTCTCAGGACTGATTTTGCTGTGTCCCATAGGTTTGGGGCTGTTGTGTATTCATCATCATTTGTTTCCAGAAACTTCTTGATTTCTTCCTTGATGTCATTGTTAACCCATTCATTACTTAATATCATGTTATTCATTCTCCACGTGTTTAAGTGTTTTTGCGTTTTTCCCTTGAGGTTGATTTCCAATTTTAAGCCATTGTGATCTGAGAAGATGCTTGATATAATTTCAATTTTCTTGAATTTGTTGAGGCTTGTTTTGTGTCCTACCATGTGGTCTCTCTTTGAAAATGTTCCATGTGCACTTGACAAGAATGTATATTTTGCTTCTCTGGTGTGAAAGGCTCTATATATATCAACTAAGTTCATTTGACCTAGAGTGTTGTTCAATGCCTCAATATCCTTGGTGCTTCTTTGCTTGAAGATCTGTCCACTGGTGATAACAAGGTGTTAAAATTCTCTACTATGACTGTGTTGCTGTTGATACTCTCCTCATAGTCTTGCAAGATTTTCTTTATATATTTGGGTGGTCCTATGTTGGTGCATATATGTTTACCAGGGTTATATCTCCTTGATGTGTTGTTCCTTTAAGTATTATGAAATGTCCTTCTCTGTCTCTCTTTATGGCCTTTGTTGTGAAATCTATTTTGTCTGATATAAGTATTGCTATCCCCGCTTTTTTTTTTCATGTCTGTTTTCTTGAAATACTTTTTTCCATCCCTTCATTTTTAGTCTGTGTAGATCTTTTGTTCTGAGGTGGGTCTCTTGTAGACAGTATATATGTGGGTCATGTTTTCTTATCCACTCAGCTACCCTATGCCTTTTTATTGGAACATTTAATCTATTTACTTTTAAGGTTATTATAGATAGTTACTTATTCATTGTGCTCCCCCCCCCCTTTGTACCTTTCTTCTTCTCTCTTTCTCTTTTTCTTCACCTTCTTAAAGCAGTCTCTTTAGCATCTCTTGCAATGCCAGTTTGGTGGAAGTTTATTCTTTTAGTTTTCTTTTGCCTGGGAAACTCCTTATTTGACCTTCCATCTTGACTGAGAGCCTCGCTGGGTAGAGCAGTCTTGGTTGTAGGCCTTTTTTTTCATTGCTTGAAATATGTTTTGCCATCCCTTTCTGGCTTGTAGTGTTTCTGTTGAGAATTCCACTGATAGTCTTATTGGAGCTCCTTTGTGTGTTATTGACTGTTTCTCTCTTGCTGCCTTTAGGATTCTCTCTTTGCCTTTGAATGTTGCCATTTTAATTACGATGAGTCTTGGCATGAGCCTCTTTGGGTTAATCTTCATTCGGACCATCTGTGCTTCTTGGACTTGCATGATGTCTTCCTCTCCTTAAGTCAGGGAAGTTTTCTGTCATTCCCTTTTTAAACACGCTTTCTATCCCTTGCTCCCCTTCTTCTCCCTCTGGTATCCCTATGATATGGATAGTGTTATGTTTCATGTTGTCCTGAAGCTCTCTTATACCTTCTTCATTCTTTTTCAGTGTTTTGTTGTTGTTGTTGTTGTTGTTGCCGTTGCACTGTCTGGGAATTTTTTTCTACCTTGTCCTCCAGCTCGCTGATCCAATCCTCTACTTCCTCTAGCCTGCTTTTGATTCCTTCTACTGTGTTCTTCAGTTCATAACTTGTATTCTTCATTTCCTCCTGGCTCTTATAACTAGTTTCTATGTCCTTTTTAATGCTGGCGTAGTTCTCAGTAAGTTCCTTATAGCTTCCCTGGAGTTCTTTATAGTTTCCCTGGAGTTTTTCTGCAATTCCCTTGGAGTTCGTTGTAGTTTTCTCTGAGTTTGTCAAGTTTATTGAGCTTCCTTATAACCATTCTTTTGAATTCCATGTCTGATAGTTTGCTCGCCTCTGTTTCATCTAGCTCTTTTTCTGGCTATTCCTCCTTTATTTGTTCCCATTGGGGGTTTGTTTCTTTGTCTCCCCATTTTAGGTGCCTCTTCTTGTTTGTTTTTATTTCTTAGATTTGTCTGCTTTGACTTCCTGCCTTCATGGTATGACCTTCTGTAATAGGAGACCTGGGGGATTCAGTGTTGCAGTCTCTTCGATCTCCTGAGCTTGATGCTCTTGGAATTCCCTTTATGCTGTGTGTTTAGGCTGTCTGGTGGTATTTCAGTGTTTGTGGTTGTTCTATTGCTCTTTTGGGGAACCTTTCCTCTCACTAGTTGAGAGTCACTCTTCCCACCACATGTTCAATTCTTTTGTGGAGATGATGTTAAAACACAAACAAACAACCCTGGCAAGAAACCCATGCCCTCAAAAGATCCCCCACCCATAATCACTGTAGCAGCAGCAAATGAGGTAGCATTAACATAGATGTAAAGAGATTAAGACTATTATACTAAAGGAAAAGCAGATAAGAGTTGGCTAACTGAAAGGAAGATGACTTTTGAGAGGGAAAGTGGAGGAGTAATAATAGTAGTGAGTAGGGACACGGCAATGTGAGACAGTAAGTAATATTTACATTGTATGTTGAAAAAGGGACAGAGAGGGTAGAATGAAGTGAGAGAGTGGAAGTGTATAGTATTACGTTTATACAGAAGTTATATGTTATATATTTAGTGCAAGAGGGAGCATGAACAAGGCAAACAAAAACCATAAAGAAGAATAAGAATAAGAGGGAGAGAAGGTAGGAAACAGACCAAAGAAAGAGCTTTCCCCCAGTACAACCTTTGGGCTATGGTTGATATAAGTGGGATGGGACTAAGAGGGTAAAAAGAAAGAAAGAAAAGTTTAAGAGATGCCCAAAGGTGAGGGAAGTGAATCTGAGATGATATACTAAGAATGAGGAGTGAAAACCAGGCTAAGAGAGGAAAATATTTTTTTTTTCATATTTAAGCTTACAGAATGAGAGAAATAGGAGAGAAGATAGAATTTAAGACCAAAGTAAGAAGAGGAGATCGGAGGTTAAGGTGGGGTAATACAAGGGGGGAGCAACATATGATGTTTGGAATAAACTATAATATAACAACTGATATAGTGACTTAAAATGCATAAACTGAGAGGACAAACAATAACTCACGAAAAATACCATGGTGGAATTTTCCCCAGTAATATCTGGTTTTTACTGCTTTCATCTCTTTCTGGATCTGGCCCTGGTCAGAGTTCCATGGGTTTCATATCTTCCTTTCCAGCTCTCTGTCTGTGAGGAGATATAGCTAAATTCTAGGGCTGCTATTCTCTCGCTCGTGAGTCTGCCACAGCTCTCTGCTATGACCTGCACTGAGTTGGGGTCTCCCCCCCCACTGGTTCTGTGGTACCTTGTAGTGCTCTTCATTTTTGTTTAGCAACTCTACTCTGCCGATGAGCTGGTGTGCATGCCCATAGTCCTTGCCCAGTCTTGGGCCTTTTTTCCTCTCCTTTTCCAAAAAAGTCTCTGTGTGGCTTCCAAAGTGCAGCACTGGTCTGTCTGTGTTTTTTCTGGCAGAACCTTTGTGTGTGCATGCTCGTGGGTACAGGGCTGCCAGACCATGGTCCCTACCAAGTCCCAGGTTGTCCCTCAGGTTTCCCCCATGTGCATCCCTCTCTGTAGCTCAATTCTGCATTTGTGTCTGGCAGAGCCTCTGTGCGCATGCGCCCATGGGCGCAGGGCTGCCCGCCCCGGGGGTCCCTACCAAGTCTTAATCCACACAGTTCCTTGCAGTCAGGGCTGGCCTCTGTGTTCCTGTGCCTCCGACTGTTTCACCAAACCTTCTGGCTGACTCCATTCCCGGATGTCGCTGGTCAGGACGCCTACGGTGGTAGTGCAGTTTCCAAGCAGCTCCCGGCTAATGAGCCGGTCAGCAGCTGCCCCTTTTGGTACATCAGAGGTGCTGGGCTACGAAGCCCAGTGACTCTGCTTGGAGAGTGCAGGCCATGGTTACTGGCCTCTCCCATGCTGTTCCCACACTCCCATCCCTGTTCGCCCTCTCTGAAAGCTGCTCTCACTCACTCTCTGCTCCATGTGTATACTCCAAGTCCTTCCGCGATGGGAGCAGGCAGACCACACTGCTATTTACTCTGCCACCATCTTACTCTTGTCTCTCCCACATCTTTTTTAAGAGATAAACTGGCACGACCTGCAAACCTGTTAAAATTTTGTTCATGGACATGAAGCTCCTCACGGTCCTGCACTCCTAAGGTGGAGGGGTGTGGGATGAGCTGTGAGGTGGGGAGTTGGGGCTCTAGCTTCAGGCCCCTCTATTGACACCCCTCCTCGGTGAGACAGATGCTCAAGGTGGGTCTCTATTGTATATTTTTAGTTCAGCTCCCCTCCAGGATTTATTTTTGATTCTATCTTACATTTTCTGTTTCTTTTGAAAATTTCTCATTTTGTGTATCTTGTTTTCCTGAGTTTTAGTTATCTACCTGTGTTCTTTTGCTGCTCACTGAGCTCCTTTATAAGTATTGTTTTATTATTGAAGCAGTTCATGGGTCTCCATTTTATTTTAGTATTGATTACAGGAGCTTTATTAATATTCTTGGGCCATTATGGTTGCCTGATGTTTGAAATCCAGGGAGCCTTATGCTGATGTAACTTTGAAAGAACTGAAACATCATCCAGTCTGTGCAGAATGATTGTAGCTGGCGAACACCTCTCTTGCTCAAAACTGAAGTGATTGCCTCCATAATTGCTGTCCCAGAGGACTGAAGCCTGTTCACAGGATTGCTTCATGTACAACCCTGTCTGAGGTCTACATCCCTGTTATGGGAACACTTATAGTTGTGATTTCTACTGGGTCTCTTGGGTGGTCCACTGTGCATGCAGTATTGACTTGTGATTCTGAGAGAGTGCTATTACACTCAAGTTATGAACTGCTTTAATGAACATAGTTGGGTCCACGATTCTCAAGCCTATTACCGATGGTACAGATGGTCACGGCTCCTCCTGGTTGGCAAAGGGATCGCATAAGGGAAAAACTACACCTGAGTTAAGAGAAGGGTAGGACTTCTTTCTGTCCATAGCAGAGTCCATGGTTCGGCCTACCATTGCTGTGTGTTTTTCCCTTCAGAAAGCAGTCATCCTTAGTCTTGGGTTCCGCTGGGATTTCACAACCTTCTGCATAGATTTTAAAGCTACCACAAAGTCATTTTGGTCTATGGATGGCTGAGAAATATTTGTTTCTTTGGGGGATGCGGGCTGGTGATCTGCTATTCTGCCATCTTGGTGACATCACTCCTCAATTTTTAAAATTTTGCCTATGATGTAACTTATCAGAGATTTATTCAGTTTATCTTGTTTGGATTTCCCTAAACTTCTTTAGTCCGTAGACTTCAGTCTTTTAACAAATTTGGAGAATTTTCAAACAATATTTTTTGAATGCTTTCCCAGATACTCTCCATTACTCTCCCTTTGAAGAAATAAGCCAAGTGCAAAAACATTAGATCTTTTATTACAGTCTTCCAGGTCCCTAAAAATCTGTTCGATTTCTAGAATATTTTTGGTGTAGTATTCAGATGGCTAATTTCTCTTGAGCCAATCTCAAACGAAAATATTTTAAAAATTCAACTAACACACAGGTAAGCAGAGGAGATTTAACAGAACAAAAAAGGAGCCAACTAAAAGAAAGGTAATAGTAAAGTGGCATAATTAAATCTTAAGTTATAAATAGTTGTATTTAATATAAATGGCCCATCTAACAGAGACTGTCAAATTAATACCAACCAAAATCATCCCATCTATATTCTATGAGAAATTTACTTCATAAATAATGATGTAGATATGTAAAAAATAAAATAGTAGAAAAAAGAATTCCATGCAAACTAAGAAGAATAAGCCTGATTTTGGACAAGACGGCAGAGTAGGTATACTATGAGCTCACCTCTTCCAATAAGCACATTGAAATTGCAACTAAATTATGGAAAAACAGACATTGAGAGCTACTTGAAGAGGAGCTGAACAGAACTCCTGTAACTAAGAATATTAAGAAGAAGCCATGTTGAAACTGGTAGTAGAGGCAAATATGTGGACCCTGCAGGTCCACACCCACAGGGTGGTGATTATAAAACAGGAGAGGAAGCTCAATAGTGAATCCCCCCCCCACTGAGAAGTGGGGGATCCCAGGCCCACACCCAGCTCGCCAGTCCAGGTAACCAGTGACATGAAGAGGAATCCCCATAATATCTGTCTGTGAAAACCAGCAGAGATTGCATTTGAGAGACAAAAGCTGTGGGAGATAGATACGCTGCTCTTAAAGGATCCAAGCACAAACTCACTCCTTCTAAGTTCCAGTGCAGCTCAGAAAGTGCCAGGAACATAGGAGGTAGACCTTAATTGAATGTCAAGGGGAGGACTTAAAGGCAGGGGTTGGGGCAAATCTCCGAGGAAGGAAGTTCTGGCATGTGTCATTGTTACTTGGTTGAATTCTCTTGCCACTCAGCTGGCCCTGCACAGGTGGGTACCAAACGTGTTCTCTCCACTAACCTGGTTAACACTTCTCCCTGCCCTGGCGACTCCCTGTGATTCTGCACCACCCTCCTTGCTCCCCTGGCCAAACATTTCATGGCAACTTCTCCAAACAAGCAACCTGCCTAGCCCATGAGGCGGACTTTCTCCCAAATTTACAAACCTCACACAAGTGGTGGCTGCCTACAGTTTGCACTGCAGACTTTCTCAGAAGTTTGCAAACCTCGCACAGATGATAGTTACCCTGGGCTCATGCTACAGTCTCTCAAAGATCCACAAATGCCACACAAGCAGTAGCCATTGCAGGTATTTTAGCTCCTGCCAAGTGTCCCAAAGCCCAGAACAGCCAACTACCAGTTTTAACCTGTATTGTAAATCCCATCAAGTAGCTCACAGCTTGTTGTAAGAGGCAGCCAGTCATGGCCTGGAGTATAGTTCTAACAAAGCATATCTGAGCACATCACGACTGGCAGCTGGAGTCTTCTCGCATGGTAGTGTCCACTGAAGACTCTCAAGCCTGGCACAAATGCCAGCCCGTCTCGGTTCACGCTGCAGCTTCTCCCAAGAACTTCCAAACCTAGCCTAAGTGGAAACCAACTGAAGATTACTTTGTAGCATCTCCCAAGTGGCTCTGAAGTTTGGCATAACTGGTGGCTGCCATCAGCTAGTGCCTCAGACTCTCTTGAAGGTCGGCAAACCTCACACAAGTGGCAGCTGCATTTGGCTCACATTTCAGACTCTCTGAGAAGTCCAAAAGCCACAGACAAAGAGTGGCTGCCCTCAACTCATGCTAAAGAATCTCTCAAAGTTCCACAAACCCCCCACACAAATAGCAAAGTTCCACAAAACTTCCACACAAATAGTAGTCAGCTTTGATGTACATTGTAGCTCCAGCCAAGTGACCTCAAGCCCAGCACAAGCAGCGACCAAGCTTGATTTGCATTGTGAATCCCACCAAGTGGCCCCAAGCTTGGCATAAGTGGCAACCGGTCTTGTCCTTTAACAGCTTGTACTAAGCAACCACAAGACTAGGGAAAGTGGCAGCTGGCCTCAGCTTTTAGTGTATAGCCTCTTCCAAGTACCTCCAAGTCCAACACGAGTAGCAAGCAAACACAGATCACCTTTTAACTTGTACAAAGTGGTCGAAGCCTGCCAAAGTGCCAGCTAAGTTTGACCCGCACTGGAGATGCTCCAAAGAGTCTCCAGGCCCAACACACAGATGACCACTTTCAGACTGCAGCAGAGCTTTAATCAACCAGTTCTGAAACCAACACGCCTGAAGGGTGGCATCAATGGCACCAGAGGATCACTAAAAATAGTCTTGCACTATAGATCAGCCCGTGCACAACAGCTCTTCTTTTGTACCACCTGGTTTTAGGACTTATTATATAGTTACATTAACACTTACAGTTAATAGTTATAGATATGAGACTCACTGTCAAGATCGTGTATATTGGCATAGGAACAAAAACCTAGCTCAATCAACCATAGTGGAAAGTTTAGAATATGTCTCAAACAAGTATAGCCAACAACTTTTGACAAAGGTGGAAAAGTAGTTTAATGAAGAAAGGATACTCATTTCTATGAATGATGTTCAGAAATTGGAACTCCATACATAAATTAATGAATCTTGACCTTAATATCTTATACTTTAAACAAAAATTAACTCAATATATAACTTTTAGAATAAAATAAAATCTTCAAAACTTGGGTTTAACAGTTTTCTTAAACATGATACCAAAATCATGATTCACAATTAAAAAAAAAATTACATCTCGTTAATGAGGCTGTTACAGTTGTCCCCATTTCTTTTCCCTTTGCTCCCCTCTGCCCAGTACCCCCCTTCCCTCCAGCAGTCCCAACGCTCTTAGTTCATGTCCATGGGTCATGCTTGTATGTTCTTTGTCTATTGCCTTTCCTATACGACTCTTAACATCCCCTGGCCTATTTTGTACCAACCAATTATGCTTCTTAATCCCGGCACCATTTCCCCATTTCTCCCCCTCCCCCTTCCCAGCTGATAACCCTCCAACTGATTCCCATATCTTCGATTATGTTCCTATTCTGGTTGTTTGCTTAGCTTGTTTTTGTTCTTATTTCTCAGATCCTGTTGTTGATAGTTGTGAGTTTGTTGCCATTTTAATGTTCATAGTTTTGATCTTCTTTTTCTTAAATAAGTCTCTTTAACATTTACTATAATAATGGCTTGATGATGATGAACTTCTTTAGCTTTACCTTGTCTGGAAAGTACTGTATCTGCCCTTCCATTCTAAATGACAGCTTTGCTGGATAATCTTGGTTGTAGGTCCTTGCTTTTCATCACTTTGGATACTTCTTGCCAGTCCATTATTGCTCACAAAGTTTCTTTGGAGAAAACACCTGATAGTGTATAGGGACCCCTTTGTAGGTAACTATGTCCTTTTCTCTTGCTGCTTTTAAGATTCTCTCTTTATCTTTAACCTTTGACATTTTAATTATGATGCGTCTTGGTGTGGTCCTCTTTGGGTCTAGCTTGCTTGGGACTCTGTATGCTTCCTGGACTTGTATGTCCATTTCCTTCACCAAATGAGGAAAGTTTTCCTTCATTATTTTTTTTTCACATAAGTTTCCAATTTCTTGCTCTTCCTCTTCTGCTGCTGGCCCTCCTATGATTTGGATGTTGGCACGTTTGAAGGTGTCCCAGAGGTTCCTAAGCCCCTCCTCATTTTCAAAAATTGTTTCTTCATTCTCTACTGGTTGACTATTTATTTCTTCCTTATGTTCCAGATTGTTGCTTTGAACCCTGGTTTCCTTCCCTTCACCATTGATTTCATGCATATTTTAATTCATTTCACTTAGCCTAGTCCTCACTTCTTTCCTTCTGCATTTGCAATAGTCAAGCGTATTTGTCAAGTCTGTGAGCACCTTTTCTTTTTTAGAACTTTATTTATTTTTTATAATATTAATTAATGAATTAATTTTTCACAAGGGTGACTTTATTTATTTTATTTATCTGTTTGAGAGAGAGGGGAAAGGAGAAAGAGAGGGAGAGAAACATCAATGTGCGGTTGCCTCTCACGCATCCCCAGCTGGGGATCTGGCATGCAACCTAGTCATGTGCCCTGAATGGGAATCAAACCAGCGACACTTGGTCCGCAGGCCAATGCTCAATGTGAGCACCTTTATCACCAGTGTTTTCATCTCTGCGTCTGTTAGGTTGGCGATCTCCTCATCACTTAGTTCTCCCGCTAGAACCTTGATCTGCTCCCTCTTTTGGGCGATACCTCTGTGTTCTCAATTCACATCTTCCTGTGTTTGCTTCTGTGTTTTAGGTGGAGCTGTTGCACCTGTCACATTGTAAGAAGTGGAGCTTTAGGTATTTGTCAGTGACAGGCGACTTGTTTCACCGCATTGTGGTGTACGTGGGGGAGGTGTCTGCGTGGTAACAATGCCACTTGCTCAGCACTTGCCCCTTTTCCAGGCACTTGCCCTACTTCCTGTATGGGACTGGCACCCTTCTAGCTGTTGCTCTGGTTGTGGTTCCCAGAGTGGGTAGGTTTGTGGATATTCTAGGACCATGGAGGCCTTCTAAAGAAATGGAGTCTGCTGAGAGACCAGCAGTTTCTTCTGCCACCCCACCCCCCACTGCTTTGCACAGTCAGAAGCAATGAGGCTTTGTTTTCCCTGGAACCAGAACTGTGAGCTGTGCAGCCTTGTCTGGGGCTCGGACCGTTCCCCAGATGTCCCTCCCTACTTTTTTCTTAATGTGTGACTGTGCTTTCTGTCGGCCAGTCACAGCTGCTGTCACTGCTGCCAACACACCACATTCTCTCCACCCCAGCTCTGCCCCTCCTGCCTGTCTGAATGAGTATTTCTTCTTTATATCTTTGTTTGTTGGACTTCCATGCAGCTCGGATTTCTGGAACTTCTGGTTGTCTACAGTTTTGAGGTAGTTGTATTGCTTCTCAGTTGTGGAGGGAGACGCAGCGTGTCTGTCTACCTACACCTCCATCTTGGCTGGAAGTCCTGAAACATTTATTTATAACTACTCTTTTTTTCTTTTAAAATTATTTTTAAGTATATTTTATTGATTATGTTGTTCCAGTGGTCCCAATTTTTTCCCTTTGCTCCCCTCTGCCCAGTACCCCTTTCCCTCCAGCAATCCCACCCCCTTAGTTCATGTCCATGTGTCATACATATAAGTTCATTGTCTTCACCCTTTTCCATATTGTTCTTAACTTCCCCCTGTCTATTTTGTACCAAACAAGTATTCTTCTTAATCCTTCCACCATTTCCCCATTTATCCCCCTCCCCACTCCCAGCTAATAACCCTCCAAATAATCCCCATATCTTTGATTCTGTTCCTATTCTGGTTTGCTTAGTTGGATTTTGTTTTTACTTTTTAGATTCAGCTGTTAACAGTTGTGAGTTTGTGTCATTTTAACGTTCATAATTTTGACCCTTTTCTTAAGTAAGTCCCTTTGATATTTCATCTAATAAGAGCATGGTGGTGATGAACTCCTTTAGCTTTAACTTGTCTGGGAAGCACTTTATCTGCCCTTTCATTCTAAATGATAGCTTTGCTGGATAGAGTAATCTTGGTTGTAAGTCCTTGCTTTTCATCACCTTGAATACTTTTTGCCAGTCCCTTCTTGCCTGCAAAGTTCCTTTTGAGAAATCAGCCTATAGTCCTATAGGCACCCTCTTGTAGGAAACTCTTTGCTTTTCTCTTGCTGCTTTCAAGATTCTCTCTTTATCTTTAACCTTTGGCATTTAAATTATGATGTGTCTTAGTGTGGTCCTCTTTGGGACTAGTTTGTTTGGGACTCTGTATGCTTCCTGGACTTGTATGTCTGTTTCCTTTGCCAAATTTGGAGAGTTTTCCTTCATTATTTTCTCACATAAGTTTTAAAGTTTTTGCTCTTCCTCTTCTCCCTCCAGTACCCCTACGGTTTGGATTTTCACATGTTTAAAGTTGTCCCAGAGGTTCCTAAGCCTCTCCTCATTTTTTTTCTTAATTGTTTCCTCATTCTGTACTGGTTGACCGTTTTTCCCTTATGTTCCAAGTCATTGATTTGAACTTTGGTTTCCTTCCCTTCACCATTAGTTTTGTGTGGATTTTCCTTCACTTCATTTAGCATAGCCTTCACTTCTTCCCTTTTGCACTTGCTTGCCATACTTAAGTATATCTGTCAAACCAGTGAGTATCTTTATCACCACTGTTCTAAACTCTGATTCCATTAGGTTGGCTATCTCCTCGTCACTTAGTTCTCCCACTAGAACCTTGATCCATTCCCTCTTCTGGGCCATACTTCTCTGTCTCCTCATCTTGGCAGGCTCCTGAGTTTGTTTGCCTCTGTGTCTTAGGTAGTGCTGTCATTGCTGTTAAGTTATAAGGGGCAGAGCCTTAGGTATTTGTCAGTACAGGGCTACCCGTTTCACCACGTTGTGGTGCTGTTTGTGGGGGAGGGGTCTGAGAGGGAACAATGCCACTTGCTCAGCACTCGCCCCTTTTCCAGGCACTTCTCCCACTTTGTATGGGACCGGCGCCTCTCTAGCTGTTGCCCTGGCCATTGTTCCCAGAGTAGGTGGGTCTGTGGACGTTCTAGGATTGTGGGGACCCTTTCAACAAGTGTACTCTGCTGAGACACTGGCAGTTTCTTCCTCTGCCTCAATCCTCACTGGTTTGCAGAGTCAGAAGCAGTGAGGCTTTATTTTCCCCAGTGCTGGGACTGTGAGCTGTGTGGTCTGGTCTGGTGCTGGGAACGCTCCCCAGGTGCCCCTCCCGACTTTAAAAAATGTGTGACTGTGCTTTCTGCTGGCCTGCTGCTGCCGCCACCGCCGCCGCCGCCGCTGCCACGACACCGCATCCTCTCCACCCTGGCTCTGCCCCTCCTGTCTGGATGAGTATTTCTTCTTTATATCTTTGTTGGACTTCTATGCAGCTTGATTTTCTGAAACTTCTCATTGTGTTTAGTTTTGAGGTAGCTGTATTCCTTCTTAGTGGTGGAGGGAGATGCAGCGTGTTGGTCTAGGTCTCCACCTTGGCCAGAAGTCCCTATTTATAACTACTTTTAACCATCACTTGAGCTATTACTTAAAGATTGTTTTTAGCTAATCAATCACACATATTTAGTATCGCCCCTGGCTCAGTTAGATTTATAGGGCTACAGTATCGATTGCCCCTGTACTAATGCTTGTTATGGAAGAGAAGGCATGCCTTTTTTATACTATATCCATTTCCATATAGCAAAGACTTTGTGTAATTCAGTAGAGAAAACAATGCTCATAGCTCAACTTTTAAATCTAAACCAAGCATTCTGAGCCCACAATGAAATATACTAGTTATACTACCGATTACAAGCCAAAATTTATCTCATACATTAAGTATTAAAATAAATAAATTCAATAGAACATTTCATAATTCAAAATTGTCCATCATATTAGAAAGTGTTACTAATTTGCATTTTTATAAACCACTGTGAAGTGAAGAGCCCCACATTAAGAGTTATTTTATTTTCTTTATTATTGGTGAACTCAATATATTGATAAAAGCTGGTTCATAGGAGGCCACTATCATAAGTCCAATCGTTACAAAGGAAGAAATCTTATGAAGAAACGAACTATTATATCATCACCTCCCAAACCACAATCCTGACTAAGTGACTCAAAATTACAAGTTCATGGTGTAAAAAAAAAAATAATAATAATAATGAGGAGAATAAAAGCTAATAACTTAACATACATTCAACATTATATGCCTAAACATTTCATTATCATTATTACATATCACCTTCAGAATAATACTATTAAAACTACAATCATTGTTCTCTGTTTTTACAAATAAACTACAATAAATCTGTTAAATAAACAGACTTAAACCGAGGGTTATAAATTTAGAAACCTTAATATCTTTCTTTTCAGTGCTAAGAGGTTTCTGATTCACGTGAATTCAAATGTGGGAGCATTTCTGAATCCATTGAGATATTGCGTCCTGGCCATCAATTTGGCTCAAATAAACTCTCCAAAAATTCTCTGTATTTTCAAATGTTTCTTACATCGATAACAACTTGACAGAGTCAGCAGGATTCCGAAGAATCTTACCCCGGACCACGTTGCAGACCCAGACTCATGCTATGTATCAGCAGAGGCCCATTGTGCCTCACTGGCTCTTCGTTTTGCAAAGGGTGAACTAGGGTGAGTTTCAACTGGAATTCCAGACCTCCCTGTTTTAAGGTATGAGACCCTGACTTTATCTGAGTTGTCTTTTTAAATCTTCAAAGTGGAACTAAGATTAAAGGTTGACAGAACCCAGGTTAAGGCAGGGCTGGAGGGGAAAAAATGAGTGGGTGGTTTTTTAATTTTGCTTTTCAATTCGTATTGCTTTCTGTGAATGTGAAGTACAGACTGTACAGATCTCAAAATCAAACTAAAATTAACATGGTAAACTGTGCCTCCAAAGCCAGAGAAACTCCCACCCCCCAGCCCTCATTAATACTCCTGGTAGAAAGCCTTGACTTGTACGTGCATTAAAGAAAGGGGAGGGTTTAACCAGAAGTGTTACCAACTTAAAATGGACAAACTACAGTTTTCTTTTGGAGCCTAATTTTTTTTTGCATGCAAAATTAGAAAATACTGGCTCTAAAACTAAACTGAATGAATGAGAAGCTTATTGATTTAGAAATTAAAAGCCTCTAGGAGGAGCACAGATAAACTTTTCAAAGGTTAACAAGAAAATTTAGAGACTATCTCTGAGCTAAAGAAGGCTTCTGAAGCCTGTGGGCTCACCTCGCGCCCACAACTCCAAAACCAAAGTTTGCCTTTGAAATGCAAATGCCTGGTGTCCAATAACTCTTATCTGGACTATCTTAATGTGCAAATTTCTGGAAGGTAAATCTTATGAAAAGTGTTGAAAAAAAAACCTCGAGCCACACCTGATCACCTTGATTTAATTTACTTCACCTATTCCTCTCTAAATTAGTGAATTTTGGTGAAAGTTATTGGATATCTAGATATTTTGAAATGCTAAAACGTTGATTGCTAGACAAGTCTTGGGTTTGCCTGCTTTGGCTTTTGTTGCAGAGGCTGTAGAATGGATTTGGAGCTGTTAATGAGTGCCTTGCTGATAAATGTCTTTGTTAGAGGTGTGATTCTTGAAAGCGAGTGTATTTGCCAATAGAAGAAACTATGTTTCTACAGGTTGTGAAATGTGTTCATAAGAGTCAAACTAGACTTCCCTCTGGTGCCAGCAGCCCTGGGCGCGTGCCCAGGTGAGGTGAGGTGACTTCAGCGGGGAAACAGAGGCAGAGGTGGACCGCCACCGGCCCCGGACACTGAAGGGGTGAGGGATGACGGGCCCGAAGGCCAAAAAGCACGTGGTGCTGCCCACTCGCCCAGCGGCCCCCACGGTGGAGCAGATCCTGGAGGATGTACACGGGGCGCCCGCTGAGGACCTGGTCTTTCACTGTCCTGGCCCTGGAAGACTCGTCAGACCCCCTAGGAGGGCTGAGAACCCTGAGGCCCAGTAGGAGCAGCTCTACCAGCACGGGCTGATCAAGTGTTTACTGCATGCTGAGATCTCATTTACTCACAGGTGGGCTATATGCAGATGATCCCTTCACTTGGTCTGGATTTCAGATTGCCTTTCCAAGAACCATCTGATGGTAGTGATAATATATAGAAAAAGATCTCTGTCATTGGTCTCACATCTCAGGGATGTTCCCGCCCCCTTCCCCCAAAGGAATACACATAGCAGGGGAAACTCAGGAATTATATTGGGAAGGAATTCAATCGTTTATATGAATGTATCACAAAAAGAACGAGCAGCTCATGTGACGTTTCTGTAAAATACGTCTCAGAGTTTTAAAACAATTGTTGCTTAGTACCTGTTACCAGGGCTCTTTCAGGTAGTGACAGAGTGTGTGTCTTATAAGAAAATACAAACTATATACGGTCAAAAGCAACTTTATTAAATGACCTGGAGAGTCACACATCTGAGCAAGCAGAGGCAAGTACAAGTGTCAGTGATATTTTAACAAATTAATTTGTGAACAAAAAATGATGAGGACCGTGCCACCCACAACTGCCAGAGAAAGATCTAAAACAAACTTAGCACATTCTCGAATTTCCAGAATGTCTTTATGTGTGGTAAAGGATGGAGGGATCACACGTTTCGTGCAGTCGGGGTTTCTTACTAATGCTACGAGTGAGAGGTCTCTTGGCTAAGGTGTGGGTGCAGGGGGAGAGTTATTTCGCCTTGCTCACGATTGCTGATCTCTTTTTTATTTCCCTTAAGATATTTTTATCAAATAGTTCTTTTTCCCGGTAATGCACAGGTGGCCCTTGCAGGTACTTTACTTCTGCCTCCTTGTAATCTAGCCCATCAAGGGCAGCAATTGAACAAATTATGGCTTCTGGCAGAAGGACTTCCAGAACAAAACTTACTTTGTCATCCCTTGTCAGAGACAGCGCCTTCTTGTCTATTTGCTTGTAGAGCTCTTGTAAATGCCCTACCACGTCATCCAACTGGTCTTCATCCTCCAGGTATGTCTCAACGCAGATCACATATCTGGCTGATTTCATAAATGACACCAGCCACCTGGACTGTTTCCTGCCTTTGAGGATGTCCAGAAGATGGGAGTCGGCTCCCTTTCTCCTCACGATGAAGTCCACGAGCTTCTGGTTTTCTCGGTCCCAAGCAGCCCTCATCTGGTCAGGGAGCGTTTTCTTGCAGGGCCCCTTCCCGCCTGGGGAGCTCTCCTCCTCGGAATCTTCCAGGTCGGCGTAATTCACCTTCGGGAAATCAACCTCAAGATGCGCCTCTTGGATGGCTTTCCTAATTGGGTAGCTGATGTCGGCGGCATAGTAGTCCAGGAAAGAACCCACAAAAGACCCGTGACTGAGCTGTTCTCCGTAGTGGGAAATCAGGGAGAAGCACCAGTTCACACCATGCTCGTACACTTTCTTGGCTCTCTCCATTAGTTTCTCCTTCTCCTTACAATGCAGATGCTTTAACCTGCGAAGAGGCACTCGAATGCCGCTCCATGCTGCGCACATGTTTGCATCAATCAGAAGCACCCTTGCAGTCTTCTCTGGGTGGCTGACAGTCTTCACCACTGCTGGCCAAAACGGGTGGTTTTGAAATTTAAACCAGACCACCATTCCTCTTTCAATGGGGCCGAGCTCCTGTGGGACAGCCTTGCTTATCAGTTGTGGCACATCCTTGGCGCCATGCTTCCTCATAGCGGTGGTGGGGTTCAGAGCCTTTGAGTCAACAAAAGGTTGAGGTTCCTGCCGTGTTCTCTGAAACTCTGGTGCCCACCGCTTCCTTGGTTTGCATGCCAAACGGCGTGAACACCGCAGCTCTGGGTTAGGGGCACTGGAGGGTGCTGCCACACCTTCAGAGCCTGGCTTCCAGGCACCCTGTGCAGGGTCCTTGATGTTCACGGAACAGTCAGAGGAGACAGTTGGGGTCTTGGGGCAGGTGCTACGTGATGCCTTTCTTTTCGGAGCCTTGGGCACAGTGACTATGGAACTGTGTGGCAGAGATGGAAGGATGGCTCCCCTTTCAGCCCCTGCACTGTTCTTCCTGACGATCGGTTGTCCCACATCCTCAGCAGCATCCTTCTTCATAGCGGTGGTGGGGTTCACAGCCTTTGAGTCAACAAATGGTTGAGGTTCCTGCCATGTTCTCTGAAATTCTGGTGCCCACCGCTTCCTTTGTTTGCATGCCAAACGGCGTGAATACCGCAGCCCTGGGTTAGAGGCACTGGAGGGTGCTGCCACACCTTTGGAGCCTGGCTTCCAGGCACCCTCTCCAGGGTCCTCGATGTTCCCGGAGCAGTCAGAGGAGACAGCCGAGGTGTTTGGGCAGCTTCTGCATGGTGCCTTTCTTTTCAGAGCCTTGGGCACAGTGACGATGAAACTGGGTGGCCGACATGGAAGTACGCCTCCCCTTTTAGCACCTGCACCGTTCTTCCTGACTGTGCAATTCCGGGACCTAGCTTTTGAGGTGTTTGTCTTTTCCTTGCCCTCTTTCTCATGGTTGTCTTCTGAAAGCAATGGGGAGTTTGAGCACATGCTGAAACTCTCTGAGGACTTTGTTTGCTTTTTTCTTGGAACAGGAGTGACACATGTGTGTACCTGTGATTTGTCACCATCAGGGGTGTCTTCATCCCCTGAATGTACCAACAGTGATCTGGGGGTTTTCCTTTGGCTAAGACATCTCAGTGAATGCCCTTTGGGCTTCCGAGATTTTTTATGAGACTGTATCCGTGGCCCCTTTGGAGACATTGTAATGGTCTCTGGATCATCTGATGCTCTGGACGGACCCAACTTTGCTCTCTTTTTCAGAATCTTCTGTGCCAATGTCAAAGCTCTCCTGTAGGCTGCTCGCTCTCCTGGTGGGACGCTGGCCTTTGGCTGGGCCACTATCGAAGAGAAGATGGATTCAACTTGAGACTCATTTAGGATCTTTACTTCCCTGCGTTTCACTTGAATAGTTTTACCTACTGAGAGTATTTCAACTTGTAGATAACATGGCTTTTTCTTCTTATTTTTTGGTGAGCGTCCGGATCTGGACAAAACCCTTGCTGGCCAGAACTGGCCTTTCCAACTGCACAAGACATATTTGGAGTCCATTATGACTGGTCTTGGGTATTGAAAGGTAATTAACAGAAGTCTAGGGGTGCAGCTGTCCCACAGCTACAGCAGGTTTGTCCTCAGGCAATGTGTTTCACCACATGTTTTTGCCTAGGACTTGAGAGGGATTATTGCTTGTGTGACCTGTTCTTCTCCACCTGAATCTCCCAGAAATGCTGGAACTTGTGTTTTGATAGACTGAACTGAAGAATACTGGAATATGGAAAAGGAAAAGAAGAAGAGTGTCAGAAAGAACTGTTTTGGTGTGTAACAGACAGAGTTGGGCGAGGCAGAGTACAAGGCAACTATTTGGGAAAAAATATGAAAGATACCAGAAGAATTCCACAGCCCTCTGAACCCACTTTGTGTCCTGTTGTCACTACTGCATAATAAAGATCACTTGTGTGTGGAGGTTGGCGTCATGTCCAGGATCTCATTTGTGCCATTGGACATCCAGTGCCTTTTGTGCTCCTCGGGGCTCATCCTAGGGGAATGCTTCAGGGTCTCTTTTCTGGTGTGCGAGCATGGCCCTGTGCACCCAAGGAAGTCAGAGATGACCTCCGATCTACAGACATGGGTATCAGCATGATAGCATGTCCAAGAGTGGGAACATAGAAGCCAGGGGTTCATGAAGTTCTTGTGGGTGTTAGAGGTATTCCCGTTCATAAGGATCGCTGCAGGCACAGGCCACTGGCTGGGACACACACCTCTTTGCTTCTCCATGGTGGTTTAAATGGATCCCCACCCCCACCCTCAAGCACCAAATCAGTGTGAAGTAGTGACTGTGCAGTGAGGAGCAAAAATAAAACACATGCCAAATGTCAACATGAAACAAATGATTGCAGATGAGATGTGTAGTACAATGGGAAAGTCTTACCGAATGCCAGGTGGACTGTGGTAGGCGAGGTTCTGTGAGCAGGATCTGTTGAACTCCAACTGCTTGTGGGACAGGCCCTTTACCCTTCTCTGGGCTTCTGAAGTGCACTGCTCTTCCAGGGATAAAATGGTACCAAATGCACCTCTATATTAATCTAGGAAATCCAAGCGAGTTAGTTAAATGGGGAATGAGAGAAGAGGGTGTACTTCCAGCCAAGATGGCAGCACAGGTACACATGCTTCCCCTCCCTCCACAACCATAAGAAGGAATACAGCTACCTCAGAACTAAAAACACCCAGAACTACCAGAACATTGCACGGCATGGAAGTCCAACGAACAGATACACAGAAGTAATACTCATCCACACAGGTAGGAGGGGCAGAACTGGGGTGGAGAGCAGGTGGTGTGGTGGCGGTGGCAGAGGCAGCGATGGCAGTGGCAGCAAGGCAGTGGCTGTGGACGGCCAGCAGAAAGTGCAGTCACACATTATGAAAGTCTAGAGGACAACTGGGGAATATATCCCAGCTCCAGACCAGACCACACAGCTTACGGTTCCAGGGCTCGGGAAAATAAAGCCTTGTTGCTTCTGACCGTGAGAACCAGTGGGGATTGGGGTGGAGGAAGAAGCCGCCAGTCTCTCAGCAGTCCTAGAACATCCACAAATCCACCCACCCTGGGAACGACGGCCAGGGAAACAGTTAGAGGTGTGCCAGTCCCATACAGGAAGTGGGAGAAGCTCCTGGAAAAGGGATGAGTGCTGAGCAAGCAGCATTGTTCCCTCTCAGACGCCTCCCCCATATACAGTGCCACAATGTGGTGAAACAGGTTGCCCTGTACTGAGAAACACCTAAGGCTCTGCCCCTTACCATGTAACAGGTACAACAGCTCTACCTAAGACACAGAGGCAAACACAGGAGCAGGTCAAGTTGGGGAGACAGAAATATGGCCCAAAAGAGGGAAGGGATCAAGGTTCCAGTGGGAAAACTAAGAGATGAGGAGATAGCCAACCTAAGAGATGCAGAGTTAGATACTGGTAATAACGATGCTCACAGACTGGAAAGACATGCTTGAGTATGACAAACTCTTAAGGGAAGAAGTGAAGACTATACAAAGTGAAATGCAGGAAAATCCACACAAAACCAATGGTGGAGGGAAGGAAACCAGGGTTCAAATCAATGGTTTGGAACATAAGGCTGAAATTAACAGTCAACCAGTGCAAAATGAAGAAAAAGAATAGAAGAAAACGAGGAGAGGCTTAGGAACCTCTGGGACAACTTTGAACGTGTCAACATCTGAATCATAGGGGTGCCAGAAGAAGAAGAAGAAGAAGAAGAAGAAGAAGAAGAAGAAGAAGAAGAAGAAGAAGAAGAAGAAGAAGAAGAAGAAGAAGAAGAAGAAGAATAGCCAGAAATTGAAAATGTAGTGAAAAAATGGTGAAGAAAAACTTTCTTAATATGACAAAGGAAACAGACATACAAGTCCAGGAAGCACAGAGAGTCCCAAACAAGCTGGATCCAAAGAGTTCCACACCAAGACACGTAGTAGTTTAAATGCCAAAGGTGAAAGACAGAGAGACTCTTAAAAGCAGCAAGAGAAGAGATGAGTCTTCTACAAATGAGTTCCTATAAAACTGTCAGCCGATTTTCCAAAAGAAACTTTTCAGGCAGGAAGGAACTGGCAAGAAGTATTCAAAGTGATGCAGAGCAAGGACCTACAACCAAGATTACTCTATCCAGCAAAGCTATCATTTAGAACGGAAGGGGAGATACAGTGCTTCCCAGACAAGGTAAAGCTAAAGGAGTTCATCATCATCAAGCCATTATTATATGAAATGTTAAAGGGACTTATTTAAGAACAAGGATATCCAGACTATGAATATTCAAATGACAACAAACTCATACCTATAAACACAGAATCTAAAAGTTAAGAACAAAAGCAAGCTAAGCAAACAACCAGAATAGGAGCATAATCGTCGGTCTGGGGATTAGTTGGAGGGTTATGAGCTGGGAGGGGGAAGAAGGAGAATGGTGGAAAAGGTGCAGGGATTAAGAAGCATAACTGATTGGTACAAAATAGACAGGGGGAAGTTAAGTATAATATAGGAAAGGGTGAAGCCAAAGAACTTACATGCACGACCCATGGACATGAAGTAAGGGGGGTGGGATAGCTGGAGGGAAAGGGGGTACTGGGTGGAGGGGAGCAAGGGGAAAAATAATTGGCACAACTATGACAGTATAATAAAAAATATATATTTAAAAGAATAAATGGGGATAGAGTCATCATTTTCCCTTCCCCAACCTTGGAACGCATGCCATTCTTAAACAGAAATGTTAGTTAAATCTTATTTATAATGTAGATGCCATGCTTCTTTTCTTCCTTTTTTGCATTTCAATCTATTTCCAACTGAAGCTACTCCATTGATGCCAGTCCCTCCTACTCCACAGGAGTGGGCACTACTGCTTTCATGACAGTCCTCCTTTTCCTTGGACTCATAGAGTCTTTCAGAGTAGCAGCATGTGTGTGCGTGGTGTGTGTGTGACACAAACATTGGGTCTGTAATGCTAGTGTGTGTTGTTTTGTCCATCTAAAGACACATCACATGGGCTTGTGGAGAATGTAAAACGTGCAGAGCAATGTATGCAGGAGATGACACATTGTAGATGCTCGCTCTCAGTATGATGGCGAATGGGCTTCCCACACATCTCCCGTGCACTCGTATGCACATACCTGCACCTATGACCTACCATTGCATTTCCTCACTCAAGAGCATCTTGATCACCGTTTCATGTGAGTGCCTACTTTCACACCATTCTTGTGAATCTCTTGACAATGTGGACCTTCCGAAATTTAAGAACTTGAAGTAAATTTCAGACATTTAGTTGTATGGGATGCACATGCAATCCTTTTCTTAATCCTCCTCTTCCCACCCAGAAGTACCATGTTCATAGGTTCTACTTTTCTGTATTCACCGTACAGATAGGCATTATAATTCACTTATAGATTTTAGCTCATCCGTTATCAGTCTCCAATGATGCTCTTTAGAAGATGGAATATGATTTCGGTAGTAAATGCCTGCATGTGCAGCTTTGTTCACACACACTCATAGATATATGAACTATACCGTGACTTAATGTGTATAATTTGGACATAACATGGTCATGCAGGTTTCAGGTTCTCTGCCTTAGAGAACTTAGTGTACCTGCTCTGAGCACAGAAAGAAAGGAGGAAGGAAAAACAGGTAACTCAGTCCTTGCAGCCTCTCTGCAACAAGACTTGCCAGCCTGTCACACAAAGCAGGAGTGCCTGGGTGACCTCAACTCCAACCAGAGAGCAGCCAGCATCCCAAGGCACATGTACATACACACACACACACACACACACACACACACAAGCAAGCGCGCGCGCGCAATCACCCAGAATCACATTAGAGACACAGATGCCTGATATTGATACACGTAATCCTTGCTCTCTGCCTCCACACACGCATGCACATGTTTCTGCTTCTAGTATAGATGTTATTTGCAGTTTCTTTTAGTTCCTTATTTCAAAAACGCACATGGAAAACCCAAAATGATGTTTCAAATTAGAGAGTGGGACAAATACTAAGCGTCAGTAATCTAATCTAACACCTAGGAATGCTTACTGCAAATGTGTAATGCATGGACTCGAGACATTTTATTCTGTTTATACATATATTATGTAACATAGAAAACCACTTTTGAAATTGTAGAAACATTTTGAATATTCTCTCATATTCACATGTGTGTACATCTTTTCAAGTGTCAAACCCTTTAGTGGACCACTTTCAGGAGACAACCAAAATATCAGCCACAGTTAACTTTCCAACTAGTAAAACAACACCTCCTTAAGTGAGACAATCACCAAATGGAAGGGTGTTGAATGAAAACAGTAAATTGTCCTGCCATCGTATGCTTTGATCCATGGTTCAAACATCTTCCATTAAGGGTTGGTACATAATGTTGCAGATAATTTTCCTCTCCTATTTTGTACTAAGATTGCAACTCAATTCTCTCTCTAAAGGTGTGTGTGGGTAGTGGATACATGATTGGTAGATAGATAGACAGATAGAATAGTATGTAAATCTCGATCCTCTTTTGCACACCAGTCACAATGTGTTAAAACCAGAACTCTGAACTACACAAACTAACATTTAAAGTAACGCCAGGGCAAAAGTGGAGGTGTAGGTGGACACATCATACCTCCTTGCACAACCGTAAGGATTACATCTACCTCAAGACAAAGAACCACCTAGAACTGCAAGAGAATTGAACCACATAGAAGCCCAACAAACAAATCTATAAAGAATTAATACTCATCCAGATGGTGGGAGGGGCGGAGACTAGGAGCTGGGGCGAGAGGATGAGGTGTAGCTGCAGCGGGGGCGGCAAAGCAGTGGCTGCAGCTGGCGAACCAGTGGTCATACATTATAGAAACTGAGAGGGACACCTGGGGAGCGACCCCACTCCCAGTTCAGACCGCAAAGCTCATGTCTCCAGCACCGGGAAAATAAAGCCTTTCTGTTTCTACTGTGAAAACCAGAGGGATTGGTGTGGCAGAAGAAACTGCTTGTCTCTCAGGAGAGTTCAGAGGGCCCCCACAGTGCTAGAATGTGTGCAAACCCACCCACTCTGGGAACCATCACCAGAGCCACGGCTACAAGGGTGCCGGTCACATATGGGAAGCAGGTGAAATGACTGGAAAAGTGGCAGGTGCTGGGCAAGCACCATTGTTCCCCCTCTGACTCCTCCCCCACATACAGCATCACAAGGCGTTGAAACAGGTCGCGCAGCACTGACGAAAACCTAAGGCTCCGCCCCTTAAAAGTAACAAGGTCAACAATTCTACCTAAAGCGCAGAGGCAAACAAAGGAGGCTGGCAAGTTGAGCAAACAGGAGTATGGCCCCAAAGAAAGAGTAGATCAAGGCTCCAGAGGGATAACTAAGCGAGGAAGACAGAGCCAACCTAATTGACACAGAGTTCAAAACACTACTAATAAGGATGCTCAGAGAAACAACTGAGTATGGCAAGTGCATAAGGGAAGAAGCGAAGGCTACACTATGTGGAATGAAGAAAAAGCCACATGAAACCAATAGTGAAGGGAAGGAAGCCAGGGTTAAAATCAATGTATTGAAACATAGGAAGAAATAACCAATCAACCAGTACAGAATGAAGAAACAAGAATATTAAAAAAAAAAATGAGGAGAGGCTTAGGAACCTCTGGGTCAACTTTAAGCATATCAACATCTGAATCACAGAGGTGCCAGAAGGAGAAGAGGAAGAGCAAGAAATCGAAAGCTTATTTGAAAAAAATGATGAAGGAAAACTTCCCTAATTTGGTGAAGGAACTAGATATACAAGTCCAGGAAGCACACAGAGTCACAAACAAGTTGGTCCCAAAGAGGACCACACCAAGATGCAAGATGTAGCAAGGCAGGGGAGACATCCCGAAAGTCCCCACAGCCCATGGTTGGAGGTTGGGGAAGTACTTTTAAAGTACTTTGCATGCCAATGGCAGGCTGGGAGCTAGATAATAGCTGTGCTGCTGCCTGGGTGAAAGGGCAGATGATAAGGCTTAAGATACTTTTCATAGCAATGATTTATGGTGGATAGGGTCAGCATTGAAAATTGGGAGAGCCGTCAGGAAGGGGGGCATGCTGTTTGAAAAGATGTAGAAGGGCCCCTCCATTGACCATGAGGTCTGGTGTGAAAGAAGGGGCCATGCGGTTTTGGGCTAAGAGCTGGAGTAAGAAGGAGCATGGAAGAGAAGTGGAAAGGAGTGCCCCATGACGTGGTGGAGCAGGTTGTAGGAGCCATGTGACAAGAAGCAGCTGTGCAGTGTGCAGTCAGGAATCAGCCATGTGACCTGAACTAGTAAGGATGCAGGCATGCTGCTGCTTTGAACGTGCCCCCTCCAGCTCACTCCGAAGCCACCAAGGACGCTGCCTTACAGACCCAGACTCTATATGGACTCCTGAAACTTGGGCATCCCAAGAGCGTCAGGCTCAGGAGATCGAAGAGACTATACCACTGAATCCCCAAGGACTCCTATAAAAAATCTCATACCACTAAGGCGGGAAATCGAAGCCATCAATTTTAATGAACAAAAACAAACAAGAAGACTCCAACATGGGGAGACACAGAAACATCCTCCCAATGAAAGGAAAGGAGGGATCCCCAGAAAAGAGAGAGTGATGGAATAGACATAAGCCAACTATCAGATACGGAATTCAAAAGAATGGTTATAAAGAAGCTCCATGTACTTGACAATCTCAAAGAAAACTACAAAAACCTCCAGGGAAATTACAAGGAACTCCAAGGAAACTACAAAGAATCTCAGGGAAGCTACAAGGAACTTACAGAGAACTACAACAGCATAAAAAAGGACATAGAAACTATTAATAAGAACCAGGAATAAATGAAGAATACAATTTCTGAACTGAAGAACACAGTAGAATCCATCAAAAGCATGCTAAATGAAGCAGAGGATCAGATCGGTGAGTTAGAGTACAATGTAGAAAAAAATTCCCAGACAATACAACAAAATGAAAAAAGATTCAAAAAGAATAAAGAGGGTTGAAGCGAACTGCAAGACAACATGGGACTAAAGAGCATTAGAATCATAGGGATACAAAAAGGAGAAGAGGAGGAGCAAGGGATAGACAACCTGAGAAAAAATAATGACAGACAATTTTCCTAACCTGATGAGAGAAAAAGTCATGCAAGTTCAGGAAGCACAGAGGGTCCCAATGAAGATGAACCCAAAAAGGCCCACTCCAAGGCACATCATAATTAAAATGGCAACATTCAAAGACAAAGCGAGAATCCTAAGAGCAACAAGAGAAAAACACCAAATAATATACAAGGGAGCTCCGATAAGGCTAGCAACCGATTTCTCAACAGAAACACTACAAGCCAGAAGGGAATGGCAAAAAATATTCCAAGCAATGAAAAACAAAGGCCTGCAACCGAGACTACTCTACCCAGCAAGGCTCTCCTTCGAAATGGAAGGTGGAAATAAGGAGTTTCCCAGACAAAGGAAGACTAAAAGAATATGTCTCCACCAAACCAGCATTGCAAGACATGCTAAAGGGAATGCTTTAAGAGAAAGAAGAAGGAGAGGGAGAGGAACACAGGTACAAAGGGAAATGAATACATACATGTCAATAATAACCTTAAATGTAAATGGATTAAATGCTCCAACCAAAAGGCATAGGGTCTGAAAAGGATACGAAAACATGACCCACATATATGATGCCTACAAGAGACACACGTCAAAACGAAAGATTTACACAGACTGCAAGTGCAGGGATGGATAAAGTATTCCAAGCAAACGGACAGGAAAGAAAAAGCTGGGGTAGCAACACTTACATCAGACAAAACGGATTTCACAGCAAGGGCCATAAAAAGAGACAAAGAAGGACATTTCATAATACTTAAAAGAACAATCCATCAAGAAGATGTAACCCTGGTAAACATATATGCACCCAACGTAGGAGCACCCAAATATATAAGGAAAATTCTAGAAGACTACAAGAAGGATATCAACAGCGACACACTCAATAGACAGATCTCCGAAGCAAAGAAACACCAAGGATATTGAGGCATTGAACAACACACAAAACCAAATGGACTTAACTGTTATATAGAACTTTTCACCCCAAACAAGCAAAATATACATTCTTTTCAACGGCACATGGGACATTTTCAAAGATAGACCACATAATAAATAGGACACAAAACAATCCTCAACAAATTCAAGAAAATTGAAATCATATCAAGCATCTTTTCGACCACAATGCTTTGAAACTAGAAAGCAACCTCAAGGGAAAAAATCAAAGACTTCCAAACTCATGGAGAATGAATAACAGGATATTAAGAAATGAATAGTTTAACAATGACAGCAAGGAAGAAATCAAGAAGTTTCTGGAAACTAACGATAATGAATACACCACAGCCCAAAACTTATGGGACACAGCAAAAGCAGTCCTGAGAGCGATGTTCATAGAAATACAGGCTCACATGAAAAGTATAGAAGAATCTCAAATAAAAAATCTAACCCTACATCTACAAGAACTAGAACAACAACAACAAACAAAGCCCGGGAGAGTAGACAGAAGGAAATCATCAAGATCAGAGCAGAATTAAATGACAGAGAGACTAAACAAACACTTCCAAAGATCAACAAAAGCAGGAGCTGGTTCTTTGAAAAAACAAACAAACAAACAAACAAACAAAACCAAAATCGACAAGCCTTTGGCCAGGCTAATCGAGCAAAAAAGAGAGAGGACCCAAATAAACAAAATCAGAAATGGAAGAGGAGAAATCATGACTGATACCACAGAAATACAAAGGATTGTAAGAAATTACTACAAACAACTGTATGGCAAGAAACTTGACAACCTAGATGAAATGGACAAATTTCTAGAAACATACAATCTTCTAAAACTGAATCAAGAATAAGTAGAAAGCCTGAACAGACCAATAACACAGAGTGAAATTGAAATAGTAATCAAAAGTCTCCAGGCACACAAAAGCCCTGGACCGGATGGCTTCACAGGTAAATTTAACAAAACATTTAGGGAAGAACTAACTCCTACCTTAATCAAACTATTCTAAAAAATCCAAGAAGAGGGAAAAATCCCATACTCTTTCTATGAAGCCAGTATCACCCTAATTCCAAAACCAGGTCAAGACACAACGAAGAAAAAAATCTACAGACCAATATCACTGATGAATATAGATGCTAAAACCCGAAACACAATATTGGAAAACTGGATTCAGCAACACATTAAAAAGATCATACACCACGATCTAGTGGCATTCATCCCAGGGATGCAAGAATGGTTTAATATTTGCAAATCAATAAATATAATACACCACCTAAACAAAATGAAAGACAAAAATCACATGATCAATAAATGCAGAAAAAGCATTTGATAAAGTACAACACCCATGGATGATGAAAACATTCAGCAAAATGGGAATAGAGGGAGCATACCTCAACATATTTAAGGCTATAATTGAGAAACCTGAAGCCAACATCATATTCAAGGGACAAAAATAGAAAACATTCCCCCTGAGATCAGGAACAAGACAAGGATGTCCACTCTCTCCACTCCTATTTAACATAGTGTTGGAAGTTCTAGCCACAGCAATCAGACAAGAAAAAGAAATAAAAGGCATCCAAATTGGGAAAGAGGAAGAAAAACTGTCATTATTTGCAGATGACATGATAGTGTACTTAAAAAACCCTACAGACTCCACGAAAAAATTACTCGACACAATAAGTGAATTTGGCAAAGTAGCAGGGTACCAAAATAAATATACAGAAATAGAAGGCATCTCTGTACACCAACAATGAAATATCAGACATAGAAACAAACAAAAAAAAATCCCATCGACTATAGCAACAAGAAAAACAAAGTACCTAGGAATAAACTTAACCAAAGAGATAAAAGACCTGTACTCAGAAAACTATGTAACACTGAAGAAAGAAATTAGGAAGGTACAAATAAATGGAAGCAAATACCATGTTGGTGGGTAGGAAGAATCAACATCATTAAAATGTTCATACTTCCCAAAGCAATATACAGATTCAACGCAATCCCTGTTAAAATACTAATGACATATTTCACAGACCTAGACGAAATACTTCAAAAATTTAGATGGAACCAAAAAAGACCCCGAATAGCCAAAGCAATCTTGAGACAGAAGAACACAGCAGGAGGAATCAGAATACCAGGTATCAAACTATACTCCAAAGCCTCTGTGATCAAAACAGTCTGATACTGGCATAAGAACAGACATACAGATCAATGGAACAGAATAGAGAGTCCAGAAATAAACCCGGGTCTATATGGTCAACTAGTATTTGACAAAGGGGGAAGGAGCAGAAAACGGGGTGAGAAGAGCCCCTTCAACAAATGGTGTTGCGAGAACTGGACAGGGACATGCAAAAAAATGAAACTAGACCACCAACTTACACCACACATGAGAATAAACTCAAGATGGATCAAAGACTTAAATGTAAGTAGTGGCACCATAAAAGTCCTAGAGAAAAACAGGCAGGAAAATTTCAGATATCCCATGTAGCAATATTGTCACTGATACACCTCCTAAGACAAGGGAAATAAAAATAAATAAATAAACAAATGGGACTACATCAAACTAAAGAGTTTCTGCTCAGCAAAAGAAAACATCAGCACGATGAAAAGGAAACCAACCATATGGGAAAACATATTTGCCAATGATACCTCAGACAAGGGGTTGATCTCCAAAATATATAAAGAACTTACTCATTAAAAACCAAGAAGACAGACAGCCCAATTAAAAAATGGCCAAAAGACCTGAACAAACACTTCTGCAGGGAGGATACACAGCGGGTTCATAGACACATGAAATAATGCTCAACGTCACTAACCATCAGAGAAATGCAAATAAAAAAAATCACAATGAGATACCACTTTACACTTGCCGGAATGGCCATCATGAACAAATCAACAAACAAGTGCTGGCGAGGATGTGGAGAAACGGGAACCTTACTGCACTGTTGGTGGGAATGCAGACTGGTGAAGCCACTATGGAAAACAGTATGGAATTACCTCAAAAAAAACTAAAAATGGAACTGCCATTTGAACCAGCGATTCCACTGCTAGAATTATACCCCCCAAATCCTGAAACCTCAATTCAAAAGAACTTATGCACCCCTATGTTCATAGCAGCCCTGTTTACAATGGCTAAGTGCTAGAAACAACCTAAGTGCCCATCTGTAGGTGAGTGGATCAAAAACTGTGATACATTTACACAATGGAGTACTATGCAGCAGAGAGTAAGAAGGAACTCCTGCCGTTTGTGACAACATGGATGGCACTAGAGAGAATCATGCTTAGTGAAATAAGCGAGGCAATGAAAGAAAAATATCATATGATATCCGCTAATACAGGAGACTAAAGAGCAACACAAACAAACGAACTGAATAGGACAAAGACTAGAATAGCAGTCAGTAGTGGGGAGGGGGGAGGGAGAGAAGGGGGATAAGTAACGGAAGGGTTTAATCAAAGAACGTGTATAAATGACTCATGGACATGGACAATGGGGTGGAATATGACTGTGGGAGAAGGGGTGGGCTGGGTGGGGCGGGGAGCAAGGGGGGGGAGAATGGGACAACTGTAATTGAAAACCAATAAAAAATAAAATAAAATTATATATATGTATATATATATATATATATATATTCAAAAAAATAAAGTAACCCCAAATTCTCGGAGACTTGGACATGAAGATGCTTCTAATGTTTTAGTTCACAATCACATCTGACATGCCCGAAGAGAGAGGATACACAGAAGAAGACAAAACAACAGGGGGCACAATCAATAGCAACTCCGTAACCTCTAGCTTCATAGTTCATTTCAGGCCATTGGGAAATCAAGTTCTCAAATGCACTAGCTTTGATATTTCAGGTCCTGGTATAACTTCTGTTCTATCCCATCTGCTCTTTGCTTGAGCAAACAAAGAAGTGGAAGACAGAGCTTTCGTGTCCCCAATCAACAGCCACGAGTTTTGGAAGAACTATTTGGAAGCTCTATTCTCCTTTCCCCTGTGAGGGCTGTAATCATTTCTGAAGGAAAAAGGGAGGAGCCAGTGCTCTGAAGGTGGTGTCTCCAAGAGAGAGCCCCCAACACCGCCCTCAGCACCACCCCCAGAGCCAGACGTTCTTTCATGTTCACCCCAACTCCCCCTCCCTACAGTGACTAGAAGTTTCGTGGAGCTTCTTTGAAATGGCAGGTTTTGTGATTTGAACTGTCCCCCAAACTTGTATTTCCATAAAAACGTGACTTGGCAGTTCCCTTTGTTATAACAGAGCAACACTCTCAATGTTCTGTTATGAAGAAAATACATTCTTGCCTATTTTTGCACCCCTCATTCCCAGATGAATTCAGCATAAACCTTCACACTGCTTTTTTTGAAGCTTCTCATACAGTCATAGGGCAGATATTGTCATAAGAAATTTAAATATGAACAAGCAGAAGAAATGGTTAGGAGTCTGGAGCCAAATTAAATATCCATGGACTGTCTAAGCTGCATCGTCTGAATACTTTAAGCATTGTTTTATATATCCTTTTAACTGAAATGTTATTTTGAGATCAATATCTACAGTTGGCTGTAAGAAATAATAATAAAAAGAACAATAAAGATTTCATTGGGCTTAAATTCTATTTGTAGAATGATTGAGTGAGATGTGATATCTTGGAACATTTTTTCTTATGTCATTCACTAGTTTCACAAATGCATAGATGGCACGCCTACCTGGAGATGTGGGTTGTTCTTATACATACTATTTAAACGAGAACTACTACAAACTGGAAAAGCATGAACTGTCCTGAGTTTTCTCAAAGGAATAAAAAAGTTAGATTTCTGTCTCACCTGCAAATAATCAGATCTGACTCTAAAGATACATGCATCAGCCAATTACCAAGCTCTGTCTCCCAATTTCTCCTTAACAAACAAGCAGGAACTCACTTTTTGGGCCATCTACTCAGAGAAGGAGAAGCATGAGCACTTGAGCAAAGAAACACACAAAGATAATTATAGCAGTCCAAGCAGAGAGAGGGGTGTTGCAGAATGTGTGAAAGAGCAATAGCCAGCAATTTTCCAAGATAAAGAATCATTTCATGTGGTATAGTTCGTGTGTCCAAACCACTATCTTCATTCATTCACACACACACTCACACACACACACACACACACCCCTACACAAGCACAGTTATGCAAGCACATGTACAAACACATATAGGCTCTTCATAGTAAAACTTCTAGGAACCAAAGCAAAATGCAAGACCTTAAAAGCGAAAAGAAGAAAAGCCAACCTGCTTATTGGCAGGGCCGTCTTATTGTTTAATAGAACGATTTGGAGTCCAGGAAAAGCAAAGAGGGAGCAATGGGACACTCAGAAGGGTGCCACGGTTGGTACAAAATAGACAGGGGGAAGTTAAGAATAATATAGGAAAGGGGGAAGCCAAAGAACGTATATGCACGACCAGTGGACATGAATAATGGGGGTGGGATTGCTGGAAAGAAGGGGGGTACTGGGCCGAGGGGGAACAGAGGGGGTAAAATTGGGACTACTGTAACAACATGATCAATCAAATATACTTAAAAAATAAAGAAGGATGCCATGGTAGGCAGAGTGGGCACCTGTAGGTCTGGAAAAACCAGGGGAAGCAATGGTGGTTCTGAGAACTCATGACCCTAGAGGAGGAGGCCTCAGAGCTTGGGCTCAGATTTGTAAGGAAAAGGGGCTGCCCAACTCTGTGTGGTTTCTCCAGGAGGTCAAGGGAAGGATGCTCAAACCCAAGACCCCTCCCACTGTTGATGGGGAAAAGTGAAGCATTCCAGCCGCAGCTCTGGGATCTGAGAGGGGCCACCCCCGCCCTTGACCTGGGACTCCGATGTGTCAGGAGACTGTTCACCAGTCTGTCGGTGCTGGCCCCTACTGCAATCACATGCCCTGCCCCTGTCATATGAAGGGCCGTTATTGGGGTGGCCCCAAGAGGAGCAGGAATGGAGAGGAAGGTACAGCTGCTTGTGTCACTGTGTCATGTCCAGACTGCCCGTGGCCCCCTGGTTGAGCCTCACAGGCAGCTAGAAGGCAGAGGGAAAATGGAATGGGCAGAGTGCAGTGTCAGGATCATACAGCAGTGTACAGGACTGAGCTGAAAGGCATGGGTAACCTTTACCTGGAACCTGCTTCTTCTGGAGGCGCATCCCTGATAAAGAACGCAATGGTACATACTACAAAAGCTGTTTTTCTTTAGAAACACAAATAAACATATACAAACTGTAACATCAGCAGCATTCACTTTCCAACACATAACCAAAAAACACAGAGCCTTCAAGAAGGAACTTGTATTTATGCTTGTACAATAAAGAAGGAGCCATTTACTGATCTGAATTGTTTACTTAACTGTAATTAATGGTATGATACGAGGACATTTGACTGGTAGAGAACACACTTCTTTGTGTGTGTGTGTGTGTGAGCGACTCAGGGTGAGCACAATATCATCCCGCAGGTTACACAAAGTTACCTTACATCTTCCAACCCTGCCTATTTGTCTTGTTTGCAGGCTTCAAATCCTCTCTCTCACATCACACACATAATAGCTCTTTACTATGAGCAGGTGTAAATGAATAAGCTTATGGCTTTAAGGGTTCATGTGACAATCACTGTAAGTAAGCAGAGGTGTAAAAGAGAAATACTTGGGGATCTCTGCTTTCAAGAACTCAGGTGACAATACCCTCATGCAACAGATGTCACTGAGGACACTGACATGGGGATGGGGTATGACAGGTTACTCAACCACCCTAGCCCACAACAAGAGGAGCTGCCATCCTCTCTTATAAAACAGGAAGGATCAGAGCTCTTAATGTCCAACTAAAGGCCAAACACTGGCAACACACACACACACACACACACACACACACACACAGGACTCACATTGATTGGAGACACCGACTAGTCTTGATGTTTCTACCGTTACTGCAGCTCTCCAGTCTGTAAATGTTTCTGCCACCAGAAAAAAATGGCTTACCCTAGTTGCCATGGAAACTGGAATGGAATGTCAACAAACCGTTCTCTATGGAAACTGGTTTCCATAGATGCACAGCATTGATCTAGCTCTCAGTCAGTTACACCCCAACCAATCCAAGGAATGAATGGATGAATAAATTAATAAATGAATATAGAGAGAATACCTGATGTTCTCATGGAATAAGCATTGAGGGGCAGGAGAGTTTTTAACAAAGGGTGCCATGGAAAACCAAAAGGATAACAGCTCTGTCCTCCCTTGATTGAGACACATACACACACACACATCAGACACACAATCACACACATGCAAGTTTGTGCACTCAGACACACAATTCGGTTCCACGTCCTGTTAAGGACCTCTTCTCAACCTGCCAGGACATATGAGGCATGATATGTTTGTGCAGGTGATATCCAAGGAAACTCTGTCAATTGAAAATGACCTAAAGAGCCCTGGCCAGGGTGGCTCCGTTGTTTGGAATGTTGTCCTGTACACCAATAGGTTGCAGGCTTGATTCCTAGTCAGGGCACATACCTGAGTTGGGGGTCTGATCCCTGTGTGGGCCATGTTTGGGAGGAGACCGATCCATATTTCTCACATCGATGTTCCTCTCTCTCCCTTCCTCTCTCTAAAATCAATAAACGACATATCCTCAGGTGAGGATTTTGAAAGTAAATAAAAATGAAATGAAATAAAATAAAGTAAAACAGAGGGGACAAACTGAATGGATGAAGCACCTGGAAGCCAGAGGAAGGCAAATCAGGGACCCAGGGTCCCGTGGCACGACCAAGGACCTTGGGTCTACCCTCAGACAAATGTGTATTGACAGGGTCATCAGCACAACATGCTTCCTGGGAAGGGATGAGCCCACAAAGAGCCCTTGACCTAGGATGATCGGAGGTCAGGATGAACCTCTCCCATGTGGAATCTGAGCTCAGTGTGTATTGCTCTAAGCACACTCACTGCCAACGGACATTATGTTCAGAGACAGGCTCCTGTCGTCGGGGCAGAGGGCACACACTTCCTCTCTCATAGTCATTTACAGTGGGGGGCAGAGCTGCCCTGTGATGTAGCTCTCCCTTCCGTTAATGAGCTCCAGGTGACCTTCTGTGGTCAGTCCTGGGCAGTGACGTGCTGGGGACAGGCCCTTGGGAGGGGAGAGTGCAGGTCTGATTTCTAGGGTCTTCTTATTTTCACGATGTAAATTCTCCCATCATGGCCGATTTCAAGCCACCAACATGGGGTCCACTGGATGCAGAATTGGCAACTGATGCCCCAGATAAGCCTTCATGGGCTGATGGCTCCAGACAGACCCAGCACAGCCCAGGATCCCAGCCTCTAGGGCCAGACAAAGCCATCCCACTCCACATGCAATCCACAAGAGAAGGCCAAGCTGGACTTTTCTATAACTGTAGGCTTTCAACAGGTTGTTAGTGTGGAGGAGAGGGAGAAAGATATCAAGACCTACCCTCTAGCCTATCCAGTTTTGGGGGACGGTAAATAGTGTGGTACATTCACAGTCAATGTTTGTAAATCAGAGAGGCTTTCCAAAAGACGGATACGGGTTTGAGTCTGAGCTCTGCTTCTCTTCAGCTGCGTGACTCTCATATTGTGACCTGACATCTCTGTTCCCTAGTCTATAATTTTGACAAATCAATTAATAGCGCTTCTTCTCTCAAGAGGCTGCTTAAACACCATTGTTGATTTATTGGTGATAGCCATTCTGATAGGTGAGAGGTGATATCTCATTGTGGTTTGAATTTGCATGTCTCTGATGATGAGTGACATTGAGCATTTTTTCATAGGTTTCTTGGCCGTCTGTCTGTCCTCTTTGGAGAAGTGTCCACTAAGAGCCTTTGCCCACATTTAAGTCAAAACCACACTTTCAGTACTTATTTTATTTTCAAAAAGTAGAGTGATTTTGACCTGGCTGGTGTGGCTCAGTTGGTTGGGTGTCATCCCACAACCCGGTCAGGGCATTTCCTTGCCTCCCTCCCTCCTTCCCTTCCCTTCTCTCTAGAATCAATAAAAGGAATGAAATATTTGAAAGGAATAGAGTGATATTTTTCATCAAGCACGTTTACATGGAAGCAACAATGGGCTTCCTATTATTTTAAATTGATGCATTAAAATCAATAGCTTAGTTTTCCCCAAATACTGGACTATTTTATGACAGTGGACTGAAAAGTGTTATTTTTATAGTTAAAATTGCTTGAAATCAAAACTGACACATTGTAAAATTAATCATTGTAAAGTATTCCATTCGGTGGCATTGCGTAAGTTCACCGTATTGTGAAACTATCAAGCCTGTCTTCTTACAAAACACTTTGCCAAGTCCTGAAAGAAATCTTTTACCCAGTAACAACTCTTCATTCATTCCTCCTGCCCAGAATCCCTGGCAACCACTGAACTACTTTCTGCCTTTACGGACTGGCTTATTCTGGACACTTCATGTACATTGAATCATACATTATGTGACCTCTGGTGTGTGGTTTCTTTCACTTAGAATAATGGCTTCAGAGCTCATCCACATTTTAACACTCTTTCTTATGGCTGTATACTGTGCCATTGCATGGATAGTCTGCAGGATGTTTATCCATCCGTCAGCCCATGGGCACTTGGGTTGCTTCCATCATTGGCTGTTTTGAATGTTGATACTTCCGTGTTTTTAAATGTTTTTATTAGGGGGGTGGGGGTGTATCCCTGGGAGTGGAATTACTGAATCATGTACTTATTATATGTTGAAGCTTTTGATGGAACACCAAACCATTTTCAACAGCCACTGTAGCATTTAAAAGTACCACGAGCAATGTGTAAAGCCTTTGTTTACTCCACTCTCCCCATGACACTTGTTATTTCCCCTTTTTTCTGAGGGGTCATCTGGAGGTCATGTGATAGCAGCCTGAGAACGACATCTCAAGGGCGTGAGGACAAGATGGTCCCCATGCAGGAAGGCTGCCCTAGAAATTTCCTTCCTGTTTTGATTCAAGAGAAATTGTTAACTGCTTTTGTGGGGCCAAATGGAAGGTTCACCTGTTCTGCTCATCGGCCAACATAGACAAGGAAAATCTTCATTCTTTCACATAAAACAGAGCATCTGCACTTATTAAATATTATTGCTATTCTGACACAATTTTTTGTTAGTATGTCCTATTAGACTGAAGGCAAACATTTATAAAATATGGGAAATTAATTTTTAACAGAACTCCAAAATTACTTGTACTCAGACAAAGAGAACAATGATTTTTAACCATTAACAGTTTCACCTGCTGTGTTAAGAACATGAACTCTTCCAGAAGCACACCAACGACCATTGACACTGTGGTCTTCACATGGGCAATTACTGACGATGCCTATTCGTTAGCTTTCTGCCTGGGAACTCGGCCATATCTTACACAGCTGTATAACATGCTGGGGGCTGGGGGGGGGGGCAGGTGAGGGACCAATGAACAAAGTCTTTAAGCAAAGAGGACATCGACTGTTGAAATTACAAGACATACTTAGACTTGGGCATAGCACTCAAGCCTCTGACTTGACCTTAGAAACCTGGGTTGAGCTTACTGCTTTATGGTACTAATTATTCTATGTGAGAACCAAAAAACGATGTTTTTCTTGATGCAAAAAATGTCCGACTTCGGACTAAAAATGTACTCTCTGTTTGGGCAGATGGAGAGACACGTTGCAAAGGGCTTGCTTATCTTTTGTCATTGAGTGCGTGTATGTTGCAATGCAGTTCAACATCGTTCACGCGAAGATAAAGCTTGCAAGGAGGCAGGACCAGCAAAAGAAGAGAAATAACTTTATCTTTGACTTACTGAGTGGCTTTCTGAAACCTGAGTCGCCAGTTTAGGGTTGTCCTGTGCGAAAGGGCCAGGAAGCGATAAACAAAATAAATGACAGAATCCTAATGGAAAAGCACTGTTCTGTGAGCTACCAGTCGGGAAAGAGGAAGACTGGATACAAATGTTTACGCTAGCAACACGTCCAGTACTTGGGCAAATCAGTTTCAAGACTGAAGATAGAGCTGTGTGATGTTTATGACACCATAAACTTAAAGTGATTAATAAACTTGTTCTGGGAACTATAAGCCTGGCCACGAGCCAGACTTGCCCCTACCCCCGGGGTTGTCTTTAAGTCTCAACAGGACACTGGAAGGCCATCAGGGAGACATGACTGAAGGCCATTCAGAGGGTTTCCATGGGAACTGGGTTGAAAGAATGCTTATTATGCTTTGGAGCATGCTCTGCTTTTCTTATCTCTTAGTTAACTATAAGCAATCTCTAGCAAGGAATGTATGAAACCTTGCGCCTAATGCCACAGTGCTGTCAAGATGTTTAATAGACCCTGACACGGACTGGTCACTGTGCCCTCTGTACTGGTCCACGTATCCTGTAATTGTCAACTGTAATCCAAACACCTAAAAGCTATTGATGATTTATGAGTTTTGACTTGTATCTCCCATGCGTACCCTTCTCAATAAAAAGCATGAGGGGTGGAGGTCTTGCCCTTTCTCCATTAGAGGGAACAGCCACCTCCCTTACCCCCACCCCCCGACAAAATAACAGTGTCCTGGATGGATTTGTTCCGCTGTGGTCGTGGACCTCTGCTGGACAGAAGTTTCCAACCAAGCCTAGGGTATTGGAGGCAACTGCACCTCACCTGGTGCGCAAACATGGGGCAGGTCAGCCTCATCTGGCTCCTGAATGTGGGGCCTCATCTGGTGCCTGGGCAAGGGGCACTCAAGAGAAGTGACGCCTGGAATGGCTGTGGGACCAAGAGCCTAACCATGGACAACCGCACTGCATGGACAGGAATTTTGGTGCCTCTGCCCCTGGTAAGGGCTTGCAGCCCCCAGGTTCCCTCTGGAAAAGGCTGCCTGTGTGGTTAGGAAAAGGGAGGGGGGTCTTTCTTCTTTCTGCCACTCTCTCTGGCGGGAGTTTTGGTTTCGTCTTTGTCTCCTCTCACTCACTAAGGGACCATTTTGGCTTCTCTCATTCAATAAGTCAGCACAATCTTACGGGCACAGGACAAGCACTTATAAGCCAATAGGCTACTTGCCATTTGTAAGACTCCTGTGACAGGATAAGCTGGCACATGGACCGGGTTAGAGCACTAGGCACCTGCCAGCCACAAGCCAATGTCCGTGCAACCCAGGAACACAGTCACAAGCACTCACTGCCCGACCCCTGTGGTGTTTCCCCCTGAATAGGATTTTGTGAGAGCCAGAGAAGCTTTAGGACAGAAATGGGATTTGTATGAGGGCTCTGGCGATGACCGAGCTCTGAAGTAAGAGGCACTTCCTCCCTCTGGCCCGAATTCTCGGGTGTCCCTACGTGAGTTGGGACCTAGCAGAGGTGTCGGGGGGTCAAACCATGAGACATGCAAGGGCCTCGTAGGACATTCTACTCACAGTCATATCATTCGTGGCTCGTCTGGGGACGTGCGAAATAAGAACTGGTCATTCAGCACGCCGAGACCTTCCAGTTGTTCTAGACGACTGGGAGGGAAACCGAGACACGTAAGAGAGGTTGGGATGACCATGGTGTGACACCCTTGGGAGCCCTTTTCACAAGCAGCACACTTCGACCCACTACACCAATTAATCCCTAGTTTAGAGTCAGAAAAAGTATGGTCCACTTCAAAAGAGAGGCAGGATAAGAGGGCAAAACCAAAACTGACAAAAGGGGGCCCACTACCCATGAAAGAATGGGGTCAGGGTTATCCGAAGAACAATAGCTTTACTTTAGATTACTCCAGCAACTAATACAAGGAACTGGATGCCAGATGAAGGAAAGGCATCTGATTAATTTACTGCATACTGCTGTGGCTCAAAGCACTGTGGTCCCAGAAAAACAAAGGGAAACTAAAGGAAATAACTCAGGTTTAAGAGGTGCCACAGCTGTGACAGAAGTAGGAAAGGGGGAGGAAAAGGGGAATATGTGGAGCACTGCCAAACGATCGACACTGCAGACCCCTTCCCTCTGGGATCCTGGAAAGTCATCATGTCTCTTGCTCCCTCCACTGACTGACCCATGTCCGCCTACTCCTGCTTGACCGAGACCTTAACAGAAAAACTGTAAAAATGTTTTTCCTCTAATTGCCTAAAAACTAAGGTTCTGTTTAGTAAAATAATTATATAGTGTGGCATATTACTCAAATATTCAGCTACTATTCAAAAATTCATGTCTCTCAACTGAATTTTTGTCAGTCTATATTAATATTATAAACCTTTTATTATCACTTTAAGTAAATAGTCAAATATCATTTCATAATATATATTCCGTAGTTGATAAGATTTCAAAGATTTAAAATGTGAAAGACTTCCTTAGAGCCTCAGGGGTTTCAAAGGGCCCTTGAAATATCTCAAAGATTTATTATTTTCTTCTTACCAGAAAGAAGAAAACTCCAGACCAATCAGGCTTAATACATTTTGAAATACTTGGATAGCTTTGTCAAAGAAGAAAATGTTACAAAAAAGCTCAGAAACAATTGGCTAATACCTTTGCTCATTTCCAGCAATCTACAGCCCAGGCAGGCTTACAAGCAGCTCCTAAGGAAGTACAACAGTTGAAGCCTTGGCAGCCTCAAATGCTCCAAATTAATTCTCCAAAGTCTTTAACTCGCAATAATCTCCAACAATTGTTAGGTGTTATCAATTGGCCAAGGCCTAGCCTCGGTATGACTACTCGCCAGCTTATTTATCTTTTCAACACCCTTACCTCAAATTTATTTACAAGCTTTTTGTCAACCCTTGAAATTTCAATGCACAATAACTGATTCTATCAAAAAGCTCAAGATCAATCTTCCTTCAGATAAACTTTTATAAAATATTCCTCAATTAAATTTACATATTAGAAGTAAAATTAGTCCTACCGCAATATCTGGAGCAAAAACTATTTATGTAAATGAATCAGGAAAAACTGGAAAAGCAGCCATCACATACAGGGAAGGACAGAGTTGAAAAAATTGTGTACCTCACAACTGCTCATCCACCCAGAGAGCTGAACTCTCTGCAGCCATTACGGCCCTCCAACAATGGCCAAATGAACCCCGGAATCTCGTCTGTGATTCTGGGTATCTGGTGTATACTATACTCCACATAGATCAAGCTTTACTTAAGGGGTCTATAGACCCCCACTTACTTCGTTTATTCCTAACTTTACAAAGTTCGGTTGATAGGAGTGCGCATCCCATATTTGTCACCCATATTCGCTCTCATTCAGGCCTCCCAGGCCCTGTGGCAAAAGGCAACGAACATGCTGATGCCTTAGTCAGTGTATTAACTACCTTCCAAAAGGCAGTTGCCTCTCATCAGTTTTACCACCAAACTTCTCAAGCACTTCTCAGAGAATTTGGCATTTCCCGTTCTCAAGCTAAGCAAATTACCCGGGAATGCGCAGACTGCCAGGGGCTGGGTGCAGCAACACCCAGCAGTGGGACCAACCCTCGAGGATTGGCCCCGCAAGTAATTTAACAAACAAATGTCACTCATTACCCCCTACTTTAAAAATGTAAATACCTCCATATATCAATAAGTACTTACTCTAAGGTGTTGCATGCCTCCGCTCTTGCAGGAAAATCAGCCAAACATATTCGAGCATATTGGCTCCAGGCGTTTAATTTCTTAGGTCGACCACAGCAAATAAAAACTGATAATAAACCAGGCTACAAAGCCCAACATACCTTTAAAAATTTTCCTAAAAAGCTAAAAAGGGGGAGTATGGAGTCCTCCCCAAAGAATCGAAATAATTTAGCAACCTAATTAGATGTAAGTTTTAAAAAATTCATTATGTTTCTTGTAGAATGCTGGGTCAAAAAAATTACATATGTTGCAGAAAGTCCGAGTTAGTCGTAGACGGTGTGCGCAAGTTAAAAGAGAATTGTGTAGGGGGAAGAGAGGAAAAAATAAAGTGAGGGAAAAGGAAGAAAAAAGAAGGAATTAAGAAGGTAAAGAAAGGGTAAAAAGGCATAAAGGAAAGAGATTGTGCGTGGCATGGGAAGAAAGGACATTTGAGTGGGTAACTCGAGAATAGAAATAGAAGCGGAAAAGAAATAAGAAGTACAAGTAAGCATGTATGTCTTTGAAACATTGTAAATTTTAGACCTAGAAGCTGCAGTGCCAGGAACGAGCAGTGCTAAGCTTGCTATCTCCCCTGCCTTCTCTAGCCTCTGTGAAGATTATCAAGGTCCTTAAAAAATGAGAATAGCCCACTTTTAAGCACATTAAAGGAATGCAGTAATCACCAAAAATAAAATTGTTTCTCTTTGTCTAGTTTCAGAGCAGGAACAGGGAGGCACGCTACACTCCCAACTCCCTTCCAGGGAATAGCTGCCACTGTTTAACCCGTTAATTACAGAAATAGGCTGGTCTCCGCTTTATACTGAGGACGTCCTGGTTTGTAACATCATCAAAAATACTATCATTCCAGCAAAGGCCCTGTGACTGGCTAGCTCCACAGTCTTATAGACCTAAAGTCTGGTTTATAAGTTATTATGTAAATTAACCATTTTGTACAAGTTTGCTCATTGCAGGTTTATCTATCCACCTGACAAGCCCCCACACCCACTCCGCCCAGGGGCCCAAGTCTTACTGAAGACCTGGAAGGCTCAAGGCCCTGAACAGCCCCTGGCTAAACAACAGACTGGTCCCTAAGATCTTCTGTTGCAGAGCCATGTTAATCAGGAAATCCTGGCCCAATTCTCAGCCACGGAATCAGCCATACTCTGGCTGGAGCAATGACAGGATGCCCTGGTCACCCGACAACAGCTTGCCTGCAACCCTGGATTCTTAAGACTATGTGTCACTCCAGTAAAATGTAACTCTAGTCAGCATTCTAGGGCTGACAATACATCATCTATGGGATGCCTTTCCCACCAATCTAAAAGGCCCAATTGATTGGCTACAATTTAAACTTATGGACATTAAGCAGCTTGCTGAACAAAAAGTGTTTCAAACCCTAAGTAATAATCTTCAATGGCTTAACCCTAAAAATTGGTTGTAAGGACTAAATTTACATAGATGGATAATAGGAGCAGCTGGACATTTATTGGTCATTGTCGTACTGTGTCCTCCCATGTGTCTACAAGTAATTTACCCGTGATCGTATCTGAGAAAAGCAAGTAACAAGCTTTATAGGCCTTTCTACTATGGGTATTACAAAAAACAAAAAAGGGGGAGATGTGGGGAAATGATCATTGTGGCTTCGGGAATTGTAACCCTGGCCGTGAGCCAGACTTGCCTCTGGCCCCTCTGGGTTGTCTTTAAGTCTCAACAGAACACTGGAAGGCAATGAGGAAGACAGGGCCAAAGGCCATTCAGAGGGTTTCCATGGGAATTGGATTTAAAGAACGCTTATTATGCTTTGGAGCGTGCTCTGTTTTGCTTATCTCTTAGTTAACTATAAGCAATCTCTGGCAAGGAACGTATGAAACCTTGCACCTAATGCTAACGTTGTGTCAAGAGGTTTAATAGACGCTGACACAGACTGGTCACTGTGCCCTCTATATTGGTACTTGTAATCTGTAATTGCCAACTGTAATCCAGGTGCCTAAGAGCTATTGATGATTTATGAATTTTGACTTGTATCTCTCATATGTACCCTTCTCAATAAAAAGCCTGAGGAATGGAGGTCTTGCACTTTCTCCACTAGAGGGAACAGGTGCCTCTCTACTCCCCAGATAAAATACAGTGTCCTGGATAGACTTGTTCCACCATGGTCATGAAACCTCTGCTGGACAGAGTAGTTTCCAACCGAGCTGGGGCGTTGGAGGCATCTCTGCATCATCTGACACCCAGGTGTGTGGCCTCATCTGGTGCCCAAATGTGGGCAGACCAGCCTCAATAAACCTAGTGAATTTACACTATGTCACTCAACTTACAGTCTTGTACTGAGAGCAGAAAGCATTTTAGTACTGTAAAGCATCAGGAAAGGAACGGTGGAGACAGAAACTGAACTAGATAAATCTAATGGCCCTGGTACCACTAACGTTATTCCTTCCTTTCCATTAGTATGAGGAAAGTTAACCTCCAGTTCCAATGTATTCAGTTCACTTCGTTGGCAAGATGTTACCCTAATCTGGGAAGACAAGCACAGAAAAAAAAAAAAAAAAAAAAAAAAAAGAAGAAGCTGCTAATAAGCAACAGAGGGATTAATCACCTTATTGAACATGAAGAACTCTTTATGATTATCACAGGTGTGTGCAATTTCTTTAAATATTCCTCAGATACTCAAACTAAAGATAAAAGTGTCTATCCCAGTCTATTGCTGTCTTTGTTTAATGGGTCATTGGGAAATACACTCTTCAGCGTCAGAACCACATGCTTCTTTAATATATAAAGTCCATTAAAAATGTTAACCATTAATAAAACAACTGCCATTTATTGAGCGCCTATGAAAGACTGAGTAAGTATTAATGTTCCCTAAATCCAGCAAATATTAAATGTGTGACTATCCTGAGTAAGGTACTTTGATTTTCTTTTTAAAAACCTACAGCTGAGTTCTCCAAAATAACTACGTATGGAAGCGGTGCGCATTATGTTCTGTTGCTTAAACTATGTGAAAATCCTGCGCACACAGAGCCTTCAATGTCAGGTTAGAATCAAATAGTATTTGTTTATTTTAAATTTAATATTGTTTTGGTTCAAAATAAATGTTTTTCACATGGACTCACCTTTTTTTTTTTTAAGGCAGGTTTTTAAAAAAAACTTTATTTATTTGTTTTTAGAGAGAGGGGAAAGGAGGGAGAAAGAGAGGGAGAGAAACATCGATGAGTGGTTGCCTCTCACACACACCGAAATGGGGGCCTGGCCCACAACCCAGGCATGTGTTCTGACCGGGAATTGAACCAGTGACCCTTTGGTTCTCAGGCCAGCGCTCAATCCACTGAGCCACACCAGCCAGGGCAGTGTTGCTTTTGGGGGGCAGAGGACAAGAATAGGAAATATTTCCTGGGAGGGGGCCAGTGAATGGACTTGGGAAATATCATTGCCAAGCATCATTATGGGCCTAACTTAGGTTAGTGTTATAGTGATTATGAGTCCATTGGGAGACTAGCATGCAATGCTGTGGCAGAGCAGCTGGCGGGTTGGATTTTTCACGGTGGGATTTGTACATGCACATGGACAGAATGAGAAGGGGACAAGGAATATACAGCAGGGATGTAGGTATTATGATTGACCATGGAATTTAGCTGGGAAGGAGGAAAGTAAAGACATGTGACGCAACAGGGGGCAGTGAAAAGTGATTGATTCAATCGGTCTTAGGTATTGATAAGTACTGAGCTGTAGTATGAAAGGGAGTGAGCAACAAACATAGGGAGGTAGAGGACAAATGTTGGGAGACATAGAGAGAAAGCATATTGTATGGAGTGGTCAAGACCCTGGGCTGTGGAGCCATAATGTTAGAGATCCATTTCTGATTGACTAATTGCTAACTGTGGAGCCACGGGCAGATTATGTATCTCTGCGTCTCAGTGTCCCTCATCTATGAAGGAGTGTAATAAGAGTACCTACATCATAGGTTTGTTCTGAGGATAAATGAGGTCCTATATATAATAAGGTCGTTGAAAATTTTTCTACAGAAGATCTGACACACAGTTTCTATATAAGGCTGCTCTCCTTCGTATCATATAGATGTCACAGTTGTTGGGGACGACAGAATCTAGGGTACAAACATGTCAGTAAACAGTTAAACTAGGGAAGGAGACAAAATTGTTTCAAAGATTAGGTCAAAGAACTCAAAGGCCTGCATTATTGGAAAAGTCACCTGTGTGGATGCTGAATGACCAATAATTATTACGTGCTTTGAATATTGTTAGGAAATAATTTTTCTCACCTAATTACTAAGTAAGATTGTTGCATGGTTTTCACTTACTTTTTGCTAAAGCATTGATTGTAAGGGCCATATGTGGATTTTGAAACTACCTGGAATTATTGTATTTAATAACTATGTATGGTGTAGGATTGGAAATTTTCTTCTCAAGGACTGATGTATACTATTATTATATTTTTTGTATTTTACTGGGGAGCACAAATGCTTGAACTTTGTTATAAAAGTTAACACAGAAACTGTTAAAAATGCTGACTTAAAAAATGATCCTTTTGCCGGGAATACAGAATTATGTTTTGCTAGCTGTTAAACTAACCACATTTTATCTCAGCTTTTTTTCTTCTATACATGTAGATTTTGTTCAACAAGCAACAAAAGCTTTTTCAACACGCTAGAACTGTTCAGAGCCAAAGACTGGAAGAAACTGAAAAATTTCGATGAGCAGTTCTTTAAGGTCTGTTGTATTTGGTAACAGTACATTCTTATAAAACATAATGGCTATTCTGAAGCAGAAGTTAAACCGTTTCATAACTTATGAGAACAATATTTTAATTACACATTTTAGATTCTTACCTATTTTCCATTTGGACTTGCTGTTCTCAGTTTAATGTTAAGTGCTATATTTATTTTTATTAGCAGGGTTTATTTCAAGGGCTGTGATATTATTAAACAAGAGATGGTAAAATGGGAATATTACCTAGAAATAGACACATTGTGATTTAAAGTGATGCTTTGATCGTCATTTTGTATTCAGCAATCAGTTCTCAGGAGATTAGCAATGACCAGATTGTGGATCCTAAAAAGTCTATGATCAGGTTCCAATGGCTTCCACGTGTGCTGTTGCACTGGTTTATGTAAAACAGGAAGCAGTAATTGTAATTACTGAATACCTTTCTTATTTTCAAATATATTATGTGAGTGTCGTATGGCGCACTTGTTGCTGGAATAACTATAGGGACTGAAAATTGCTTTACATGCAAACTTACAATCACAGGAGAAGGCCTGGATGCATGACAGTATGAAAAAACTTCAGGAGAGCAAAAAGCTTAGGAATTGAGAGTCACGTACTGTCTCATTCTCACACGAGCAGATTGTCCTCGTGACATTATCCTCTGCTTCGTATGGATACACACCTATTTCGGAGGTGGTCGAATCCTGGATATACCCCTTCTTTTTTGGATAGGATGCCCCTTTTATTAATCTTGCTCAAGTATCTGTCATATGTCACTCTTCTAAACTAATTGAGGTGGCTTAGGTAAAGCAGTAAAAGAGTTTTAAAATCCATATTCTTTTAACACTTTAGAATTACATATATGAAATAGCTGTCTTACGAGTGTTTCCAAGGACACAGTGGATTGCTCTAATGTTCCCTGGGAACCAATTATTGATTGGTGTGAAGATTTGATGAAGTACTAAGGAAGATTTCTTCTAAAGTTTGCTCCTACGTGTCAGCCCTTGGAGTAGGAACTTTAGTATCATGTTTGACTCATCCAGAGCCCCTTATCCTTCCCATCCAGTTATTATTGCTAGGCCCTGCCTTTTTTACCTCTTCAGCTGTACTCTTTTTATTTTACTGATTTAATACATTTTTATTTTTCAAAATGTATAGCTGATGGGACCTGTTGTCCACTCATCTTCACCAACAGCTGGGACAGCTGGTGTAAATTACTTGAGCTCTGTGCTTTGAAACTAGTTGGATGAGGCCTTTACTGAGGATCCCCTGAAGGGTGGAGGCCCTGGCCAAGGAACTGCACATCTTCAGTCTCTCATAGACAGCAGCTGGGGTTATAAGCTTGTACTTAGGAAGTTCCTAACAGTTTTTCACATGTTGCTTTGTCAAACAAGACTTGGTTATGGAGCTTGGCCTGAAATTTGTCTTTGGGCCACTTCTTCTTTTTGGCCTTGTCCCCAGGTTGTTCACTGGATCTTTTGTCTTTTTAGCTTTCTCACATCTTTCTTCTTGTTGTCATCCTTGGGCGGCAGAGCGAAACTAAAGGAGCAGCTGCTCTCACTGCTGCTTGAGAAGATGTCACTGCAATTGGACTTTAATTTCTTTCTTTAAATTCCTACTGCTGCTCCCCTGTTCAGGACCTCATCTTTCCTAGATCATACTATTCAATTCTTACCTGATTTCTCTCTTCTCCAATCCATTCTTGGTAGTTCTGCAGCATCATCTTCCAAAGTGTATACCTTCCATCCTGAAAACCTGTCATGAGCTATATTGTGCCCTCTGTGACCTGGACTCCAGTGACCTGCCCTAGGAACCTGCTGTGTGTGACATGCTCTCTGAAACCTTCATTCTTTGACTAGCCTCCTGGATCTCCCCTCCTTGACCTGCATTCTATGACCTCCCTCAGTAACATGCTATGACCGCAGTCTGTGACCTGCCCCCTGGGAGCATCCATCTGTGACCTGGACTCAGTGACTGTCCACTGTGACCAGGCCTGTGTGTCCTGCTCTAAGCTCTGGCTTCCTTCATGTGGTATTTGTGGCCTGCTCCCCATTACCTCCCTCAGTGACATGACTTCTATGACTTGCCCTGGTGACCTACCCTCGGAGACTTGGCCCTAGGTCCTCACTCACTACCCTGCCCTCTTTGACCTCCATCATGACCTGCCCATTGTGACCTGCCTTGGTGACCTTCCCTCTGTGACCTGTCCTATGCGACCTCCCCCACTCAGTTCTTGGCCCTCTGTGACTTCACTTCTGTGACCTCTCTCGGTGAGCTGCCCCAGTGACCTGCCGTCAGTCCTGCCATCAGTACCCGGCCCTGTGTGACCAGCCATCAGTAACCAGCCCTCACTCACCTGCCTTCAGTGACCTGCCCTCTGATGCCTGCCCTCTGTGACTGCCTCAGTAACATGCTCTCTTTGGCCTCCCTCAGTGTCTTGCCCTGTATGCTCTCCCTCACATCTGTGACCTCCTTCATGACCTGCCCTCTGTCATCTGTCTTTTGTGAGCCACCGCCCTGTCACTCGCACTCTATGACCTCACTCAGTGACTTGCTCTAGTGACCTTCACTCAGTACTTCCATCAGGACCAGCCCTCTGTGACCTACCCTCAGTGATGTGATCTGTGTGTCCTGTCCTCAGTTCGGCCATCCGTGACCCAACCACGGTGATCTGCCCTGAGGCCTTGCTTCCTTCTCCTGGGATTTGGGATCTGCCCCATATTACGTCCTTCGGTGACATGCCTTCTATGACCTGCCTCTGTGACCGGCCTTCAGTGACCTGCCTTCGGTGACCCACCCTATGGGACCTCACTTAGTGCCTGAGCCTCTGTGACTTCTGTAACCTCCTTCAGAGACCTGCCCTGGTGAACTTCCCTCATCCTGCCATCAGTGCCCAGCCCTGTGTGCCCAGCCCTGTGTGACCAGCCTTCAGTAACTTGCCTTAAGTATCCTGCCCTCTGTGACGTGACCTCTGTGATCTGCCATCTGCAACCTAGCCTCTATGACTTGCCTTAAGACCTGGCTTCCTTCACCTGGGCTTTCGGACCTGCCCCCTCTTACCGCCTTCAGTGACATGACTTCGAGGACCTGGCCTATCTTACCTACCCTGGGTGAAATGCCTTTGTGACCTGCCCTCTCTGACCTTCTCTGTGTTACCTGCCTTCTGTCACCTACTGTCTGTGACTTGCCCTCTGTGACCCTGCTCAGTGAGCGGCCCGAGTGAACTTCCTTCATTCCTGCCATCAGTGAGCAGCTCTGTGTGACCTGCCTCAGTCACCTGCCTTCCGTGTGTGTGGCCCTCTCTTACCTGCCATCTGTGACATGCCCGGTCTATTGTACCCTCTGTGACCTGGGCTCCAGTGACCTGCCCTAGGGACCTGCTGTCTGTGACGTGCTCTCTGAAAGCTTCATGCTTTGACTAGCCTCCTGGGACCTGCCCTCCTTGACCTGCATTCTATGACCTCCCTCAGTAACATGCTATGACCGCTGTCTGCGACCTGCCCCCTGGGAGCATCCATCTGTGACCTGTACTCAGTGACTGTCCACTGTGACCAGGCCTGTGTGTCCTGCTCTAAGCTCTGGCTTCCTTCATGTGGTATTTGTGGCCTGCTCCCCATTACCTCCCTCAGTGACATGACTTCTGTGACTGGCCCTGGTGACCTACCCTCCATTACTTGGCCCTATATCCTCACTCACAGACGTGCCTCTTTGAACTCCCCCATGACCTGCCCTCTGTGACCTGCCCTGGTGACCTTCCCTCTGTGACCTGTCCTATGCAACCTCACTCAGTGCTTGGCCCTCTGTGAAAGAGGAGAGAAACATTGGCGTGAGAGAGAAACATCGATCGGGTGCCTCTGTCACAGGTGCCCCAATGGGGACCTGGCCTGCAATCCAGGCATGTGCCCTGAGCAGGAATTGAACCAGTGACTTCTCACTTTAATGGATGATGCCCAACCAGCTGAGCCACACTGGTTAGGGCTCTCCTTGGCCTCTTGACCTCTTGTATATCTTACTCTGAATGCCAGGACTAAAACATTTTTATTTTAATCAGTTTCCCTCAACTCCAAAATTATTATGTATATGTTTTCAGGGATTCCTTGAATCTCCATGTTTATTCCCAAGTAACTTATTGAACTCCCTTACTTGCTATTAAGTTGAAACCTGAGCCTGCCAGTAGTACCTGCATGTAGGTATCCCTTCCAGATTTTTCATGAAATTTACCCTGAGGGCCCTCATGGGTGGGCTCCCTTCCTCTTTTGAATGCTGATTCTTACATTGGTTTGGCCATATCTCTGCAGGGCTTTTCTTAAGGGACAAAGAAAGCGTTTAAGGCCTGTCTCTGAAGTATTGTTATTTCCAAACACAATTCTTTTATTTTTTACTCTTTTCAAAGCAGCAGAAATGCATATGTTTTTGCCAAGAGATGAGAGGTTGTTTAGCTATTGAACTATACTTTGGCTATTACAATAACTAATGATTAGACGAGGGGATTACCCTGGAAAGGGCTACCATTTGAAAACTTCACCTTTTTCATAAAGTAATTAAAAATGATTGCAGACAAGTTTCCTCTTCTTCTCTTCCCCCAGCTCCCTACTATTCTTTTTGCTCACTCCTCTCTCCCTCCCTAACCTGAACTTGATTGACTAATTCATGAGGTATCTTGACCCCCTTCTTCCTTGCTGCCTCTTACCAAAGGATATGGGAAGCCAGAGTTTCTGGTGGCCAGGGCTGGCCACGTGACCCAATTATGGCCAAGGAAACATAAATGGAAATGTGTTAGGGGGCTTCCGGGACAGACCTGGCTTCTCCATGAAAAGGACAGAGAAGGGAGATCATCGGTAGAGCCTATTTCCCCATCTTCCTGTCTTGAAGGCAGACAGAATCTCTGGGTTTGCAACAGCAATCTTGTCCCCGCGACACAACCAGCATTCAGATGAAAAACGCAAAGATGGCAGAGTAGAAATAGTGCAAGAGCCTGGTCTTTGACGACCTTTTTTTCCCAGCTGAGCCAGTGTTGGCACACCACCCCCATCGAACTTAATGTCAGTGATAAAAACAAAGCCCTGGTTCAATACTCTGTGAATTACTATGACCTGCAGAGGAAGCCATTCAAAACTGATACATACCCTTCACCCTTTTTTCCTTCTTTTCATCTGCCTCCCCTTTTGTGTTTTCTTCTTTCCCTGTATGGGCTGAATGCTCCCCCCATTCATATGTTGAAGTTCTAACCTCTAGTACCTCAGAATGTGACTGTATTTGGAGTTACTTAAAGAGGTAATCAAATTAAAATAAAATCAAAGTGGGCGTGGATTTAAAAAGAGGAAATTTAGACACAGAGATGGACAGAGAACAGACATGTACAGACACAGGGAGATGGTCATCTATACGCTTAAGAAAGACACCTCTGAAGAAATCAACCGTGATGATACTTTTATCTTAAGCAAGCCTCCAGAAATGTGAGAAACTACATTTCTTTTGTTTAAAAAAAGTAATAAGTAAAAAGCAGCTGAAATTCATTCTCTCATAGTTATAGAGGCCAGAGAAGTCTAAGATCAAGGTGTTGGCAGGTTGGTTTCTTGTGAGAGCGTCCTGTTTTGCTGGAAATCTGTGGTACACCTGACCCCCAACTTTGTCTTCGCATGGTTTCTCCCTGTGTCCAGGGCAGCAATCATAATGAATCGAGGCCACCCTAATAACGTCATTTTAACTTGATCACTTCTGTAGAGACCGTCTCCAAATTAAGGTCATGTTCTGAAGTTCTGCACATTAGGACTTAGGCATGTGAATTTGAAAGGGACACAATTCAACCTACAACACTACCCAAGCTAGAAACCCTAGAGTGAGCTTTGAGTGTTCCCTCTCTCTGCTCCCTGACTCCAATCTTGAACCAAGCTCTGTTGCTTCTCTTCTTGTCCGCTCCCAAGTCTGCACTTTCATCTTCAGGTGACCTCTGTCCCCAACACATATTCTCCAGTAAGCTTTTCCTGAAAACTGCTGTAGTCCTAATGTCACACAGTACTAGGTTTGTTACATTGCTCTAGCTGTTCGAGGACACACAGTGACTCTCTAGCACTTCTGAAATCAAATTGAAAGGCCCCTTCCTTGTTCCAGAGCTCTCCATACCTCCCTCAAAAATCACCACTCCCTGGGGAGGCTGCCTCGTTCTCAGGAGACACCACGTCCTATGTGTTTCTTCTTCCAAGCCTTTATGCAATTTCCATTGCTTAGAATACGCTTCTCTGACTGTTCTAAACTTATAAAGACCAGCCTAAGTCATACTTATTAGTGGCAACCTTTCCCGATGGTTCCCTTCTTAGAATCTTACTAGGTTGTACTATACTCAATATCTTACCATTCTGTTCTTCCTTCCTTCCTTCCTTCCTTCTTTCCTTCTTTTCTTTCTTTCTTTCTTTCTTTCTTTCTTTCTTTCTTTCTTTCTTTCTTTCTTCCTTTCTCTCTCTCTCTCTCACTCTCTCTTTTTATTTGTTTCTCTCTCTCTCTCTCTCTCTCTCTCTCTCTCTCTCTCTCTCTCTCTCTCTCTTTCTCTCTTTCTTTTACCATTTTAATATGTGAGTCTGTTCAAGCAAGCTGGGTTATCAAACTAAAGAGGTTCACCACTTGAGGTGCTCTAATCAAGAAGGAGGCATGGTAGTTTTATTTTGAGGTAGATGGAATAGACATAGTCCAAATGTCAGACATGGAATTCAAAACAATGATGGTGAAGAAGCTCAATATACTCGACAACCTCAAAAACAACTACGACAACCTCCAAGGAAGTTACCAACAGCTGCAAGAAAATTACAGGGAACTTGCAGAGAACTACACCAGCATAAAAAAGACATAGAAACTATCAACAAGAACCAGGAAGAAATGAAGAATGCAATCTCTGAACTGAACAACACAGTAGAATCAGTCAAAAGCAGACTAAACGAAGCAGAGGATCGTATTAGTGAGATAGAGGACAATGTAGGAAAAAATTCTCAGACGATACTGCAAAATGAAAAAAAGATTTAAAAAGTATGAAGAAGAGATAAGGGAGTTGCAGGATAGCATAAGGAAGAGCAATATAAGAGTAATTGGAATCAAAGAGGAATCAGAAGAACAAGGAATAGATAAACTGATAGGAAAAATAGTGACAGAAAAATTTCCCAACCTGATGAGAGAAAGAGTTATGCAAGTCCAGAAAGCACAGAGAGTTCCAATAAAGAGGAACCCCCCAAAACCCACTCCAAGGCACATCATAGTTAAAATGGCAACATTCCAAGACAGAGAATCCTAAAATCAGCAAGAGAAAAACAGCAAATAACTTACAAGGGAGCTCCAATAAGGCTGTCGACCGATTTCTCAACAGAAACACTACAAGCCACAAGGGAATGGTCAAAAATATTTCAAGCAATGAAAAACAAAGGCCTACAACCAAGAATATTCGACCCGGCAAGGCTCTCACTCAAAATAGAAGGGGAAATAAGGAGTTTCTCAGACAAAGGAAGACTAAAAGAATACATCTCCACCAAACCAGCATTGCAAGAGATGCTAAAGGGAATAGTCTAAGAAAAAGAAAGAGAAAAAATATATATATATATATATATAATGTATATAAAGAGTAGAGGAACAGAGCTACAAAGGGAAATGAATAAATACATGTTGAGAATAACCTTAAATGTAAATGGATTAAATGCTCCAATTAAAAGACATAGGGTAACAGAATGGATAAGAAAACAGGACCCACATATTTGCTTTCTACAAGAAACACACCTCAAAACAAAAGATTTACATAGACTGAAAGTAAAGGGATATAAAAAAGTATTCCAAGCAAACAGACCTGACAAAAGAGCTGGGGTAGCAGTACTCATATCAGACAAAACGGATTTCAAAGCAAGGGCAATACAAAGAGACAAAGAAGGACATTTCATAATACTTAAAGGAACAGTCCATCAAGAAGATATAACACTGATAAACATATATGCACCCGACATAGGAGCACCCGAATACATAAAGCAAATACTAGAAGACCACAAGAAGGATATTAACAACAACACACTCATAGTAGGGGACTTCAACACTCCATTATCAACAACAAACAGATCATCCAAGCAAAGAAACACCAAGGATATACAGGCATTGAACAACACACTAAACCACACGGACTTAACTGATATATATATATATATAGAACTTTTCACCCCAAAGAAGCAAAATGTACATTCTTTTCAAAGGCACATGGGACGTTTTCAAAGATAGACCATATGATAGGACACAAAACAAGCCTCAACAAATTCAAGAAAATTGAAATGATATCAAGCATCATTTCAGACCACAATGCCTTGAAACGAAACATCAACCTCAGAGAAAAGAATCAAAGACACCCAAACTCATGGAGAATGAATAACACGCTATTAAATAACGAATGGGTTAACAATGACATCAAAGAGGAAATCAAGAAATTTCTAGAAACTAATGACAATGAACACACAACAGCCCAAAACCTATGGGACACGGCAAAAGCAGTCCTAAGAGGGAAGTTCATAGCAATACAGGCATATCTGAAAAGAACAGAAGAAGCTCAAATAAAAATAAAAATAAATAACTAATCCTAAAGCTACAAGAACTAGAACAACAGCAACAAACAAAGCCTAGGGCAAGAAGAAGAAAGGAAATCCTCAAGATCAGAGCAGAACTAAGTGACATAGAGACTAAACAAACACTCCAAAAAATCAACAAAACCAAGAGCTGGTTCTTTGAAAAAATAAACAAAATCGACAAGCCTCTAGCCAGGTTCATCAAGAAAAAAAGAGAGAAGACACAAATAAACGAAATCAGAAAGGAAAGAGGAGAAATCACGACTGATACCTCAGAAATACAAACAATTGTAAGAAATTACTACAGACAACTGTATGGCAAGAAATTCGACAACCTAGAAGAAATGAACAAATTTCTAGAAACGTATAACCTTCCAAAACTGAACCAAGAAGAAGTAGAAAGTCTCGACAGACCAATAACAAAGGAGGAAATCGAAACAGCGATCCAAAAGCTCCCTGCACACAAAAGCCCTGGACCGGATGGCTTCACAGGCAAATTTTACAAAACATTGAGGGAAGAACTAACTCCTACCCTAACCAAACTATTCCAAAAAATCCAAGAAGAGGGAAAAAATCCCAAACTCTTTCTACCCTAATTCTAAACCAGGTCAAGACACAACGAAGAAAAAGAACTACAGGCCAATATCACTGATGAACATAGATGCTAAAATCCTCAATACGATTTTGGCAAACAGGATCCAGCAATACATCAAAAAGATCATACACCATGATCAAGTGGGATTCATCCCGGGGATGCAAGGATGGTTTAATATTCTCAAAGCAATAAATATAACACATCACCTAAACAAAATGAAAGACAAAAATCACATGATCCTATCTATAGATGCAGAGAAAGCATTTGATAAAGTACAACACCCATTGATGATGAAAACACTCAGCAAAATGGGAATAGAGGGAGCATACGTTAACATAATTAAGGCTATATAGGAGAAGCCCGAAGCCAACATCATACTCAATGGACAAAAACTGAAAGCGTTCCCCTGAAATCAGGAACTCGACAAGGCTGTCCACTCTCTCCACTCCTATTCAACATAGTGTTGGAAGTCCTAGCCACGGCAATCAGACAAGACAAAGAAATAGAAGGCATCCAAATTGGGAAAGAAGACGTAAAACTATCACTATTTGCAGACGACATGATAGCATACCTAGAAAACCCTATAAACCCCACTAAAAGACTACACGATATAATAAGTGAATTTGGCAAAATAGCAGGGTACAAAATAAATATACAGAAATCTAAGGCATTTCTGTACACCAACAATAAACTATCGGAGACAGAGGCAAAAGAGAAAATATCATTTACTATAGCAGCAAGAAAAACAAAATACCTAGGAATAAACTTAACCAAAGAGATAAAAAGACCCGTACACTGAAAATCACGCCACAATGAAGGAAGATACAAAAAAAAAAATGGAAGCAAATACCATGTTCTTGGATGGGAAGAATCAACATCATCAAAGTGGCCCTACTACCCAAAGCAATTTACAGTTTCAATGCAATCCCTATTAAAATGCCATTGACATATTTCACTGACCTAGAACAAATACTCCAAAAATTCATATGGAACCAAAAAGACCCCGAATAGCAAAAGCAATCTTGAGACAGAAGAACACAGCAGGAGGAATCACGATACCAGACATCAAACAATACTACAAAGCCACTGTGATCAAAACAGTCTGGTACTGGCATAAGAACAGACACATAGATCAGTGGAACACAATAGAGAGTCCAGAAAACAACCCAGGCCTCTATGGTCAACTAATCTTTGATAAAGGAGGAAGGGACATAAAATGGAGTGAGAAGAGCCTCTCTAACTAATGGTGCTGGGAAAACTGGACAGGGACGTGCAAAAAAATGAAACTAGACCACCAACTTACACCACACACGAGAATAAACTCAAGATGGATTAAAGACTTAAATGTAAGACGTGACACCACAAAAGTCCTAGAGGAAAACGTAGGCAGGAAAATTTCAGATATCCCACGTAACAATATCTTCACGGATACATCTCCTAAGGCAAGAGAAATAAAGGAAAAAATAAACAAATGCGACTACATCAAACTAAAGAGTTTCTGCTCAGCAAAAGAAAACATCAGCACGATGAAAAGGAAACCAACCATATGGGAAAACATATCTGCCAATGATATCGCAGACAGGGGACTGATCTCCAAAATATATAAGGAGCTTATATGACTCAACATCAAGAAAATAAACAACCCAATTAAATAACGGGCGAAGGACCTGAACAAACACTTCTCCGAAGAGGACATACAGAAGGTCCATAGGCACATGAAAAAATGCTCAACATCATTGGCCATCAGGGAGATGCAAATAAAAACCACAATGAGACACCACTTTACACCTGTCAGAATGGTCATCATCAACAAATCAACAAACAACAAATACTGGCCAGGATGTGGAGAAACGGAAACCTACTGCACTGTTGGCGGGAATGCAGACTGATGCAGCCACTATGGAAAACAGTATGGAATTACCTCAGAAAACTAAAAATGGAACTGCCTTTTGAAACAGCGATTCCACTGCTAGGATTATACCCGAAAAATCCTAAAACCCTAATTCAAAAAAACCTATGCACCCCTATGTTCATAGCAGCCCTGTTTACAATAGCTAAGTGCTGGAAACAGCCTAAGTGCCCATCTGTAGATGAGTGGATCAAAACACTGTGGTACATTTACACAATGGAATACTATGTAGCAGAAAGAAAGAAGGAACTCCTGCCATTTGCGACAACATGGATAGAACTAGAGAGAATTATGCTTAGTGAAATAAGCCAGGCAAAGATAGCAAAATACTGTATGATATCCCCTAATACAGGAAACTAAAGAGCAACACAAACAAACGAACTGAATAGGACAAAGACTAGAATAGCAGTCAGTAGTGGGGAGGGGGGAGGGAGAGAAGGGGGATAAGTAAGGGAAGGGACTAGTCAAGGAACATGTATAAACGACTCATGGACATGGACAATGGGGAGGGATATGATTGTGGGAGAAGGGATGGGCTGGGTGGGGGGAGCAATGGGGGACAATGGGACAACTGTAATTGAAAAACCAAAAAAAAATAAATAAATAAATAAATAAAAGGAAAAATAAATAAATAAAACAAACCAGCAAACATAAAACAAGCGAAATTATCATTGAGTGTTACCTCTGACCACAAAGGAATCGATAACAAAAGTAACAGGAATATCCCCAAGTACTTTGAAACTAAACAATGCACCTCATTGATCAAAGGGGAAATATTAAGGCAAATAAAAACGCATTGAACTGAATGAGTATGAAAATACAATACATCAAAGTTTGTAGGACACAGAGCAGTGCTGCAAGAGAAGTTTATAGCCCACTGTCTATATTAGGAAAGAGGAAACGTCTAAAAGTCAATCTAAGCTCCACATCAAAACTAGAAAAAGAAGAGCAAAATAAATCCAAAGCAAAGATAAAGTAGGGAATATTCAAGATAAAAGCAAAAATTGATGGAATAGAAAATAGAAAAATCAACAGAGAAAATTAATGAAACAGAACGCTGGTTCTTTGCAAAGATCAATAAAATTGACAAACCTCTAGCAAGACTGACAATTAAATACAAATTAACAATAACAGAAATGAAACAAAGGATATCATTACAGACCCTATGATAGATATAAACTTGACAACTTAATTGAAATGGAAAAATCCCTTGGAAATCACAAACGACCAGGATATACTCAGTATTTAATACATAATTTGAATAGTTCCATTGTTTTAAAGGGATTACATTTGTAATTAAAAAATGTCTTTCGGCCCAAAATATTTCACTGGAGAGTGAAACTAAATGTTTAAAGAATAACTAACATCAATTCTATACCATCTCTCTAAGACACAGAAGAGGAGGAAATACCTTACAACTACTTATATGAGAACACTTTTACCATGATACCAAACCATACAAAGACAGTATGAGAAAAGAAAACTACAGACCGATATCCCTCATGAAAATAGACTCAAAATCTTTAGCAAGCTGTTGCAAACAGAACGTATCCAAATATAAGAAGTATATTATATGCCATGACCTACTGAGGTTTATTCTAGGGATGCGAGGCTGGTTCAAAAAAATCAATCCACGTTAATAGGCCAAGGAATCCATGAGCACAAAAAGAAAGCTATGAGAGCTAATAAACCAGCTCAAGGGTACAGGACATAAGATCATACAAAACTCAGTTGTATTTCTATTGAATTGTATTTCTATTTCAATTGTATTCATTTGCAAGAAACAATGTGAAAATAAAATTAAGACAATTCTACTTACGATGACATCAAAAATAATAAAAGATTTAGAAAATAAATGTAATCAAAGAACTACAAGACTTGTACACCGAGACGCACAAAATATCGAGAGAAATTAAAGACCTAAACAAATGTAAAGACATCCCATGTTCATCAAGTAGGATACTTAATATTGTTAAGATGGCAGCCCTCAAATTGATCTACAGAATCAATACAATCTGTATCAAAATCTGTGCAGAGAAGAGTTAACATAGTGGGCCTGACAATGCTATCGTTTTTGAAAATCCTGCTTGCAAGGTTGGCCCTTGGCTGGGATCTAGGAACTTGGATTTGGTCGGAGGGAAGGGCTCCCACTATCCCAACTGATGAGAGTAGCTTATTGTACCTTAACTGTTTGTGCAAACAATATGATTTATGGTGAACAACAGCTTTCCCCCTGGGACTCTGGGATTTTGGTATGTGCTAGGCAGAGGGTGCCTGGAGGACCAGCCCCTAATGAAAGCCCTTGGCACTGTCTCTAATGAGCTGTCCTCATAAACAGCATTTCCACACAAGTTGTCACAACTCTTCATTGCAAAAAGCTATACTAAGTGAAAGCAGTCACAACAGACTACCTATTATATGGTTCCATTTATATTAAATGTCCAGAATAAGTCAATCTATACATCCACAAAGCAGATTACTGGCCGCCAACAGCTGGAGAGGTATAGAGTTGGGGGAGTTACGATAGCTAAAGGGCATGAGGTTTCTTTTTTTGGTGATGAAGATGTTCTAGAATCTATTTTGGTGATGACTGCACAACTCTGTGAGTACACTGAAAGTCACTGAATTGTACACTTTATATGGATGGTATTTGAATTAGGTGTCAATGAAGCTGTTATACAATTACAGTGGGTAATAAAATATATTGGTTCTTTAAAAAGTCTGTTGAAGAGTGACAGGAAAGACTCCATGGAACCAGTGAGGAAGTTGGTTCAATAAGCCAGGCAATTTGTACCAAAATAGTCCAATGTTCTTTGTCACGGCCAAGCAGTTCTATAAGGTTCTGGGCACAGCAATTCTTGAACAACCGTTATCAGTAATTTTCTTTCTTTTAAAAAAAAATTGCGATATAACAGACATATAACAAACATATCAGTTTTCGATGCACACACTGATTTTGAATTATATAAGTAGCCTTAAGCACTTACTAATATATATGAACCTAATAGTACCCCTGGCAGGAGAAATGACAATGAGTAAAACACACTCATTCTGTATTTGGAAAGGTAACGCTCATAATGAAATAACTACCAACACACGAAAGAACATGATACGTGCCAAAGCAAGGCTAAAATACAACTGCTAAGGATTTCAGAGGACATGTTGTTCGGCACACCATTATTGCCAGTACAGTCACTGTTGTCATATTCAGCCCAACATCACCAAGAATGATTACTGAGTGTCTAAGTACATGAGCAACTCTTAAGAGTCTATACAGAGAGTTAGGCGAAGTTCTTCCTTGAACCTAACACATCTTTTTGATGGGACTACTAAGGAAATAGTACATTAATGTTATAAGTGTGTCATCTCTATTATAAATAATTATGAAATATTAGGTTATAAATGTAACATACATAAAACGGCAGGTTTTCGGATGCAAGTTATTCTAGAGGGGGGATTCGCCGAGTTCCCTTTTAATTTGAGGAATGCCTTGGCAAAATGGGTTTTTGTATGGAGTGATCTTGTACCGTGTGGAAACACGTTTCCCAAGCAGCTGCGAACTCCTAGTGGCCACACGAACTCATTACCATCTAGCTTTGAGAGCAACAGGCACAGAAAGGTTAAGTCTGACATCCCTGCGGGGCAACTACCTGACAAAGCTGAAGACTAGGGCAGTCTTCATCCTATTTAAATGTCCCTAAAACCAGGGGCGATCCTGAAGGGTGTGTGGGCGGATCGATGCCTATAAGCACTATGAGGGAACCTGAAGAGGTTTATGCTTCCAGATCCCCTTTCTTTCCTCCGAGGCCTTTGTTTGAAACATTTATTGACAAATAAAGACACTCTCTGGAGGGAAGGAGAAAAACTGTCAGCAACTAATATTACATTTAAATACTTTTCTGTCAGAAAAGTTTGTTGGTCTGATAAAAAACGAAAAAGAATCCCGACTAACAGCCTAGTTTCCTCAGCCACTTCTCCAGCTCTGACATAAACATTTTTTTAAAGCACCATTAACAAGCCATACATGGATTGAAAGCTAAAGCTACACACGGGAGAGCCGCTCCCCACCAGTCAGTAACGGAAAAAAGACGAAACAAAACAGAACATAACAAAACAAACAGATGAGGGGCAGAGGGATAAGGGACTAACCGCCTCGGAATTACCACGTCAGACCAGCGGCCTCACGACCGACGGTTTCAGACCAACCGCCTCACACTAACGGCCAACAGGTGGTGCGCGGACCCTAGCATGCTCACCGGCAGGGCGAGATAACCGATCAACACTTTTCAATCAGGCTTGAAACCACCAGAGAGGGCCAAAAATTCAGACTAGGTACCTTTTACCCTTGCTTTTTTTGCTATGGGGATTCCTCTTCTGCATCTTCGGACCCTAGAAGAGAGTAAACGCGTGCTAATCTCTGAGCACACACACGTAAACCCCCGTCCCCAAGATAATGGAAGCGGCTCGTACTGGAAGTGGCTCATACCGGAAGTGGCTGAACCACCAATCAAATGGCCTCTCTGGGCTCCATTTTGCCGTTAATAAAACCTGGATTAAAATAGTACCCATATCATACAGCTGCGTGAGAAATAAATGAGAAAATGCATGCAAAACACAGCACCGGGCAAATGTTCAGACCTGCAGAGTTAGAAACGCTGGGAGGGGGCCCAACTATCTGTTTCAATACGCTCTCCAGGTGATTCTGAGGCATGCCTGAAGTGTGAGTTTTTGCTTTATGAAGAACGCTGCCCACTCAAATAGCTAACCAAAATCTTTGTTATTATTTCAGATTCCATGACTCCATGCTTTCTGAATTATGTTTCCTGCCTGAACTTTCAAAACCGTTATTTGTTTCTTGAGCCCAACTCTGTAGCCCGTATCACCACGGATACGAAGAGAAAGAGAGAACCTGTCTTCAAGGTTTCAGTGTAGGTGATCCAAGAATAGGAAAAGTTGATTAAACCTAATGGTCACAGTAGCATTGCATAAACTAAATTAGGGAGGCTAAATCTGAGGCTGAAAGATACTTGGTGGCACTGACAGGCAGACCAGTTTCATGAAGGCTGATAGTTCGGTTCAGTTCAACTTCATGTTGCCATTATTCATAATAATTACATTACAAACACAGGTTCCATTTTTATTAATAGCTCTTTCAAATCAAATACAAACTGAAAGCATAGTTAAAGTGTGATTTGTATGGCTATTCACAAGTTTGTATGGAGGAGAAGATATTTGGATAGAATAAACAAGGCTAGAAAATGAATGATGGTCTTAGGGGGAAAAAAAGGTGACCAAAGCTTCTGGGTTTAACATATTTATGTTTGTCTCTTAGAGGATAACCTAAGTGCATACTACTTTACACATATCCACACACTAATGTAGCATGTTCCTTTTTTTTTTTTTTTTTTTTTTGACTCTGAACATCCTTTCTTCCCCATCTGTCAGTACGGGACACTCTGAGAGCCTCAGCAGCTTAAGAGAAAGAAGAGGCAGTACCATATGACTGAGCCTCCTTGCATTTTCATTACTGGTTTATCATCCAAAAACTGCTCTTGTTAGCCTCCAGGATGACAAGGTTGGGGTACCATGGGACAGGGCTCTAATCATCAATAAGAGTTCTCTCTTTGTCGTTTGGAGGATTTGATAAGACATTTTTCCAGGCCCAGATCACAGATTTTCCCTTCTGGGCTTGGAGACACAGAGGGTTTTTTGTTTGTTTGTTTGTCCGTTTGTTTGTTTGTTTTGTTTTTTTAACCTTAGGGATATACATTCTTGTGCTTGGAGAATAAATAAACATTTCCTTTCTTTGCTTCTTATTCCATAGACATGAGCCAGACACAGGAGCTCCAACTTAAATATCAGAAGTTCCCCGTGACAAAAGAGTGGTAAAGGAAAAACAAGTTCTATACTGTGGATTTTAGCCCATCGCTATTGACGAAAGCTCCCTTCTTGACCAAAATTAATTTTTAATAAAAGCTGTGTGTATTTAAGGTATATAACATAATGGTTTGATATAGTCAGGCTTATCTGAACCTTCTTCTCAATTAGGCCTCACCTTTGGCTTATAAAAACTCCAACTTTCGGTTTTTATGAGCTCAAGGCATGTCCTTAGAATGATGATCCCAGCCTCCTTAATATACCGGCCTGAGAAAGCTCAACATTGCCAAAAGAATTCCCTGTCTGTTTCAGCCAAAACCTGACCATGGGCCCCTGCCTCCCCTCCCTTTTCATAGAGCATTTACAGAACTTGTAATTGTAAATCCTTTCTCTGTCCCTCTGAGACATATCTTCTACAACCCAGAAATATCTGTTTCCAGGACCTGGGAGCCATCCCTTCGAAATGTAATCATCAAGAAAGACAGAGCCTCTGTTTCCCAATCTCTATGGAAGGATAGGAGTTCAACTTTGATAAGTGCCAGTTAGCAAACGCAGAGGCCCTGATCATGGTGATCAAACTCCGTTGGCCCCCAAAATGTCCCTCAATACTTTTCCTTTAGCACACCCCAGCATTTAAAGGGCTCCTGCCTTTTGTTGCACTGGAGTTGAGCTCTAGTTATCTAAAGTCTCTCCTCTACTGCAGTAGCCTGAATAAAATCTACCTTGCCACCTTTAACAGATGTCCAGCTCTGTTTCTCTTCGATGCCATGAACTAAAAAGATCAGAACTGGACAACAAGTTTAAGACATGAAATCCTAGAGGTAACAGGGAAAGTAACAAATGAAGTCAGACCAAGACTATGAAACCCTAGCGTTTAGGAGAGTCATCTCAACCGATCTTTTAAAACTTCAGATGCAGTTCTTCTCATGTAGGAGGTTAAAGTGGAGACATGTGGAAAAAATAAAAGGAGAGAACAAAATAACACTTGAGCGCCCTGCAAGTCATTTGGTTGTGGGCGAGTGGTTCCACACTGGGGATAAGCTAAAGGCACCCCAAAGTGTAATGGATGACCTTCTAAAGAATACCGTACCAAGAAACCCAGCACTGGCGATAGTGGAGAATAATAAAGAGGGGCTTGAGGAGCCTCTGAAAGGCTGACCCTGTCCCAAGACTATTGGCTTTTATTCTGGGCTAATAATGTTTCATGATGAAGGTTAGAGCTTGTTGGACCAGTTAGGCACCCAGGATCCTAAGGACACCCAACTTTGTGCTGTTATTGTCAGCTATAGAAAGAAACAGCAATGTCATGAAGTAGAAGTCCTAGTACTAGCTGGTGGTCAAGGCTTTAGGAGAGTATGGGGAGTTGAGGAAAGAACGAACATCTTATGTCAGACTGGAAGGATTATCATAGCATCCAAATGCACGAGAAAAGAATTATTTCAAGTTCTTATGAAATAACCTACTCCAATATTGCACAAGTCTTCTGAACTTCTTTTTGACTAAAAGTGTCTTAATGGCGAGATAAAACCACAGAAGCTGCTAAGGAAGTCTCCAACTTTCTATTTTCATACCTTCATTCAGGATACCCAGAAAGGACTTTGATTAACTCTGTCTCTAACTCTGAACCTTCAGGGGGGAAACCAAAGAAAATTAAGCTAAGATGTGAAAATCAACACTGCTCTGTGAAAAATAGACTCTACTGGTAACGAGTATGATTAGATTGTTCTGGAAGTCCAGCAAGAAGAAGAAAGAGAAAGGAGGTTTCAAGGTGTTGTGAACTGGACAAAACATGAAAGGATTATGTGTACCCTTCTAGAGAGAACAGAAGGTTGTCATACAGAAGGCAGCTTGAGGTGGTTTTCATATGAAGAGATGTTGAGTTTGCCAGCCTGCTACACTTTTGCTGCAGTTGCTATGGTTTCAGGCATTGTGACCCAACAAACTCTGGTGTCATGTCCCAGGGTCATAAGCAGCAGGAAAGGCTTTGGCCCTTCAGTCTTGTCCAACTGCTGACAAGGGCAGCAGCCAGCTGCGGGTACCCGAGAACTTGACACTGCCCAGATCCATCTAAAGGGACACATCTCCTTTCTTGGTGGCACATTTTCAGCCAAAAGAACTTCATTATCAAGGTAATGAGTTTATATATTTTGTTGTTGTTGTTTTTTGTTTTGTTTTTTTTACAGTTCTTTAGAATCTGGACACGAGAGACCTCTTTGCCTCCCTCTCTTTGTTTCTAGGCTAGTGATCTCTAGTTCTGGGAAAAAAGAAACCCCCTCTTTTGAGGGTATGGGAAGCCTTTTCCTAAATGTTTGGGAGAACCTCAAAGATCTTGGAGGGTTGGGGGGGTCATAAAGGGTAGGCATGTAATACTATCCGGTGAAAGGATAGCTGAGTATAGGAGGGAGAGAGGGAGAGAAAAATGGAAGAAGGTAAAGGGAGGAAGGGAGGGGGAAAAAGAGGGGAAGAGGAGAAGGGAGCTAGAGGTTAAAGGGGTCTAAATTTTGAAGGAAGTTGGAGGAGAGGAATTCAATAGCCCTCTACCATTTGGCAAAAAGTTTCTCTTGTTAGTTAAAAAACAAAGTCAAATCCAAGTACGAGGTACCAAAACAATTCTACTGAACCCATAACTGTGTCTTCCTGTACATGGGTCTAAGGTCTTACATAACAAACATTATTTAGGGCTTTTTCCACTTTCTTTTTACTTTTAATTCCAGGCTGGGGTGGGAGGTGGTGGGGAGTGGTAAGAGAAGTTGGCAGAGATGATTATTCTTTCAAAAATAAAATTAAGTATGGTTCTATGGGATCGGGGCCTGGTTTTTATAGCTGTTAGACCGAGTTTTCTCAGTGTTCAGAATCTTGTTCTATTGTGGGATCTCATATGTTGTTTTAATTAAAAAGGTTATTTTTTCACTCTACTAGTGTTGGCCTTAGTCTTTTCCAATGGCTCTATGTGGTAAGTGTTACAGCTGTTTATCCCATTTCACTCCTTATATCATGAGAAAGGCTCTGGTTGAACTGGGGTTAACTAAAATTCAATTAAGGGGGATGAGGTATGCTTGATTCCATGAAGGTGCTTAAGAATGGCAAAGGAAGTAGAGGCAGGTGAGATTTAGTGGAGTTTAGTAGAAATAAGTCTCTAAAGTTAATCTCCACGTTCTCTATACTTCCTTTTAAATTTGCTTCCCAACGAAGTATGCTAAAATGATCCTGATAATTTCAGAGAATCCCTTTCCCACTACTCACCCCACCAGTTTCTAGCCTAACCCAATATGAACTACATAGCTGAGTTCCAGGGCCTTCTTATCCAAACTGAGCCAGTTTCTAAAAACCATATATAAGCCTTTCAGATTCCTTTTCTTTTGTCTTTCCAGAGGCCTGATAATATTGAGTGGTTACACAGCGCCAGGGGTGTGTGCAAGGTCAAGCTCCATAGCCCAAAAGGACAGCAAGAACAGGAACGGAAAGTGGTAAGATACTAAATTACTCCCACTAAGGGGTGGAAAGGATTGCTTTATGGATACAGATATCCTGGAACCCAGAATAGACTAATGGAGGGTAATAGTGTCGTTTCTCTAAGATATCAAGTTCAGTAAAGTTTGTGGGCTGGGGGGTGGGGGTTGGGGTGGGGGCGGGGCGCAGTATGCTTATACATCACAGAGGGACACGTGAAGGGAGGGAGAGAATGAAGAGTAGCTGGGGAGGGGGGTGGGGGGAGCCTCAGGGGAGGGAGGAGTGGTGGTTGCCTAGTTTTAGCAGCCTAATGGAATCATAATAATATCAGCTAGCTACAAGTAAGTTGCACTCAAGTGGGACTCCCACAGGAGGGCAAAATGTGTAATACTTCACATTTTTTATCACGTTCAAATGCCATTCGTACTGTTATGTATTTAATGCTTTTTTAATTGACTGACGTTTAAAAATTACCATCAACCTAAGCAATATTATCCATAATGTCACAGGTTTTATGTTTTAGTATGTATTTTTCCTACTAAACAACAAAAAAGTACATATATTAAACACAGAAATGTTTATCCATGTATCACTTAAAGTTTTCTATAACATCAGTAGTAAAAACACCACTTTTGGGGAACACTATGGTAGTTGAAAGTGCTCTAACTGAAAGTCAGGGAATTGGTTTCTTTTTTTTTTAATGTTTATTTATTTATTTATTTATTTATTTATTTATAATTTTATTTTTTGGTTATTCAATTACAGTTGTCCCATTTCCCCCCATTGCTCCTCCCTCCCAGCCCATCCCTTCTCCCACAGTTATATCCCTCCCCGTTGTCCATGTCCATGAGTCATTCATATACGTTCCTCGACTAGACCCTTCCCTTACTTATCCCCCTTCTCCCCCTCCCCCCTCCCCCCTACTGACTACTATTCTAGTCTTTGCCTATTTAGTTCATTTGTTTGTGTTGCTCTTTAGTTTCCTGAATTGAGTTCTAATGTAAGTTTCAGCTTTGAGTTTGCGTCAGTTGGGCAAGGCACCTTTCTTCTTACTTTTTTCAGTAAATGTAGGTATTGTAATTTGGGCATCTCTGACAGGTAGGTATTCTTATCTAGGAAATACAATAATGATAAGATTCTCTCTGCCTAATAGCATTTATTGAGTACTTACTATGTACAGGTACTCTGCTGAAAGCTTTGTATTCACTCTCAATCAATCCTCACAAGAACCCCTATGCGGTAGGTGCTTTATCGTCTCAAAGAGAAACCGCAGTCTTTTCTCTAGAATTTTCCTCAATACGCTGTCCTAATTTGGTGCAGATATGCTTTGTCGATGTGTCCACCCTGAAAGTGGAAGATAAAGGTTCCAAGGTGAGTATTCTCTGCTCCCCTCAGAGTTGGAATGAGTGAGAAACTGCTGAAAGAGTTATCAGTGGCAGCATAATAAAAGGGAAAGTCTGTGCCAGAGGGTGGAAGGATGGAGGAGATTCAGGTGGGCAGCCATCATTTTTGAAAACCCCAAACCCCCGGTTGAGAATATACTGTCACTCTTGATGCCAAATCTCATTCTAGAAGGAACTTAATTTGCTGGTAGGCCTGAAAGAATTACAGCATGGAAGGTAGCATGTCAGAACAGTGAGAAAACTGTCCAAAAGTTTGACGATTCATGAAATATGATTCCTAAGATTTATGGATTTGTGAATGCCTCTGGAGGGGTAGTAATTTGTGAGGAGAACAATATCTCATTCTTCAAACATTAGCTAGCATCACAAGCCTACTTATCCTTCTCCATTGAAAGGAAAAGATAAGAGATATGACATTCATGTTTTGGAGAGGGCAGCTTGGAGAAGTCTCAAAAAGCAGTTATTCATAAGAATCTCACCACTTCATCCCATAGGATGCTGGTGGTTCCTGTTCCGGAGGTGACCTAACGCAACACCATCTGAAAGAGAAAGAAGTTATTATAATCAAGGCTACCGAGAAGCAAAACCAGTCTAAGGTATGCTTAGCTTCCGAGTCCACCCTTTCTAATTCCCAGAGTCCAGTGCTGACTCCGAAGACTCTGGTTCACAAAAGGTAAGAGAAATATTTCCAAACAAGCCCCTACATTTGACTACTATGATATTCCAGAGTTCACAGGCCTAAGTTCAAAGTCAGGTAAGTTTAATGTCCAGGTATCTAACAATGGCACTAATCACAGAGGTTCAGAATGCTCTTCCCTGATTGCAGGTCCCTACTCCAAACAGAATCTTGCTACCCTTATCCTAACAAAGATGTGGAATGAAAGCATGATCTTTTTCAGTGCTTTCTGTTGTCTTCTACTGGGCTTGTGTGCTCCACATTGCCCAGTGTCCAAAAAAAGAAAAAGAACAAGCATATATGGAACAGAGAGAATCCACAATGACCAAGAACTGTAGTGGCTTGTTCCCCAAACCTGTTGCCTAAGAGATTACAGACTGTTAGGTAGCGTAAAGTTAGAAGCAATTCGATTTGGATACCACTGTCACATGCAACTCCTTTTGTTTTTCTGTAACTACCTAAATTATATCTGTTGGGCTCCTGGCCCATGACAAGTCACCTTCACAGTCCTACAAACTTGGAGTAGTTGATATTGAAATAGGATATTTGGTTTTATCTCAAAGGAGTCAATTTTTTTTTTGTTCTGCATCTCTATGCTTATCTTATAACCAGGAACAACATTTCTGACCTCAGACACATTTGGAGAGGTGAGAGTGGCTCCTAAGGAAGAAAAAAAGTTTAAAAATATTCTTCAAAGAGTTTTGGGTTTTGTTGGAAGGAGGACTCCATTTTGAAGTCTTCAGAAAGGGATAAATTATACCTAATGTTTATTCTTAAAAGTGCAGCACGTATTTCCTACACATAATGCAGGTGTCCTTGATTGTAACCTAAACCAATTTGCAAAATGTTGAACTTATCATGACCTCAAAGTTCTAGGGATTCAGTGGAAAGAAAGGAGATGAAGCAATGGAACGGGTAAAGAGGACGATGGTACTTAGCAAGGAGTGGAAGACATGTATAATACATATACACATATCTAGACATGAGCATATGCACATAATTTACCCTGACACACAGCAATATATACAAAATAATTTATACGAGCAGTGACACACACATCCCTGGCTACGTGTGTACATATGACACTGGTGAACACACACAAGCATTGAAACAACAAATGTGTGTGTATATTCATAAACAATGACTCACCTACACAAAGGTATAGAGTCAGCTGCATTGACATACCCACATGTGGCATATCAACATCTATATATGCATCCATGCACACTATGCATAAACATGCACACTACACATAAACATACACACATGAGCCTCGATCAAAACACAGTGACTGTACAAGTTCAGGTGATAGGCATGCACTCTTACACAGGGTGGGGCAAAAGTAGGTTTACAGTTATGAGTATGTGAAACGGTTTATTCTTGAATTATTACTTATTATTTTCCATACATACAACTGCAAACCTACTTTTCGCCCCACTCTGTAAATATACCTCATGTTGATACGCACACATACAAACTTAAGCAAAGTGACACTAACAACATTTGAATGCACTGATACATACCTTGACACAAATACAATGACATCCCCACTCACGTATTCACACAAGTACTCAAATACCCAGGGTGTGTGCAACACTGACACACATTCTCAATCATTCACATAGCATATAAATATAACATAAACTGATACCCAATTTATTGACATACACAGTCATTATATTAGCACCTATCCACATTGAACATAAACATTTATTGATGTATTATCTATTATCTATTAATTACTATATATGTTAACATGTGAATTTATTCTTTTTTTATTCTTTTTTTTAAATAAATAAATGATTAATTAGTTATTTTAACAATAGGAAATAACAATCCCTCCCTCTCAGACATTAAGACCCTTTATAATCTTATAAAGGACAATGGGCGAAGGTCTCAAGCTCCTCTAGCTGCTTCAAGCTGGACATGGTTGTCGTTCGTCCTACCTACCCTTGGGTCCAGACATCCCTAATAAGAGTGGGGGTGTGGAGGGGAGGGTTGCCTTCCCACATGGGGAAGGATCGTGCAGACTCCAGGTCAGTTGGCTGTCCCCAGACAACGGCGTGCTTGGTTTAACAGGCTGGCATCCTTGTTGTATTCTGGGGGCAACAGATTTGGCAAAAGGGTTTAAAGACATCTTCAATCCATAACCACTAGATGGCAAAAGGCAGGGATTAATTTTTCAATGTTCCACATTAGGGAAAAGAAACGGGCTTCTTTGGAGGAAGGTGTGCCAGGCGCATCTCACCTGTCCAAAACCCTTTTGCCCATTCTACTTAGTTTGGGCTGAGGGAAACAGTTTAGCTTTCCCCTCTCTTAGACCTCTGGGCCCTTTCGGTCCAAGCCATTAGGATAGAACAGAGAAACCAGTTTTAAAGTGAAGCCCACAAACCACCCCATTCTTCACCAATCCAGCCACTTAGTTCAGCCAAACCGTTGAGTCTCAGGAGGCCGCGCTGCAGACAGGATTAATACACATATAGGTATAGCTCCATGATACATTCTATTAGATTTGTATTATAAACAAACATGCAGATCACTCAAATCGACACTTGTCATTTACATATTCAGACACACTGACATACACATTCATTTTTACATTCACACAGTGTACAAAATGTACACGCTATCATGCACACGTTGGCCCGTACAGGAAACATATAAAATCGGTATTGATGTCAACACATTGTTACACAGGCTTACACACAGGCAGGCATACATGTGCACTGACATGTGCACACGGACACACACGCTAACAACACAGACTGAACATTCTCACATCTACTGAGATGTCCCCACTTATGAATTGCTATACTGTTATTCACACACACACACACATGACAGACACATTGATACATTTTTGACACATGTTGAGATAAGCACACGTGCTCATGTGAAATTGACACGCTACCACTTGTGCTCAAAGGGATATAATTATGTATTATGTTTCCATGCAAATCCTAAAGGCTAAACCCCTAATGTATGCAGTTTAGAAAGATATGTCTTCTAAATAAAATAAGGGGGGAAAGTAGCCTCCCCAAACTCTTAGGTGTTCTTTTTTTTTTTTTTTTTTTTTAGATGGACGGATCTATATGCCTTTTCACACAAGCTCCCTCTGATCCTATAACTGTTGTAAATTGGCTTCTAAATGATATCCAGAAGTATGCCTTGGGTTTCGAACATGCACTAAGTCCCTCAGCCTCTAGCTGCAAACATAAAATAGGAGATGAAGATGAACATCACAAATTACCCTCTGCAAACTGCTACAGCATCTATGATGATAAACTGAATATCGATTACATGGCCAATAGACCTCAAAGCCCACATGTAGACATGACTGCAGCCAAGAATACCAACAAAAATCAGAGTCCTTCCACCTCTCCAGCAAAATCTTCTAGCACTAACAGGGCAGTAATCTCTCCTGAGGGAGAATGTCCCATGGATGACCTTTCCTTCACCATCATCCGGCTATCTAATCTGGTAATGGAGATGCCTTGTAATGAAATCAAGAAGTTGGAAAATGGAAGCAAATGCTTTCGTCATTCAATCTATCCACCCTCTGGGAACAAAGGGAAAAACACTCCCCGCAGCGCTGTGAGCAAGATCGTTTCTGACATGGCCCATGATGCTGAGGAAATATCCTATGTGGAAAGGCGGGGCACTGGAGAAGAGGGCAGGGAAGGTGGCAGGAAAAAGTTTATGTATAGTGAATTATCCAACAAGAACAAGGGGGTAGACAAAGAGATGTGCCAACAAGAGAGCAAAGATTTTTCACACTCTATCAGTAAAGGACTCACGGTTTATGCAAATCAGGTGGCATCTGACCTGATGGTCTCCATTTTGAAGACCTTGAAAGTGCATGCTCCTGGGAAGCCAATTCCCGCTTGTGTGGTCCTGAAGAGGGTGTTGTTAAAACACACCCAGGAAGTTGTCTCTGATTTGATTGATTCCTGCTTGAAGAACCTGCATAATATCACTGCGGCCCTGATGACTGACTGCGACTTTATCTCAGCTGTCAAGAAGAGTCTGTTCAACCACGGAAAACAAAATGCTACACATATAATGGAGGCCATGCTGAAGCGCCTGGCTACTGTTCTGCTTGGAGAGAAGGAGTCTAAATCACAGCCTCTGTTGTACGCATCCTTGAAGGCCGGCTCCCACAGTCTCAAATACGAGAACCAAAGTCAAAACCAAAGTCTTGAATTCTCCACCATGAAAACTGAATTGAAGGGGAAGGACAAATGCAAAATAAAACCAGAGGAGTGCAAGTCATTGATTAGCGCTGAAAGAGTTGCTGAACACATCCTCAAGGAGAGCCTGTCCATGTGGAACCAAAAACAACGAAACCAAGGCGAGATGGCTGGCAAAGCATGCGTGAGTAAGGAAGAAAAAAGAGAGAAGATCAGCCCTTCCACAGAGTCACTGGCGAAGGACTTGATTGTCTCTGCCCCTATGCTGATTCAGTACCACCTGACCCAGCAGGCCGAGGCCAAAGATGCACTTGAAGATGACTATCCTGGTTCCACCATAGGCCATAGGACTCAGAGTGCCCAATTTGAAAAGAACGCAAGTGACCAAAGTGCCAAGGCACTTTCAGTGAAACATCTAGAATCTTGTGGAGCTCCTGGGCCATCTACCTCTGTAAAGGAGACTCAACAACAGGCGGAGTGCCAAAAGTCCGATATGTCAAACATCATTCTATCACTGATTCAGAAACTGCTCAGTGAGACCTCCTTCAACAGTGAAGAGCAATCTGAAGGGGAGAGCAAGCCTTCTGAGCCCAGGCCAAACAAAGCAACTTCAATGTCCAAGAGAGGGGAAAAACAATTCCAGGAGAATTTAGACCTTGGTTTTGCCAGCGGGATGATGCAAATGAACTGGCAATTCATCAATCAACTGGTAGAACCTGTGAGGAAGCTGTGCCTTATCATGGCTAGGTATCACAACAACAGGGAAGCCCTGGCCGAATTGGAAGAACAAGCAGCCTTGGTACACAACCCAAGTTTCCAAGTTGGTGGCCCCAGATGCAGTCACAGTAGTGCAATGTCACAGAACTATCGAGAGTTTTCTGGGCCGGAAGTCATCATCAATAATTGGTGCTCAACAAGTAGCTTGCAGAAACAGCTCCAGGCTGTCCTGCAGTGGATTGCAGCCTCCCAATTTAAGGTGCCTGTGCTCTGTTTCGTGAGAGATGATGATGGACAACTGGAGAAGGTAAGCAATGGCAAAGCACAAGAAGAAAGATGGTTAGACTGGGCAGGGGAAGGGAGGCAAAACTGTACTTAGGGCTCATGAGCAGTCCAAATTTTTCTCAAGTATGCTCTTTACTATGTGCTTTATGAATTACTTTATCCTCATAAAAAGACACAAAAGCAATGAACCATTAATTGAGGCTGTAGCACCTTGGGGTCTGCACATTTCAGCCAAGAGGAGGCGAGAAAGATTAGCTTTTTTTTTTTTTTTTTTTTAAATTCAGTGACCCTTTAAACAAACTACTTGGTAAAATATGTTTTAGGAAGGTGGGGGAGATGGCCACCCCTAACCTTGACCTAGCAATCAGCACAGACTAACCAAAAGACCCAGGCCTTGGAGAGAAGTATTTAGTAAAGACAACTGATTCCAGGTTTTGTTTTTTGATGCTCAAAATGAAGTTATGTTTTTCATTTTGATCTATGACATTAGAGGAGGGTCAAGGAAAAAGGAGAGGGAAGGCAGTCCTGGATCAGCGAAAGCTTTTACTCTAATCTTAGTCATGGGCGGAAAGGTGGGTGCGGGGGGTAGTTCACTTTATCCACCTGAGACCTTTCTTCAAAAGTATCACATGACTCAAGCTATCTCTGCTCCCTCCACAGCTTCCAGAAGTTTCAGCTAAGGCAGCAGAGAAGGGGTACAGTGTTGGAGATCTCCTTCGAGAAGTAATGAGGTTTGCCAAGGAACGACAACTGGATGAAGCCATGGACAACATGGCTAGAAAACAACTTCTGGACTGGCTGCTCACTAACTTGTAAACTAACAGTCCCTTCAACAACTCTGTAGCTAGTCACCCCATCCCCACAGCAGCATTCCATGCCATCTGGGCGCCCCTTCATTAGGCAAGTTGAACAACACACTACACGACTGTCTTTCCCAATACGTCTGAGCAGTTGGACTATGCAAGTACAAGGTGTTAAATAAGCTAGGCAACAACATGAATTTAAAAATTTAAAAAAAAAAGTCGTTGTGTTCTTTTTTTAAAATATACGTTCTATTGTTAACTTTTTTATTATTATTTAGATTTTATTTATTTATTTATTTCCAGAGTGAGGGGAGCGGAGGGAGAAAGAGAGGGAAACATCAATGTGTGGTTGCCTCTCACGAGCTCCCAACTGGGACCTTGACCTGCAACCCAGGCATGTGCCCTGACTGGGAATTGAACCAGCGACACATGGCTCGCAGGCCGATGCTCAATCCACTGAGCCACAGCAGCCAGGGCTAGAAAAAAAAAGTCGTGTTTCTTAATCAGATATATCTGAGGCAAAAGAGGGGAGTGGGTCTAAATCCAAGGATTAGTGATACAGTGTTGGGCTTGGGTCTATATCTGACCTTAGGCAATTTTCTGAGCACCCAAGACATAAAGATATAACTCATGTCCAAATCTCTAAGTAATATGGTTTGTCCATTATGATCCAGAGGTTTGCCACCTGTGGACCCCCTGTTTCTGCCACATTACACATATAACTTGATAATCTCCCCTCTAATCCCGAGGGTACGGTTTTCTCGGTCTTTGTCAGGAATTTGCAGATGGACTACTGTGCTGCAGGAGCTCAGCTCCAGGCAGGTTAACTTTGGATTAAGTGAGACCAAAAAGTGACAGTGGAGTGTTTGAGAGGGAATTCATTCCAAGTTTATTTATTTATTTTTAAGTATATTTTATTAATTATATTGTTACAATAGCTCCAATTTTCCCCCTTTGCTCCCCTCTACCCAGCAGCACCCCTCCCCCAGCAACCCCCCCAACCCAGTCCATGCCAATGGGTCGTACATACAAGTTCTGGCTTCATCCTTTCCTATATTGTTCTTTTTTAAAATTAATTAATTAATCAATTAACTAATTATTCTAACAATAAAAAATAACAATCCCCCCTCTCAGACTTAAGACCCTTTATAATCTTATAAAGGACAATGGGTGACGGTCTGGAGCTCCTCTAGCTGCTTCTGGACATGGCCGTCGGCCTACCTACCCTTGGGTCCAGACATCGCTAATAAGAATGGGGGTGTGGAGGGGAGGGTGGTCTTTTCACATGGGGAAGGGTCTTGCAGACTCCAGGTCCGTTGGTTGTCCCCGGACAATGGCGTGCTTGGTTTAACGGGCTGGCATCCTTGTTGTATTCTCGGGACAACAGTTTTGGCAACAGGGTTAAAAGACATCATTCAATCCATAACCACTAGATGACAAAAGGCAGGTATTAATTTTTCAATGTCCCACATTAGAGGAACAAAAGGGTTTCTTTGGAGGAAGGTGCCAAGTTGATTTTTTTAATTAAGTATATTTTATTGATTATGCTGTTACAGTTGTCCCAATTTCTTTTCTCTTTGCTCCCCTCCACCCAGTATCCTTCTTCCTTCCAGCAGTCCCACCCCCCTTAGTTCATGTCCATTGGTTGTGCATACCAGTTCTTCAGCTTCACCCTTTCCTATATTATTCTTAATGTCTCCTTGCCTATTTTGTACCTACTAATTATGCTCCTTAATCCCTGCACTACTTCTCCTCCTTCCCCTTCCCAGCCGATAACCCTCCAAATGATCCCTATGCCTATGATTCTGTTCCTATTCTGGTTGCCTGTTTACTTTTATTGGTTTGTTTTTATTTTTTAGGTTCTGTTGTTGATAGTTGTGACTTTGTTGTCATTTTAATGTTCATATCCCCTGGCTGGTTTGGCTCAGTGGATTGAGCGTCGGCCTGCGAGCTAAGTGTCGCTGGTTCGATCTTCCAGTCAGGGCACATCAGAGAAGGAAAACTCTGACTCCAAAAAACCTCCGCTGCCTTGCGGCATACCTCTTCAGGGGAAAGGCTAAGGGAGTAAACCCCGACAGAAAATCCGGAGCCGGAGTCCCTAAGGCGGTTTGACGTTGTAGTCAACACCGGCAACTCCTGCGGCGCACCTGAAGCCAAGCTGTATTGACTCCGTCTTTCCCTTGGACCCTTCAGCTGCGAAGAGAGGGGGGGTCTGCTGCATGGGCAACAGCAGACCCTCCATATCACCCTGCCCAGGCTCTGTAGCTTCAGCTTCACTGGAGAGGACACTCCAGCGTCATCGCAAGATGTCGATTCAACACGGGAGGAGACAGATACCGTGTCACTCCCGAGTCGGACTGCACAGCCATTCTCGGCGGTGCAGATAGACTCTTAAGAAGCTACATCATCGTCTCTCGAGACGGACGGCTGCCGACGAATGTTCATAGTTTTGACCCTCTTTCTCTTAAATAAGTGCCTTTAACGTTTCATATAATAAGGGCTTGGTGATGATGAACTCCTTTAACTTCACATTGTCTGGGGAGCACTTTATCTGCCCTTCCATTCTAAATGATAGCTTTCCTGGATAGAGTAATCTTGGTTGTAAATCCTTGTTTTTCATCACTTTGAATACTTCTTACCAGTCCCTTCTTGCCTGCAAAGTTTCTTTTGAGAAATCAGCTGATAGTCTTGCAGGCACCCCTTTGTAGGTAACTCTGCTTTTCTCTTGCTGCTTTGAAGATTCTCTATCTTTGACCTTGGGCATTTTAATCGTGATGTGTCTTGGTGTGGTCCTCTTTGGGTCTAGTTTGTTTGGGACTCTGTGCTTCCTGGACGTGTATGTCTCTTCCCTTTGCCAAAGTTGGCATTATTTATTTATTTATTTATTTATTTATTTTTACATAAGGTTCAATTTCTTGCTCTTCCTCTTCTCTTTCTGGCACTCCTATGATTCAGATGACGGCACGTTTCAAGTTGTCCCAGAGGTTCCTAAGCCTGTCCTCATTCTTTTTTTTCAATTCTTGTTTCCTCCTTCTACAATGGTTGACTGTTTATTTCTTCCTTATGTCCCAAGTCATTGATTTGAACCCAGACTTCCTTCCCTTTACTATTGGTTTTGTGTGGATTGTCCTTGGTTTCACTTAACTTAGCCTTCACTTGTTCCCTTCTGCATTTGCCACACTCCAGCATATCTGTCACATCTGTGAGCATCTTTATCACCAGTGGTTTGAACTCTCAGTCTGTTAGGTTGCCTATCTCCTCATCGCTTAGTTCTTCCACTGGAACCTTGATCCGTTCTCTCTTTTGGGCCATACTTCTCTGTCTCATTAACTTGAGAGGCTTCTGTGTTTGCCTCTGTGTTAGTAGAGCTGTCACAACTGCTACATTGGGAGGGGCAGAGCCTTAGGTCTTCGTTAGTATGGGGCGACCCATTTGGCCACGTTGTGGTGCCATATGAGGGAGAGGAGTCTGAGAGGGAACAAAGCTGCTTGCTCAACCCTCGCCCCTTTTCCAGGCACTTCTCCCACTTCCTGTGTGGAACTGGCTGTCTCTAGCTATTTCTCTGGCTGTGGTTCCCAGAATGGGTGGGTTTGTGGCATTCTAGGACTATGAGGGCCTCTAAACAAAGGGACTCTGCTGAGAGACCAGCAGCTTCTACCCATGCCCCAACCCCCACTGGCTTTCAGTCACGAGCAATGGGTTTTATTTTCCCTGGTGCTGGAACTGTGAGCTGCACTGTCTGGTCTGGTGCTGAGAGCTCTCCCCAGGTGTTCCTCCCTACTTTTTTTAAAGGTGTGACTGCGTTTTCCACTGGTCTGCCACTGCCGATGCCACAGCTGCCACTGCCACCTCACTGCTTCCTCTCTGCCCCGGCTCCATCCCTCCTGCCTCTCTGGATGAGTTTTTCTTCTTTAAATCTGTGTTTGTTGAACTTCCATGCAGCTCGACTTTCTGGAACTTCTGGGTGTCTCCAGTTTTGAGGTAGTTGTATTCCTTTTCAGTTGTGGAAGGAGATGCAGCGTGTCTACCTATGTCTCCATTTTGGCCAGAAGTCCCAAGTTTATTCTTGTGGCAGCAGGTGAGACAGGAACAAAGGATCCACGCTCTCCATGGTAAGCCGGTGGCAATTCTGCTTGGCGTCTCTGTGCTGACACTGCATGCCAAGGCATTTGCCACCTCAGCAAAGGGTGTATGCCCAGTCCATGTACACATTGCTACAGACTGACCCTAAGGGTGATTTTAAAAATAGGTTTTAGTGGTACTAACAAAGGTAGGTCTTGCTCGTCCGGTAGGCTGCATGCTAAAGAGATATCTTGAGATAACACAATAGCAGGTATCAGGTCCCTCCCTGGTTTTGTATACCACACCTTTACTCCCCTCCCCAGGGTAGTTTCTGTTGGGTCTGAATAACTACTACAGTGCAGTTTGTAGGACCAAATCCCTTATTCTCGCTGTGAACCCTTCTTCATCCAGGCCATGAGTTTTCAAATTACAGTATAAATAGCATCCTTCAGTCCCAGTTCTCCTAATAGCTGCTGTAACCCAGTATACAACTGCCACCTGCTGGACGTAGATGGAAGATCTCCTGGGTTCGGCCACGTAATGCGATCAGCTGCCTTGATCCAATCTAACAGGGAATGATTGCCTGGAGTCTCGTGTGCATTCTGCAGCTGCTGCCTCAGCACTGGGTGCGTGGGGTTGGATACAAGCTTACCCATTCCCTGGCCAGGAAGTAAAATGCCACCCGCCCCTACATCCCATAATCTTAGCAACCAAGCCGCCAAAGATTCTGACGCCTTTTGCCAGAAGCAGCTCCCCAAATCCACCAGCTCTGCTTGCAAGTACGGATGCACTGTGGAGTGCTCTGTGACTGGCAGAGGGGGCTGGCTTGACCCTCAGTCATTCAAGGACACTTAGTCTTAATCTTCTGCATTACCACCACCGCCACCCCAGGCATGGCTGAAATGGGTGAGGTCTAGCCCTCCCCAACATCCTCCTCCTCATCCTCATCCTCCGAGGAGTCTATGACCTGTACCTCTGATCCTGTCACAAAACCAGTCCTGATCCAGGCCCTCAGGGTGGCCACTTCCACCTCTAATAGCTCCCATGTTTTCTCCCAGGCAGCCCTCAATTCCTGCTCCTGAGACAGGTCCTCTTTCAACTCTCGGACCTGGGCTTCCAATTCAAGCAACTCCCTGAATGCTTTATGCAGAACAGAGAAATAGCCAGCCTACAGCACCAGCCCCTACCCAGGCACTTTTCTTCCCTAGAGAGCCCCCTATCTTCAGCAGAGCCTCTTCTCTCACCTCAGGAGTCACTTCTACCCTCTCCCAATCTTGCAGGGGCACCGAAGCCTCCAACACGGTCACCACCATGAACCACATATCCATGCAGGCCAACCCGATAGCCCACCCTGAGTGGCCGTGCCCCGTGGCTGACCCCTGCTCCATAGCTTTCGTTTGTGGCAAGTCCTGCTGACTGTACCAAGTGCTGCAGGAGCTCAGCTCCAGGCAGGTTAACTTTGGATTCAGTGAGACTGCAAAATGACAGTGGGGCATTGCAGAAGGAATTCACACCAACTTTATTCTCGTGGCGGCAGGCAAGACAGTAACAAATTATCCATACTGCCTGGACAACAGGGACTCATATATATAAGAAATTAAACAGAAGTAGCACAGGGACTTCTACCAACAAGAACTGTGAGATAGTGTGGCACCTGCATACTAAGGCACTCTTTTATGTAAGGATAAGCTGGAGAAATACATGGATGTTGAGGCAGGGTTCTTGACTACAGTCATCATGACAGGACAGCTAGCTTAGACAAAAAAAAATTGATAGGTATATTACTCAAGGACATTGTGACCACTTGCCACATGCACGCGCACGCTCGCGCACGCCCACACACACACACACACACACACACACACTCCATATCAACTGCATGTGGCTATTTAGTACTTACTATTTAGCCATGGCTATTTAGTATTTACTGACTGAACTACAATGTGTTCTGATCCTCCCCCCTGTGTGAATAAAGTTTCCTTATAAGTCATTTCCTTCAATTGATGAGATTTCCTTGTCTTCTACCAGTCTGAAAGGAAATTTTTCTGAGAATAAACTACAGAATGGTAAATTCCTCATAGCCATGCCATGCGAATTCCATTGAGACTAGCACTAAGTTCCTAGATTTGTTGTATGCTTCTCAGAAGTCAATTATAATGCTAGAATTCATTGCAGATCAGATGAGATCAAGATAGTGGTTTCGACCCTGTGGTCCTCTACTAGCTAGTTTGCTGTGGCATACCTTAGCACCTTTAGGGGCGAGTGGCTTTGTAGAACAAGCACAAGATGTGGCATCCTTCTGAATTCAAAAGTCAAAGCTTTTGCCTCTTACTAGCTACGTGGCCTTACAGAGTCACCTAGACTGTAAGCCTGTTTCTTCACGTGTAAAATGTAGCCAGAAATTACCCTCACTGTTTAAGCTGGAGGAATGGATGTGATGCTTTGCACAAGGTGAATCTTATAAATGTGGCTATGTGAAGGAAGCTGCATGTCTCAAAGCCCATCCTAACACATTTGCAAGTGTTCTTGATATATTTTAAAATAAAAACAAAATTCTCTGACAATGTAACCTAGAGAGACACTTTACGGGGTGAGGGGTGGGGGATAAGAGGCATGGAGGCAAACTTTACCTTCACAGTGCCTGGACCTGTCAGAAGGAAAGGCAGGCCCCTTTAAAGCAGAACCTTTAAAGCTCCGCAACTCAAATGAAAGCTAGTCAAATCTTTTGCAGTCCCATCCCACCCCATGAAGAGCTTTGGAGTTGAGCCACTACAGATCCTTGTCTCTGTCCTTAGGAAAATCCTTAATAAACAAGTTACAGGGCCAGGGCTGCATTTCTGATGACTCAGATCTCCCTGAGCATAACTGGGGCCCATAGTAGTTTACTTCCTTGATTAACTTGGCTCTTGACTTGCTCCTGATTTTTATTATGAGGCAGCCTTAGGGATTCCTGGGACTGTGGAGATACAGCACAGGAAGTTATATGTGCTGTTAAGTGGAAGGCATTGGGGTAAGATTCTCCTTGAGGGCTTTTTTACTTCTGATATTTCAGGATTATAAGAGTTTCTTTTCCATATTTTCTCAGGGAAACCTGTGTAGATGAGGTAAGATCAGGGTGAGGAAACTTGATTTTTGCCAGAACTAATTGACAAACTCCAAGAGAGAAAAGAATGCTTTGGGCCTCAAAGGGCCCTGGCAAGTGTCTGGAACAGCTCTGCAGTCTTGAGGTTTATCCCTGGAGGGTGGGACCCTGGCCTTTCACCTCTATAAATTGAGAAGTGCTCCCCGGCACCATATTAGCAATGCGGCCTTCCTCAGTGCCAACAGTTGGAAATGGGCAAAGATTTCTGCTGAGCCGCGAACCCAACGTGTAAAAAGGGAAGACAGGAGAAGAAGGAGGGGAAAATCACGATTATCTCCTGATAGGTGGTGTAATTAATTGGTTTGCTATCTCTGACAGTTTTAGTCTATCTGAGCATCAGGCATCCATTGTAAAAGGAAGTTGTGAGCATAACTCATCTAGAAGGTTACTGCAGGTCTAGGGCTGTGTTGAGGTGAAGTGTTAGAAGCACTTGCTTCAGGGTCACATTTTAAGGGGGTACCAGAAAACTCAGTAATCAAGATAAATAATATTTCAATGTACTATTTTTATTTTAATATGCTTTTAGTTTTTTTAATTTTTAATTTTATTGTTGTTCAACTACAGTTGTCCTAATCCTTTTCCCATTGCTCTCCCCTGCCCCGCCCACCCCCACTCCCACATTCATAGTCAGTTCTTACCTTTTGCTCATGACCATGGGTCCTTTATACTTGTTCCTTGACTCGACCCTTCCCTTTCTTTCCCCCATTACTCCCCTTCCCCTTCCCCTTCCCCTTTGGTCGCTGTCAGTCTGCTCTTTGTTTATATATCACTGGCTCTATTTTGCTCATTTGTCTGTTTTATTCATTAGGTTCCTGTATTAGGTGAGATCGTATAGTATTTGCCTTTCACCGCTAGCTGATTTCATTAAGCATAATATTCTCCAGGTCCACTCATGCTCTTGTGAAGGGCGAGAGTTCCTTCTTTCGTTCTGCTGTGTAGTATTGCACTGTGTAAATGCATCACAGTTTTTGATCCACTCACTTATTGATGGGCACTTAGGCTGTTTCCAGCCCTTAGCTAATGTAAATAACACTGCTATGAACATTGAGGTACATAGGTTCTTTTGAATTGGTGTTTCAGGGTTCTTAGGGTATAATCCCAGCGGTGGAATCAATGTGTAAAAAGGCAGTTCCATTTTTAGTTTTTTGAGGAAATTCCATACTGTGTAATGTTTTTTTAAGTCAAAATTAATAGCAGTCAGAGAAAGACAAGTACCATATGATTTCACTCATATGTGGAATCTAATGAACAAAATAAACAAACAAAACAGGTAGAGAACAGACTGACAACTGTCACAAGGGAGGGAGGTTGAGAGGCTGTGTGGAAAAGGTGAAGAAATTAAGCCAAAAAAGAAAAAGGAAAAAAAAACCCACCTCATAGACATAGACAACAGTATGGTGATTACCAAAGGGAAAAGGAATTGGGGGAGGCAGAGGATAAAGGGGAGAAAAATGGTGATGGAAGGGTGAGAAACGCTCACAATAAATCACTGGTACACAGGACTTGAGCAGCAAAGCGAGGCATTTATTCGTGAGTCTGCGGAGCTGGGCGCACCACCAGCCAGGAGCATGTGCGCGCAAAGTAGACAAAGTAAACTGGTTTTATACTAAGGCGATGAGCTCTCCTCCCCTCTCCTTCTCCCCGGTTTCTCCACTACTGGTTAATCCGGGTTCACAATCTATTCTAATGTGATTAACTACTTAACTCAGGGTGTGATTAACTAAGGGTAATCTAGTTATAGGTCTATGTCCAACTTACTGTACTTGCCAAGTTATCTAGCTACATCTTCCCATTTCTCTGTGTTTGGTGACAACAGTCTTTCTCCTTTTGAGCCCAGAGATATGTGTGAGGAGCTGCAGAATGTCGTTCCCTCGCCCCTTTTCCATGATTCATCTGTTAATTTTCTCCTGCTGGTTTGAGAGTCACTGGCTTGCTTCTTTATCCCTAACAGAAGGAGATATGACTAGGGGTGGTGAACACACAATACAATATACAGAAGGCTTATTATAGAACTGTACGCCTGAAACCTATAGATTGTAATTTTATTAACCAATGTCACCCCAACAAATTCAATAAAAAATTAATGCAAAAAATTCCTTGATTGTGATACAGAAGATACAGTAACAGTGCCATGCCAAACCATAATGGAACTTGAGGAAAAGCAAAAATGGGTAGGCATTATATTGCCAAGGCAGTACTTAGAGAACGTCTTGTCCTAAAAACGTGTATCAGTACAAAAGAAGCCAATGCATTGGCTCCTGCTTAAAGAACGTAGGGAACAAATCAAACAAGTTTAGGAAAGGGGAAATAAAACTTGGAGCAAGGAAAAAGCAGAGAAATCAAAGTTTCACTGAAACCTTACAAATATCAGGGAGAAGGAGAAGGATGTCTGTAGTGTTTCCTCTCTTGCTGAACATAGGAGTACATCTTCCCAACAAAGCTCATATTGCATTAATTCTGCTTGAAAACAGGGACAACACAAAATCGACCTTTCAAAATTCTGCTTTAAAATAGTTCTAATACGGAAAAAAGACAAATAAAAATGCTACTTTTGCAAATGATATATATTTGTACATCCATGAAAATCACGTCCCCTAATACCAGAAGTAATAAGTGAACTTTGCAGAAGTATAAGATAGAAAATACTAGTGAGGTGTAAGAATTTGCCATCAACTAAAACAGTTCCAGATTCTTTCTCCCCAGCGACTCAGAAACATGTAAAAGGTTGAGCACTACCCCTGCACTAAAGTCTTTGTGCTGTCAGAACATGAAAAACATCTAAAAATTGATTGTGTTTCTATATCCTAGAGCCACCCAGTCAGAGAAAGACAATGACAATATTAAACACTGGCATATTAAGGAAGGCAAGAAATGGCATTTACAGAGCACTTACTGAGTGCCAGACATTACTAAGTGCTATAATTCTTCCTAAAACCTTGTGACGTGGTTTGTTATTAGCCATTTTTACCGATGAGAAACTAGAGGCTTAGGTTTAAAAGACTTTTGCAAGGTCATGTGATCAGTAAGTGGGAGAGTTGGTATTCAAATCCAAGTTTGCTTCTCTATGTTTCTTTCCATTCTTCTCACACTGTTTTCCTATTCATTCAGAACCCGTGTTTATTAAAAAACAAAGCCATAAAACATGAACGAGGAAAATAGAGGAAAGCTGATAAATACAGAAACAGACTATGCTTCTACTATAACTAAATAAAACAAAACAATATTCTCTAATTCAACACATAGGTCTCATACAATGCCAGTGTAAATCTTTATGGGATATCACTCCTCCCACAAAATATTTTTTAATTACAAAGGGAAAAGGAGTAACTACAATAGATAAACCCCATCAGTCACATTTTAATTAGGTGATCAAGGTTAACATTGCCAGTAAAGACATTGACACCACCTACCTCCAGACATGATGTCAAGAGAAGGGCACATTACCTCTACGGCATTTTTGCAAAAAAAAAAAAAAAAAAAAAAAAAGCATGACTCCGGCGTAATCATGAAAATGATTCGGTAAACTCAAATCGAGGGACATTATACAAAATACCTCACAATAATTGACTGCAAAGATTCACAAGGGAATGTTTTAGGGTTATGGAAATGTCATCTATGCACCTTGATAATAACAGAGGGGGGTGGTTAGTGCAGGTTTATGTGTACATTTCTCAAGGCTCAGCAAACTATACACTTGAAATTAGTAAACATTATTCTATCTGAACATTATTCTATCTAAATTATATCTCAGTAAAGTTAATTGAAAAATATAGACTTAATAAATACTTGTAAGGAAAATGCCTTGCACTATTCACGAGTTTCTTTGCTTTTGTGCTTCTCCAGAAAGTCTCTAATTCTGACTTTAGGCCCTGAGCCACCCTTAACTTGCAGCCCTCCCTCCTGCTTCTTCCACTTGTCTGTGGAGGCCCAGAGCAGGAAGTTCCTTTCTGTGAGAACTTCCCTCCCAGATCCCAGTCACATATCAAATGTGAAAAGGGTTCCAAGCCCTGGCTGCTGTGGCTCAGTGGATTGAGCATCGGCCTGAGAATCAAGTGTCGCTGGTTCGATTCCCAGTCAGGGAACATTACCAGGTTGCACATCAGGTCCCCAGTTGCGGGCGCGAGTGAGAGGCAACCACACAGAAAAAAAAAAAAAAAAAAAGGAAAAGAAAAGAAAAGAAAAGGGTTCCAGCTTGTCTTCTTGTCATGAAAGTCTCCTCCTCAGAAAAGCCTTCCTTCCTTCACCGAACTCTCACAGTTATTCTTTAAACATCACCCTGTTTTATTTTCATCATACCAATTGATATGTCATTTATATTCTTATTTGTTTGGTTATTGACTGTTTATTCCCACTAGAATGTCAGTCTTGCTCACTACTGTATCCTCGGTGCTTAGCGCAATATCTGGTACATAGTAGCCATTTAATAAATTTTTATTGAATAAATAATGATCCACCTATTTCAGTGTTCCCAGGTGGGGAAAATGACAGAAAATAGGGAGTCAAAAATGTGTCATTCACCACTGCCACTTAATGTCACTTAATCCCTTAATATAGCTGAGCATCAGTTTCTTCCCCTTGGAAATTGGCATGCTAATCAATGTCTTTCGTACCTACATTTGTGGAGGTGTTGAGCCACTCGAAAAGGCAAGCAAGGTAAAACTATTTGAAAATATGCTCAATGTGCCCATTAAAGCTTCGATATAAAATAATAAGAATAGTAACAATAGCAATAATAACATTTACTGAGCTTTTCCTATGTACCAGGCATTCTTCTAAGTGCTTTTCACTACTATGTCTTTTAATTTTCCCCAAAGCCCTATGAAGTACATATTAGTATTATCTGATTTTGCAGGTGAGGCAACTGAGGCCCAGAGAAGCTGAATAACCTGCTCAAGTTCAGAGAGTTAAGAAATGGTAGAGCTGGGATTCAAGGACAGATAGCTCTGGTTCCAAATCTCTCACTTTGTATTCTTTCATAGATACCAGGACATGTTCCTAATGCCACATGTCATGATAAGTCCTAGCGTACGTAGAGCTGGTAATACCGACAGAATGGATTGGGTGCCTTTAGGAGGCAACAGAAACCTCTCACGTGGGGTAGATAGATGGCTAGAAGGAAGCCAGGCTGGTGGATAGGCACAGGTTTCCAAAGAGTATTGCAGGCATAGGCCATGGCCCAAAAGAAGGCCAAAAGCTATCCTAAGACAACAGGCGTCTCAACAAGCAAACAGAGACAGCTCCTAGGACTCATAGAGCAGGCGGTATCCCCAAGTGCAAGCCAAGGTGATATCCAAATGAATGCTGGCTTGAACAAACTGGTAATTCCCATTTGCTCACAGTGCCTAGAGTTGCTACCATTGGGGTGGGGTATGAGAGCAAAAGAACAGTGTCGGACAAGCTGCCACACATGTGCCATAGGGGGAACGAGGGTGGACGCTGATGGTGTCCAGTCAGTGCTCCCGAGAGCCAGAACACTTCAGGTGCTCAGGGCATTTGCTAAGCAATATGAAAGTATTTTGATATTTTAACAGGCAGTAGGACTATGCCAGTGCCTAAAGTTCTAATGCCAGCATTAAATTGGAAATTATTTACTTTTCTCAAGCCTCAGGGCCTGGCTAAAAGTTGAATTTGAAGTAACACCTTTGATGAATGTAGCTGAGGGAAGGGTGCGAGGGAGGAAACCCACGAGTTGTTCCCTCTGGCTCACACAGCTCTATCCTCACTTTGATCACAACGTATGATAATGTCCTGTTTACATGTCTGCCTTTCCTCTAGGTGAGAAGTAGCATGGGATAAATGGACGTGACAGGCAGTCAGCCAATCATTGTTTGTTGAGGAACAGCTAACATGTATTGTGTGCTGACTTTGTGGCAGGCCTCTTATCTGATCCTTAAAGCACCTCTGTTGGTAGCCTCGTTTTGTCACTGAAGAAATGAAGGCAGAGAGGATCAGAGTCTTGCTCACGTCTGAGATTAAGGCCTGGTAGCCTGACTCTGGAGTCTGTACTCTTAACTACTGTGCTTGATTTCAGTGGCCATACAGATACAAAAGTGGTAACTGGAGTGTAGAGTGTGTGAAGAGAAGTGATGGGTGACAAAGCCAAACGTCAGCTAGTATCAGAAAGGCCTTGTGTGTCATTTACAATTTTGGACTCTTTTCTGAGGTCAATGGAAAACCACTTAAAAGGTCTGAGCCTGGCATTTTCAGGGTGAGATTTGTGTTCTGGAGCAGTTGCTCCGTCTGCTATGGGAAGAATGGATCAAATGGACCGTTGTCCTGACCAACTGTTCTTTACTTCCTTTGTTAACTTCTGTTTGTATCCTTCTTTCATTTTACATTTTTAAAAATGCCTCACTGAGCTCCACTGAAAGTGAAGAGGATTTATCCATACCTGGGTCCACACACGTCTTAGCGGGGCAAGTAAGAGCGAGAAAGGGTGCCCCTTATGACTGGGGCTGTAAAACCCCAGCTGTGATGGAGTCAATTGGTGAAGGAGTGGTAGGTTTTTACTTCCCTTCGTCAAGTCTCACAGCTTGTATTTAACACTCTCACTACCACCCAATTCTAGGAGCCGTAGATTCCAGGCTCCATGATCCCCAACCGCTTCACTCTCAAATGTCAAACAGGAGTATTTTCTGTGACTCTGAGGTGGTTTTGTACACTGCCTCCCAAGAACTATAAATCCCGTCCCAGAATTCAGCAGGAGGAAGAAGCAAAGGAAACCCCCCTTAACTGCTAAACTTTCTCTCTGGGGCTTGATAGCATCTCTCTCCCAGAGACCTTGCTTTTTTTGGAAAAGAAATTTCTCCCGTCTGAGATATCAGGTGGCTCTGTCAGCCAGTCCCACGGCACATACTGGCAACTGGAAGGAAGAGAGGGCTGGCCAAGAAAATCTACTCTGGCATCAAATGACCCATTTCTGAACTGATGTAACAACTTAGTTTTCCTCATCCTGATGCAACTTCTAGAGCAGGCGCACCTAGAATGCCTTGTCATCTATCTCTATCCTCTTTTGAAGTATATACGTGCACTCCTGGCATTTCTACCATCTTACTTCCCTGGCCCTTCCTTGTTGATGTCTCATGGAATTCTCCTTGTCTGCCCATCTTAAAATACTGGAGTGCTCCCGAACATATCCTCAGTTCACTGCTCTTCTCACCACCCCCAATCCCTAGCTGCACCTGCTTTCAACATTGTCAAAAATAACTAGTGTCAAGGTTTAAGTTCTGAAGGAAATCCAGGACCAGAGGAGGCAGAGGTGGGTCTGAGATGCAGTTTCACAGGCGTGTTTCTTACTTGGGGCGCTAGGACTTTTAAAATGCAGATTCCCAAGTCCCACCCAGGAAAAGTCTTGATTCCTTGGTTTTGGACTACAGCAGAAGCACGTGTATTATGAAAAACATTCTTCAAGTGATGTTCTATTAGCCCTTTATATTTTGGGAAAAAATAAAACCCAAAGGAAAATCAGTACAATGAGTACTCATAGACCCTTTATCCAGTTTTACCCATTATTAATGTTTTGCCATCTTGCTTTATCTAAAATCTATCTAGCACCCAACTGACTAAACTTATGAATATGTAGTTATTATATAAAATAATCCTTATTTTGCTGAACCATTCGGAAGTTGGTTGCAGACACCATGATATTCAATCTTAAATACTTCAGTATGCATCTCCTAGGAACAAGGACATTCTTCCACATGCAATTCATATTCAATTTTCCTTAACTATCCCATAATGGCCTCTACTGCCACTCGTTTCTACCCTATCCACAATCCATATATTTCGTTTTGCCATCTTTTAGTCTCCTGCAATCTAGAACAGTTCCCCAGATTTTTTTATTGCTCTTTCATGATACTGACATTTTTTAGTAGTTTTGCTCTGTTTAAGAAATGAATGTGGGGTAAAATGAAATATCTATGGATAGAATGGGGGTGGAGGTGGGGGTGTATGGGGAGTGGTTAGGAGTGTAGTATCTTCTGGGAAAGGTCAGGTATGGAGTGAGGCTGATAAATCAGTTGGGTGCTGTTGAAATATCTGCCTTAGGGAAGAGGCCACATCAGGGGAGAAGGACCATGAGAAAAATAGGGGTAAGTAGGAGGGAGAAAATGCCAAGGGCCTCCTGGGTAAGCCAGAACAGACAGGTCTAGAGTAGATATGTTTGAGGTAGAGCAGTTACTGGAGTACTACGAGTATGTGGACTATAGTGCCATGAGTGTGTGTGTATATATTCTGTCTCTGGGTGGAAGGTGTTCAGAGTGGTAAGGTAGATTCACTGGCCCAGGGACTCAGATGCCACCTATCTTGTAGCTTCATGCTCCCTGATTTGTTGCCTTGGCCCACATGGACCAAGATGGTGCACCACTGTACCGTCACAGCCAGTGGGAAGAGAAGTATGGGAAGCCGTGGCATGCCCTGTTCCTCTGAGGTAGCGTTTGCCCACCTGGGCACAATTTACATTGGAAGCTGGGTAATTCTGTGTTTGGGGGGCTGTCCTGTGCATTGTAGGATATTTAGCAGCATCCCTGGGCTCTACCCACTACAGGTTACTAGCATCCTCCAGTTGTGACCATTAAAGATGTCCCAGGCATGGCCAAATGTCCCCTAGGGGCAAAGTCACCCCCCCCCCCCGTTGAGAACCACTTCTTTAAGGGTATTACCCAGAAGTCTCCAACAACACTTCTGCTTAAATCCCACTTGTGGCCAGAGCTTTGTCACTTGACCATCCTAAGGGTACTGGAGTCTTGGAAATGTCTGCTAGCCAGGTGCCCAGCTAAATGTTAAGCTAAAAAGAAGGCAAGAAGCTAGCAGATTCTCCCGCAAATTCTGTAGCTGATCGAGTAGGTGGCCCTGTTCTTTTTATGTTCCAGGCTAAGTTTTAGTCATTAATCATTTTAATTCACTTGCATGAAAATACTGGTGGTAGGGAACACTAGGCACAAAAAAGTGACAAGCCCTTTAGAAAAAGGATGGGCTTTTGTTACCCTAGAAAGCTGACCAGGGTGAGTGAGAAACTGCATTCTGAAATGGAGGCTGGAGAAGATTGAATTTTCGTCTGTGTTTCAGTGCCATCTTGTGGACATTTATAAATCCTACCATTCGTCACTCTCATCTGGCATTTTCTTTGATTTATTTTAGACACTAATTTCAAATTAAAAATAACCCTTATATGGGTTTTAGGAAGACTTTAAAAAGGTCCTTGCAGCCCTGGCTGGGTGGCCCAGTTGATGGAGTGTCTCCCCTGCACCAATAGGTTGCAGATTTGATTCCTGGTCGGGGTGCATACAGGAGGCAACCAATCAATCTCTCTCCTTCTCTCCCTCTCCCTCTCCTTCTCCGTCTCCCTCTCTCATCACTAAAAACATATCCTGGAGTGAGGATTTTAAAAAAGAAAAGGTCCTTGCAGATAAGGAACTCTTTAAAGCAGGGTTTCTCACCCTCAGCACTATTGACATTTGGGGACAGATCATTCTTCGTTGTGGAAGCTGCCCTGTGCATTGTAGGATGTTCAGCAAAATGGCCGAATCTCCCCTTGGCATGGAGGCAAAATTACTCCCAGTTGAGAACCATTTCTTTTAACAAAGCACCTAAAAATTCCACGCTCTATTAAGACCATATGCTAACAATGATCTCATATCAGCGTGTCCTGGGGGTGGACAGGTGTGTTCGGGAGAGCTAGGAGAAAACGAGGCTCCAGCTGCAGCATGACATGCCCTCTTTTTTATACTCTGGAGAAGTCCCAGCAGCTGGAGATCAGATTGAGATATGCCAGAAGACCCGGCGAGAGGTTGTACAGCTTCTTGAAACCCCACGGCAAGGCAAGGAAATCTTCAGACACCGTTCCCTAAAGCAGGAAGTAGCACAGAATAATCCCAGACTGTGATACTGAGTGCCCAAAAGCCCCGTGGAGATGTACAGGTGTGGCTGATCCTGCCAGGTGGGCCTTTTAGAGCCCTCCGGGAGCCCTCTGCCACCTGAGTGTTGTAGAGAAGCGCTGGTTGGGAGCCCGTTCCCTGGCCTCGGTGATGTCGGTAGTGCTAACACTCCTGAGATTTTACTTTGAAACTGGGTAAAGGAAAGGTAAGTTTCCTAGGAGCATGCCCTCTCAGGCAGGGCTTTGGGTCGCTCGTTTCCCTTCCGTTTCACCTTCCTGGCAAACTCCTGTCCCGCCACCCAGACGCTCTTTCAGTGGACGACCTCACCTCCTACTGAAAAATTGAAGATGACCAGTTGCAGAATTTATCACTTCAAAATGTGTTGCCATCTGAACTCCGTAATGACCGTGCGTCTTGTTTTAGAAGAAGAGGGCTCTTGGCTTCTGCCTGGGCCAATCCATTCTTGTGTTCTTGGCATCCAAACCCACGCCCTCACACGCACCTTGCCCAATTACACACCTCTGTCTTACATCAGCACATGTCTTCTCCCCAGCCCCTTTTGCGTCTGCATCAATCTCGTCCAGGCTCTGATCTTGGCAATCGGTTTGGTCGACTTTTCATCTCCTGCACCTTACTCTTCTATTCTTCAACTTCTCTTTGTGGTCCTACTGCTGTAGAAAACGACCTACTTTGATTCCCTCGCCTTCTACAGCCACCTCCCCGAGGCTCTCTGCTGGCTTCTTCCTAGCTATTATCTGGCATTATTTGGCCTCTCTGCAATGTTTGATACTATTGGCCATGCCCTCTTTCTTTGCAATTACCCCACTTTCCCTCCCCAAGTTGCAAAAGTAACATGTGCTCTCTGCACAGAACAGATCACAAGAAGAAATACACAAATCTCAGAAACCAGGCACTTAAGCACAAAAGGAAACAAGACACAGTCCCATTACTGTAAAATACCGGCTCTTCATCTTTAGAGTATGTCCTTCCAGGTTTGTGTTATACTAATACATTTCAACACATACATGCCACTCTCTTGCTTATATACACACATATAAAACCAAAATGGGTTCTTGTTATAGATCCTTTTGTAACCGTTCCTCCAAACGCTGACTCAACAACGGAATTTAGTGTGCAGGATGTTTATTAAGGAATGACCTCGGGGCCAACACCTATGAAAGGGAAATGAAAGAAGCAGGACTGGGTAGACAGGATTTCTCAACTGCTGGCATATTGACCTAGATGGGTAATGCTTTACGGTGGGGCTGCTAATTGTGGACGTTTAGCAGCATCCCTGTCCTCTACCCTCTGGATGTCAGTAGCACCCACACACCACTCTCCTTCCCCAAGTTGTGACAACCAGAACTGTTTCCACATTGCCAAGTATGCGGCTGGGGGAGGGGGGCTGCAAAATCACCCCCAGTTGAGAAGCACTGGGCTAGAGAGAAGAGTTGAACTTGGATGTGGCCTAACAACAGCCTCTGTGGAACCCGCAGGCATCTCAGGAGCTAAAATGGCCTTTCTCAGTTGTCCAAGTTAGACTGAGATGTCAGGGCCTTTGTTCTCTCATAGGCAGCAGTCACTGGACAGGAGCCCCGGGAAGGGGGCATGGTGTTGGGTGAGGTGGCTTTCTGAGGCTGAAGCAAGTCCTTCAATGAAGGGGCATCTGAGCTATGCCCAGTGTTCATGACGTGTGTTACTCCACAATTGTCCATTTCCTTCTCAGCATCTTCTGTTCCATGGTAAAACTCCTGAGAACTGGGGCTATGCCTTATTTGGTTCTGTGTCTTTGAAACATAGCATACCACCTGGGAATGAACACTTGCTTAATGGCCCAATGAAATTAAATGGGATGATACTTGTGGTTCTTTGGATATTTGCAAACTTAAATACTCTAATGAGAGGCTTCATGATGCATTTTCTTGAACCACGGGAGACTCCAAAAAGATTAATCTGTATTTATGTTATTATATTAATTCATGAGTACTTTTTTTGGAAGTAACAAGTCAGTATCAGCAGATAAACAGTACTGACCTAATCGTTAACAGTATTTTGAATCTTCAGTAGATGAGATTCTTTACCGGTAACTTATAAAGATGAGTGAGGAATGGCGTGGGATGGAGCCAACTAATTTATGAAATATTACTCAGACTTCAAGTAATGAAAATTTCTGCCTAAATAGATGGAATTATAACACACCACATCTCTGCACAGCTCCACAAAGTGGTACCCATTTCCATCCAGCAGAGGGCACAGCTATACAGAGTTATTGCTGGAGAAACACTTTCAAAAGCAAATAGGAAGTGAATTCATCTCACAGCCATAGGCTGCAGTGACATATCATCACATGGAAATGAGTGTAACTACACATCTGAAGTTCCATAATGTGTTGTTTGGAGACTGCATTTCCAACTCGATTCTTTCACGTTGTTTTTTATGTTAATCTCTAAGTATTACCATACGATTTCACTCTTATGTGGAATGTAATGAACAAACTGAACTAACAAGCAAAATAGAGACAGACTCATAGATGGAGAGCAGGATGACAGCTGTCTGGGGGTGGTTGGGTGGCTGGGTAGAGGGACTGAGCAAATAGGAGAGAGGAAAAAACCTCATGGACACCAACAACAGTGTGATTTCCAAGGGGGAGAAGGTCTAGGGAGGTGGAGGAGGGCAAAGAGGGTACCTGGTGATGGAAGGAGACTTGACTTGGGGTGGTGAACACACAATACAGTGTACAGATGATGTGCTGTAGAACCGTGCGCCTGAGACCTGTATAATTTTGTTAACCAGTGTCACCCCAATATATTCAATGAAAAGGAAAAGAATAACACTGTTAATTTCAACTGACTAAAATTATTTGAGCCCAATAATGTGTAAGGGTGTTTTGGAGCATCATTTCACATATGGTATGTTTTCTGTTTTCACAAGATATTTTAAAAGTTATGATACAGAAGCAGACCTATATATATGGTACAGTGTGTCCCTCACAGTTAAAAAATCAGGTGAATAGTGCCCCCCCACCAATATTTTCAGATTTTGCTTGGCATGATGAGATCATGTGATGAAATGGACAACGGTTTGTTTTAGGGGATGAAACATTTGCCTTTGTCCCTTACTGGTTGTGACGCCTTGGTCAGGGAACCACTTCTCAGAGCTTCTCTGTGTTCTTCTGTTAGTAGAGGAATGCTAATGCCCACCGGGCCCCCTTCACAGGTGGGCAAGGAGTGTTCCCAGTATAAGAGCCGTGCATGTTGCCCATGAGGTGCATGGGGTCGTCGGGGCCACGGTACAGGACTAACTGAAGCAGTGTCACGAAGTGTCCGCCAGATGGTGTAAGTACCTAGTTTTCTCTCAGTGAAGAATTTGAATGAATCCCCAGGATCTTGGGCAATGCAGAGCAGTGGGAGAACAGATCTCCAGGGATTAGATTACTGCTAATCTTAGGAGGAGGGCTTTGATTAGTGTTTTGACCTTATTTTTACCACAGTCTTGTAAAGCTGGTCACTCTTCAGGTACGTTTCTTACTCTACCTTAGGTACATTTGTAATTCAGAACTACAAAAGCACATAATAGCTATATATGTATAGATGTTTATTTATTACACTAGTTCTTATGGATAATTAGTGAAGTTGGAAGCAATTTAGGAACATGGCAGCCATCAAAACGAAAATTGTGACTATTATGGAGGTACATGGAAAGATAAGTCTGGTGGATAGTAAATAAAATAAAAGCAGAATGAATTAAATATTGTGTTAGTAACTATGTCAAAATGGAAAGCACATGTGGCTGGAAAAGAAACGCAAGGAAGATGGAACTGTAATAACCCTGACAGAACTTGGAATCTCTGTCTCTCTGTATCTCTTTCTCTCTCTGTCTCTCCTTCCATTGCTGTAATGGTGACACTTCGTAGAACACGACACTTCTAAAGAGATTTTCATGCTTTGCTCGAAATACAGTAATGCCTAATGTATCCAGCATGTTACGGAGGATGTGGCATATTTAAATGACTTATTTAAATCATTTAAATAAGAATGGGTTTTTTGTTAAAAACTGTTAACTGGTTAAGAATTAAGATATCATTTCCCCCCATGATCTTCACTCACTTAAACACAAAAACAACTGCAAAACGATGTTGGCTATAGATCTAAAGCATATTGCATACTTTTCTGCCCCCTCCAACAGTTTCCTGGGTGTATCTTACTCTTGGCTTTCTCAGTTTTGTCACCATGACTCAATCTCTCCCCATTAGAATACAATGTTGCCCTTACATGCAGTCCAACTATAGGGTTATTTGCCTCTACAAGGCATGATCAGATATCTGAGTTTTGATTCCTTGATTCTTGTTTTGTCAGGCTTTCTATCTTGTTGCTGTTGTTTGGTCTTTTTCTCTCTTGCTGTCTCTCAGGTGCCATTTCGTGGTTGCCAGTGTCTCAGGCTTTGGCAGCCTTATTTTTGTAAACCTCCTAACAAATGTGCTGCTTCTAACATGCCTTGTTAGAAACTCACACAGTTCAGTTTACGAGAATTACGTGCAGGGAGCTCTAAAGGGCTTACCACTTTATGTAAGGTTTTGGACAGTGGGGAAATGGCCATATCTATTTTGGATGCTCAGAAGTGTTCAGACTTATTTCCTAGCTCTTGACTGTTTCCTGGATACTTGAGGTCTCAGGGAAATGACCTATGCACGAGGGGCATGCTGCTGCACGGAAAATAAAATGCTCACTCTCAGAAACAAAGCATAATGGTAGTCAATCCAGTCGACCCCAACCAATCGATGGAAACTGAAAGCCAGAGTCAAGTAATCAACAGTCATCAAAAAACCCACGCTCACATCTGCACCATTCTTTTTCCTTGTCACTTCATCCTTTCCATTCATAGGCTTTATCCTGGTCTAAATTTCTCTCTAGTTTAGAAGGAGCAATGGAACAAGGAAAAGCAGAAATTAGAGAATAATCATTTGTGATGCAAGAATCATTTACCTCTGACAACCAAGAAATAGCACGTATTTTGAACACAAAAGCATATTTTAAACATAAACCAGGTTACTAGATGCAATGGAGACTCAAAAGAAGTAAGCATTTGTGCTCTCTGCCCTCATCTGTTTTAAATGAAAGAGTTAACTGCAGGATATAGTGGACCGTTTGTATAAGTAAAACAGAATTAAATGTAATTAAATTACACATAACTCTTTGGGAATCTAGGTGTTAGATAAATTCAGATATTGCTGCTACCCAGAGTCAGTGCTATTTTGAGTTCTGGTGTCTAAAGTAAGGCTCCAATGTAATGGTAGCCATTACGGAAGTATAGACTCTTTTGAAGAGCATTTCTACCATAGCTTATTGAGCTCCATCCAACTCTTGAAAGGTATTTATAAACTTACAGGGCTGGGGAAAGGTTTTTATACTTCCCAGCCTTCTTCTTACTCCAAAAAAGCCCCAACAAAATGGGCAAAAACCACAAAACAGAATAAGCAAACCCACCCCTTAATCTTCAGAGTAGTGATTGAAAGATAACTTGTAACGGGACATAATTTTTGGTTTCTTTTGTTTAATTCTGAAGAACCTTGCAGATTCCATGGATCAGTATGTGAGAAATGACCTACATTTAGATGCGTGTTTGAGAAATGACCGTCTTCTAAGAATCAATGCAAATTGCTAGACAAGTTTTTGTCCAGTGTGATTAGAAATGGTCATCGGTATTGGAGAAATGATCAGAACGCACACACTGTTTTATTGCTTATGTGCAGGTGTAGATTGCCCAGGGAAGGAAAAGAAGTATACTTGGAGTGAACAGCAGGGTTATGTTCATATTAGACAAGATTCCCTGGTCTTTGTGACAGAAAGCTCGCTGAGAAAAATGGTTATCATTTCCATAGTTTGAAGACTATCTTAACGAAAACCTATAAGGCCCTATTGTCATCTGAATAAATCACATATTAGAAACTGATGCATCTACTGAGTTCTAGATTATTCATGATAGTAGAGACAAGGTTAACTTTTAGAAAAAACCACTCAGTCAAACATATTGGAATAATAAAAAGAATGTTTAGAGCCTCAAAACCATTCTAAACCAGATTTTATCCAATAACTAAAATTTGTTTTTACGATGTTGTAAAAATTATGAAATAACAAATATCCTTTCCAAGTTTTTTTGCTCATTTTCTATTGCAAATAATGATGGGAGGCTAGATGGCCCAAAGGTTAGGAACTAGAGAATACTTCCCTTCTGGCTATAGAATGCTATGGATGTCTACAAATTTGATGATCAGTAGCTCAATGGATGTTGAGAATAGTGTACATAGTCAGTTTATTAAGTAACCATTTGGTTTTCTATTAAGCTAAAGAAATATAATCAATTTAATATGCATAATTGATAAGGTTAGTTTAATTGTTTATAGCAGTGGTTCTTAGCTTTGGATTCATGCGGGCAACACATGGAGAGCTTTAAAAATCCCTAAACACTGGCCACATCCTAGACCAATTAAATGAGAATCTCCTGGGGCTGGGACTCATATCAGTATTTTTAAAGCTCCCTGGGACGTTATAATACACAGCTGAGTCTGGGAAACACTGCTTCATAGAATGTTCCTGCGTACTCTTAGTTAAGTTTAAGTACATTAGAGACTCTTTTTCTTAAAACAATCTTTGACAGTCTGTTTCTTTAACAGTCTTTAGGGACTACTTCTGTTCTCTTTCTTTTGCTTTAAACAAAAGCAAATCATTTGAAAAGAATCATCTTATTTATTTTCTTTTATTCCTCCTTTCTTTCTTTTTTTGGGGGGTGGTGGTGGAGGAGGCTCTTGTTTTTTCTGCCATATTGATTAATATGCCATAATATATGGCATCAAGTCATGCTAGGTTTGAATACAGGTTGGACTCTTTACTAGTTATCATTGATCGGCAACTTATTTAATCTCTAAACTAGCCCACTCCCATCTATAGCAGGGATTCTCAATGGGAGGTAATTTTACTCCCTAGAAGGCATTGGGCAATGTTGGAGACATTTTTGATTGTCACCACTTGGGGTTTGCTTTTGACATTTAGTGGGTAGAGGCCAGTGGTGTTGCTAAACATCCTACAGTGTACAGGAGGTCCTCCACAGCACAGGTATCTGGCTCCAAATGTCACTCGTGCTGGGGTTAAGGAACCTTGATGAACAGAGTGAGGCTCTGGAGTATGACAGTACGTGTTCATATTCTTGTTCCTCTACTTTCTAGCTGTGTAATCTTGAGCAACTTTTACTATTCCAGCGTGAACCCACCTGAAAATGTGACTATTGTCAGCACTCACCTTGGAGTTGATAATGATGTTTAAGTGGGTTAAGGCATGTGGAGCCTTAACAAAGTGCCAGGTAGCTATTTATCACCAGAATATGTCTCCTGTTCTGGAGCATTTATAGCCTGTTGTCAGGGTCCTTGAGATCACATGTTTGACCACACTCTCAACAATCCCAGTGTTCATGACTTGGTGGTAGGAAGGTGATAAGGGTTGAAGGGTAGAGCTATCTTTGAATATACACCTGCTTTGGATAACAAGCAGAAATTCAGAGGCAGTCCTACACACACTGTTAATTTCCTTCCCCAACCTTTCATGTTCCTCTCCCAGTTTACAACTAGAGCTGGACACCTGTGTTGAAGTGGACTGTTCAAATAAATAAACTTGGACTGGCTCAAATAAAAAGTCAAGAACATTCTTGTAAGTGCTGCTTCTAAGGGAAGAGGGCTTATTAGCAATCAACATGGTTTATTCATAAACTTTATATTTATTATTAACAAGGGACATATGGCTACAGGAATGTGAAACTCAGGAAAGAGTTCCATGCTGCAAATACATTTGGGAATCATTACAGAAGAAGTCAAAGTTCTGGGAGAGAATAGAAGTGAGAGGAAGGGTGTAGGGAGGAGAGAGAATGGGGCTCAGGATACAGCCCAAGAAATCCTGCTTGGCTAATATTTATTGCAGACCTACTGTGTGCTTGCCAGGCACCTTTCCAATCTGCTCACCTCCTACTCCCTTAGTCCTCATGCCCATGTGCTGTAAGTAAATGAAATAAATCTTTACCGAAGACAATTTTTCCATGTGCCACTTTAGGAAAAAGAAAAAGGCTTTTTTCACAGAGGGTGTGCAAGACACATCACACCTGTCCGAAGCCCTTTTGTCCACTGTACTAATTTTGGGCTGAGGGGAGTATTTTAGTCCCCCCCCACACACACACACCTCTGGGCCCTTTATGTCCAAGCCATTAGGATAGAAAAGAGAATCCAGTTTTAAAGTGAAGCCCGAAGACCACCCCATATTTCACCAACCCTTATAAGTTCTTTATATATTTTGGAGATCAAACCCTTGTCTGAGGTAACATTGGCAAGTATGTTTTCCCATATGGTTGGTTCACTTTTCATCTTGCTGATGTTTTCTTTTGCCGAGCAGAAACTCTTTAGTTTGATGTGCTCCCATTTGTTTCCTCTTTGCTCTAGGAAATATGTTGGTGAAAATGTTGCTACATTGAGTATCTGAGATTTCCCTGCCTATGTTTTCCTCTAGGACTTTTATGGTGTCACGGCTTACATTTAAGTCTTTGATCCATCCTGAGTTTATTCTCGTGTGTGGTGTAAGTTGGTGGTCTAGTTTCATATTTTTGTATGTCCCTGTCCAGTTCTCCCAGCACCATTTGTTGGAGAGGCTCTTTTCACTCCATTTTATGTTTCTTCCCCATATGTCAAATATTAGTTGACCATAGAGACGTGGGTTTATTTCTGGGCTCTCTATGTGCCACTGATTTATATTTCTGTTCTTATGCCAGTACCAGACTGTCGTGATCACCGTGGCTTTGTAGTACAGCTTGATATCAGGCATTGTGAGTCCTCCTACTGTGTTCTTCTTCCTCAAGATTGCTGCAACTATTCGTGGTCTTTTTTGGTTCCCTATAAATTTTAGAAGTAGTTATTCTAGGTGTGTGAAATATGTCGTTGATATTTTAATAGGGATTGTGTTAAATCTATAAATTGCTTTGGGTAGTATGGACATTTTAATGATGTTGATTCTTCCCATCCGTGAACATGGTATATGCTTCCATTTATCAGTATCTTCCTTAATTTCTTTCTTCAGTGTTCTGTAGTTTCCCGAGTACAGGTCTTTTACCTTCTTGGTTAAGTTTATTCCTAAGTACTTTATTTTCCTTGTTGCTATAGCAAATGGGTTTTTTTCTAGTTTCTATTTCTAACATTTTATTGTTGGTGTACAGAAATGCCTTTGATTTCTGAATATTGACTTTGTACCCTGCTATTTTGCCAAATTCACTTATTAGGCAGAGTAGTTTTTTGGTGGAATCTATAAGGCTTTCTATGTACACTATCATGTCATCTGCAAATAATGATAGCTTTACTTCCTCTTTTCCAGTTTGGATGCCTTTTATTTATTTTTCTTCTCTGATTGCTGTAACTTGGACTTCCAAAACTATGTTGAATAAGAGAGGAGAAAGTGGACATCCTTGTCTTGTTCCTGATCTTAGGGGGAATGTTTCAGTTTTTGCCCATTGAATACGATGTTGGCTTCAGGTTTCTCGTATACGGCCTTTATTTATGTCGAGGTATGCTCCCTCAATTCCCATTTTTCTGAGTGTCTTCATCAAAATGGGTGTTTTACTTTATCAAATGCTTTGTCAGCATCTATGGATATGATCATGTGATTTTTTTTTTTTTTGTCTTTCGTTTTGTTTATGTGGTGCATTATGTTTATTGATTTGTGAATATTAAACTATCCTTGCATGCCTGGGATGAATCCCACTTGCTCGTGGTGGACGACCTTTTTAATGTGCTGCTGGATCCGGTTTGTCAATATTTTGTTGAGGATTTTAGCATCGATGTACATCAGCGATATTGGCCTGTAGTTTTCTTCCTTTGTTGTGTCTTGACCTGGTTTTGGAATTGGGGTAGTACTGGCTTCATAGAAAGATTTTGGGAGTCTTCCCTCTTCTTGGATTTTTGGGAGTAGTTTGAGAAGGATAGGAGTTAGTTCTCCCCTGAATGTGTTGTAAAACTTACCTGTAAAGCCATCCAGTCCAAGGCTTTTGTGTGCCGGGAGTTTTTGGATTACTGCTTCAATTTCACACTTGGTTATTGGTCTACTTAGGCTTCCTGTTTCTTCTTGATTCAGTTTTGGAAGATGATATGTTTCCGGACATTTGTCCATTTCATCCAGGTTTCATATCATTCCTATCTCTTTTCACATAGTTGTTTGTACTAATTTCTTATAATCTTTTGTATTTCTGTGGTATCAGTTGTGATTTTTCCTCTTTCAGTTTTGATTTTGTTCATTTGGGTTCTCTCTCTTTTTTTCTTGATGAGCCTGGTTAAAGGTTTGTCAATTTTGTTTGTCTTTTCAAAGAACCAGCTCCTGGTTTTATTGATGTTTTGAATTGTTTGTTGAGTCTTTATGTCATTTAATTCTGCTCTGGTCTTGATGTTTTCCTTCCTTCTTCTCACTCTGGGCTTTGTTTGTTGTTGTTCCTCTAGTTCTTGTAGGGGTAGGGTTAGATTTTTTATTGGGGATTCCTCTGTCCTTTTTCGGTAAGCCTGTATTGCTATGAACTTCCCTCTCAGGACTGATTTTGCTGTGTCCCATAGGTTTGGGGCTGTTGTGTATTCATCATCATTTGTTTCCAGAAACTTCTTGATTTCTTCCTTGATGTCATTGTTAACCCATTCATTACTTAATATCATGTTATTCATTCGCCACGTGTTTAAGTGTTTTTGAGTTTTTCCCTTGAGGTTGATTTCCAATTTTAAGCCATTGTGATCTGAGAAGATGCTTGATATAATTTCAATTTTCTTGAATTTGTTGAGGCTTGTTTTGTGTCCTACCATGTGGTCTCTCTTTGAAAATGTTCCATGTGCACTTGACAAGAATGTATATTTTGCTTCTCTGGTGTGAAAGGCTCTATATATATCAACTAAGTTCATTTGACCTAGAGTGTTGTTCAATGCCTCAATATCCTTGGTGCTTCTTTGCTTGAAGATCTGTCCACTGGTGATAACAAGGTGTTAAAATTCTCTACTATGACTGTGTTGCTGTTGATACTCTCCTCATAGTCTTGCAAGATTTTCTTTATATATTTGGGTGGTCCTATGTTGGTGCATATATGTTTACCAGGGTTATATCTCCTTGATGTGTTGTTCCTTTAAGTATTATGAAATGTCCTTCTCTGTCTCTCTTTATGGCCTTTGTTGTGAAATCTATTTTGTCTGATATAAGTATTGCTATCCCCGCTTTTTTTTTTTATGTCTGTTTTCTTGAAATACTTTTTTCCATCCCTTCATTTTTAGTCTGTGTAGATCTTTTGTTCTGAGGTGGGTCTCTTGTAGACAGTATATATGTGGGTCATGTTTTCTTATCCACTCAGCTACCCTATGCCTTTTTATTGGAACATTTAATCTATTTACTTTTAAGGTTATTATAGATAGTTACTTATTCATTGTGCTCCCCCCCCTTTGTACCTTTCTTCTTCTCTCTTTCTCTTTTTCTTCACCTTCTTAAAGCAGTCTCTTTAGCATCTCTTGCAATGCCAGTTTGGTGGAAGTTTATTCTTTTAGTTTTCTTTTGCCTGGGAAACTCCTTATTTGACCTTCCATCTTGACTGAGAGCCTCGCTGGGTAGAGCAGTCTTGGTTGTAGGCCTTTTTTTTCATTGCTTGAAATATGTTTTGCCATCCCTTTCTGGCTTGTAGTGTTTCTGTTGAGAATTCCACTGATAGTCTTATTGGAGCTCCTTTGTGTGTTATTGACTGTTTCTCTCTTGCTGCCTTTAGGATTCTCTCTTTGCCTTTGAATGTTGCCATTTTAATTACGATGAGTCTTGGCGTGAGCCTCTTTGGGTTAATCTTCATTCGGACCATCTGTGCTTCTTGGACTTGCATGATGTCTTCCTCTCCTCAAGTCAGGGAAGTTTTCTGTCATTCCCTTTTTAAACACGCTTTCTATCCCTTGCTCCCCTTCTTCTCCCTCTGGTATCCCTATGATATGGATAGTGTTATGTTTCATGTTGTCCTGAAGCTCTCTTATACCTTCTTCATTCTTTTTCAGTGTTTTGTTGTTGTTGTTGTTGTTGTTGCCGTTGCACTGTCTGGGAATTTTTTTCTACCTTGTCCTCCAGCTCGCTGATCCAATCCTCTACTTCCTCTAGCCTGCTTTTGATTCCTTCTACTGTGTTCTTCAGTTCATAACTTGTATTCTTCATTTCCTCCTGGCTCTTATAACTAGTTTCTATGTCCTTTTTAATGCTGGCGTAGTTCTCAGTAAGTTCCTTATAGCTTCCCTGGAGTTCTTTATAGTTTCCCTGGAGTTTTTCTGCAATTCCCTTGGAGTTCGTTGTAGTTTTCTCTGAGTTTGTCAAGTTTATTGAGCTTCCTTATAACCATTCTTTTGAATTCCATGTCTGATAGTTTGCTCGCCTCTGTTTCATCTAGCTCTTTTTCTGGCTATTCCTCCTTTATTTGTTCCCATTGGGGGTTTGTTTCTTTGTCTCCCCATTTTAGGTGCCTCTTCTTGTTTGTTTTTATTTCTTAGATTTGTCTGCTTTGACTTCCTGCCTTCATGGTATGACCTTCTGTAATAGGAGACCTGGGGGATTCAGTGTTGCAGTCTCTTCGATCTCCTGAGCTTGATGCTCTTGGAATTCCCTTTATGCTGTGTGTTTAGGCTGTCTGGTGGTATTTCAGTGTTTGTGGTTGTTCTATTGCTCTTTTGGGGAACCTTTCCTCTCACTAGTTGAGAGTCACTCTTCCCACCACATGTTCAATTCTTTTGTGGAGATGATGTTAAAACACAAACAAACAACCCTGGCAAGAAACCCATGCCCTCAAAAGATCCCCCACCCATAATCACTGTAGCAGCAGCAAATGAGGTAGCATTAACATAGATGTAAAGAGATTAAGACTATTATACTAAAGGAAAAGCAGATAAGAGTTGGCTAACTGAAAGGAAGATGACTTTTGAGAGGGAAAGTGGAGGAGTAATAATAGTAGTGAGTAGGGACACGGCAATGTGAGACAGTAAGTAATATTTACATTGTATGTTGAAAAAGGGACAGAGAGGGTAGAATGAAGTGAGAGAGTGGAAGTGTATAGTATTACGTTTATACAGAAGTTATATGTTATATATTTAGTGCAAGAGGGAGCATGAACAAGGCAAACAAAAACCATAAGGAAGAATAAGAATAAGAGGGAGAGAAGGTAGGAAACAGACCAAAGAAAGAGCTTTCCCCCAGTACAACCTTTGGGCTATGGTTGATATAAGTGGGATGGGACTAAGAGGGTAAAAAGAAAGAAAGAAAAGTTTAAGAGATGCCCAAAGGTGAGGGAAGTGAATCTGAGATGATATACTAAGAATGAGGAGTGAAAACCATGCTAAGAGAGGAAAATATTTTTTTTCATATTTAAGCTTACAGAATGAGAGAAATAGGAGAGAAGATAGAATTTAAGACCAAAGTAAGAAGAGGAGATCGGAGGTTAAGGTGGGGTAATACAAGGGGGGAGCAACATATGATATTTGGAATAAACTATAATATAACAACTGATATAGTGACTTAAAATGCATAAACTGAGAGGACAAACAATAACTCACGAAAAATACCATGGTGGAATTTTCCCCAGTAATATCTGGTTTTTACTGCTTTCATCTCTTTCTGGATCTGGCCCTGGTCAGAGTTCCATGGGTTTCATATCTTCCTTTCCGGCTCTCTGTCTGTGAGGAGATATAGCTAAATTCTAGGGCTGCTATTCTCTCGCTCGTGAGTCTGCCACAGCTCTCTGCTATGACCTGCACTGAGTTGGGGTCTCCCCCTCCACTGGTTCTGTGGTACCCTGTAGTGCTCTTCATTTTTGTTTAGCAACTCTACTCTGCCGATGAGCTGGTGTGCATGCCCATAGTCCTTGCCCAGTCTTGGGCCTTTTTTCCTCTCCTTTTCCAAAAAAGTCTCTGTGTGGCTTCCAAAGTGCAGCACTGGTCTGTCTGTGTTTTTGTCTGGCAGAACCTTTGTGTGTGCATGCTCGTGGGTACAGGGCTGCCAGACCATGGTCCCTACCAAATCCCAGGTTGTCCCTCAGGTTTCCCCCATGTGCATCCCTCTCTGTAGCTCAGTTCTGCATTTGTGTCTGGCAGAGCCTCTGTGCGCATGCGCCCATGGGCGCAGGGCTGCCCGCCCCGGGGGTCCCTACCAAGTCTTAATCCACACAGTTCCTTGCAGTCAGGGCTGGCCTCTGTGTTCCTGTGCCTCCGACTGTTTCACCAAACCTTCTGGCTGACTCCATTCCCGGATGTCGCTGGTCAGGACGCCTACGGTGGTAGTGCAGTTTCCAAGCAGCTCCCGGCTAATGAGCCGGTCAGCAGCTGCCCCTTTTGGTACATCAGAGGTGCTGGGCTACGAAGCCCAGTGACTCTGCTTGGAGAGTGCAGGCCATGGTTACTGGCCTCTCCCACGCTGTTCCCACACTCCCATCCCTGTTCGCCCTCTCTGAAAGCTGCTCTCACTCACTCTCTGCTCCATGTGTATACTCCAAGTCCTTCCGCGATGGGAGCAGGCAGACCACACTGCTATTTACTCTGCCACCATCTTTCTCTTGTCTCTCCCACATCTTTTTTAAGAGATAAACTGGCACGACCTGCAAACCTGTTAAAATTTTGTTCATGGACATGAAGCTCCTCAGGGTCCTGCACTCCTAGGGTGGAGGGGTGTGGGATGAGCTGTGAGGTGGGGAGTTGGGGCTCTAGCTTCAGGCCCCTCTATTGACACCCCTCCTCGGTGAGACAGATGCTCAAGGTGGGTCTCTATTGTATATTTTTAGTTCAGCTCCCCTCCAGGATTTATTTTTGATTCTATCTTACATTTTCTGTTTCTTTTGAAAATTTCTCATTTTGTGTATCTTGTTTTCCTGAGTTTTAGTTATCTACCTGTGTTCTTTTGCTGCTCACTGAGCTCCTTTATAAGTATTGTTTTATTATTGAAGCAGTTCATGGGTCTCCATTTTATTTTAGTATTGATTACAGGAGCTTTATTAATATTCTTGGGCCATTATGGTTGCCTGATGTTTGAGATCCAGGGAGCCTTATGCTGATGTAACTTTGAAAGAACTGAAACATCATCCAGTCTGCGCAGAATGATTGTAGCTGGCGAACACCTCTCTTGCTCAAAACTGAAGTGATTGCCTCCATAATTGCTGTCCCAGAGGACTGAAGCCTGTTCACAGGATTGCTTCATGTACAACCCTGTCTGAGGTCTACATCCCTGTTATGGGAACACCTATAGTTGTGATTTCTACTGGGTCTCTTGGGTGGTCCACTGTGCATGCAGTATTGACTTGTGATTCTGAGAGAGTGCTATTACACTCAAGTTATGAACTGCTTTAATGAACATAGTTGGGTCCACGATTCTCAAGCCTATTACCGATGGTACAGATGGTCACGGCTCCTCCTGGTTGGCAAAGGGATCGCATAAGGGAAAAACTACACCTGAGTTAAGAGAAGGGTAGGACTTCTTTCTGTCCATAGCAGAGTCCATGGTTCGGCCTACCATTGCTGTGTGTTTTTCCCTTCAGAAAGCAGTCATCCTTAGTCTTGGGTTCCGCAGGGATTTCACAACCTTCTGCATAGATTTTAAAGCTACCACAAAGTCATTTTGGTCTATGGATGGCTGAGAAATATTTGTTTCTTTGGGGGATGCGGGCTGGTGATCTGCTATTCTGCCATCTTGGTGACATCACTCCTCAATTTTTAAAATTTTGCCTATGATGTAACTTATCAGAGATTTATTAAGTTTATCTTGTTTGGATTTCCCTAAACTTCTTTAGTCCGTAGACTTCAGTCTTTTAACAAATTTGGAGAATTTTCAAAAAATATTTTTTGAATGCTTTCCCAGATACTCTCCATTACTCTCCCTTTGAAGAAATAAGCCAAGTGCAAAAACATTAGATCTTTTATTACAGTCTTCCAGGTCCCTAAAAATCTGTTCGATTTCTAGAATATTTTTGGTGTAGTATTCAGATGGCTAATTTCTCTTGAGCCAATCTCAAACGAAAATATTTTAAAAATTCAACTAACACACAGGTAAGCAGAGGAGATTTAACAGAACAAAAAAGGAGCCAACTAAAAGAAAGGTAATAGTAAAGTGGCATAATTAAATCTTAAGTTATAAATAGTTGTATTTAATATAAATGGCCCATCTAACAGAGACTGTCAAATTAATACCAACCAAAATCATCCCATCTATATTCTATGAGAAATTTACTTCATAAATAATGATGTAGATATGTAAAAAATAAAATAGTAGAAAAAAGAATTCCATGCAAACTAAGAAGAATAAGCCTGATTTTGGACAAGACGGCAGAGTAGGTATACTATGAGCTCACCTCTTCCAATAAGCACATTGAAATTGCAACTAAATTATGGAAAAACAGACATTGAGAGCTACTTGAAGAGGAGCTGAACAGAACTCCTGTAACTAAGAATATTAAGAAGAAGCCATGTTGAAACTGGTAGTAGAGGCAAATATGTGGACCCTGCAGGTCCACACCCACAGGGTGGTGATTATAAAACAGGAGAGGAAGCTCAATAGTGAATCCCCCACCAACACTGAGAAGTGGGGGATCCCAGGCCCACACCCAGCTCGCCAGTCCAGGTAACCAGTGACATGAAGAGGAATCCCCATATCTGTCTGTGAAAACCAGCAGAGATTGCATTTGAGAGACAAAAGCTGTGGGAGATAGATACGCTGCTCTTAAAGGATCCAAGCACAAACTCACTCCTTCTAAGTTCCAGTGCAGCTCAGAAAGTGCCAGGAACATAGGAGGTAGACCTTAATTGAATGTCAAGGGGAGGACTTAAAAGGCAGGGGTTGGGGCAAATCTCCGAGGAAGGAAGTTCTGGCATGTGTCATTGTTACTTGGTTGAATTCTCTTGCCACTCAGCTGGCCCTGCACAGGTGGGTACCAAACGTGTTCTCTCCACTAACCTGGTTAACACTTCTCCCTGCCCTGGCGACTCCCTGTGATTCTGCACCACCCTCCTTGCTCCCCTGGCCAAACATTTCATGGCAACTTCTCCAAACAAGCAACCTGCCTAGCCCATGAGGCGGACTTTCTCCCAAATTTACAAACCTCACACAAGTGGTGGCTGCCTACAGTTTGCACTGCAGACTTTCTCAGAAGTTTGCAAACCTCGCACAGATGATAGCTACCCTGGGCTCATGCTACAGTCTCTCAAAGATCCACAAATGCCACACAAGCAGTAGCCATTGCAGGTATTTTAGCTCCTGCCAAGTGTCCCAAAGCCCAGAACAGCCAACTACCAGTTTTAACCTGTATTGTAAATCCCATCAAGTAGCTCACAGCTTGTTGTAAGAGGCAGCCAGTCGTGGCCTGGAGTATAGTTCTAACCAAGCATATCTGAGCACATCACGACTGGCAGCTGGAGTCTTCTCGCATGGTAGTGTCCACTGAAGACTCTCAAGCCTGGCACAAATGCCAGCCCGTCTCGGTTCACGCTGCAGCTTCTCCCAAGAACTTCCAAACCTAGCCTAAGTGGCAACCAACTGAAGATTACTTTGTAGCATCTCCCAAGTGGCTCTGAAGTTTGGCATAACTGGTGGCTGCCATCAGCTAGTGCCTCAGACTCTCTTGAAGGTCGGCAAACCTCACACAAGTGGCAGCTGCATTTGGCTCACATTTCAGACTCTCTGAGAAGTCCAAAAGCCACAGACAAAGAGTGGCTGCCCTCAACTCATGCTAAAGAATCTCTCAAAGTTCCACAAACCCCCCACACAAATAGCAAAGTTCCACAAAACTTCCACACAAATAGTAGTCAGCCTCGATGTACATTGTAGCTCCAGCCAAGTGACCTCAAGCCCAGCACAAGCAGCGACCAAGCTTGATTTGCATTGTGAATCCCACCAAGTGGCCCCAAGCTTGGCATAAGTGGCAACCGGTCTTGTCCTTTAACAGCTTGTACTAAGCAACCACAAGACTAGGGAAAGTGGCAGCTGGCCTCAGCTTTTAGTGTATAGCCTCTTCCAAGTACCTCCAAGTCCAACACGAGTAGCAAGCAAACACAGATCACCTTTTAACTTGTACAAAGTGGTCGAAGCCTGCCAAAGTGCCAGCTAAGTTTGACCCGCACTGGAGATGCTCCAAAGAGTCTCCAGGCCCAACACACAGATGACCACTTTCAGACTGCAGCAGAGCTTTAATCAACCAGTTCTGAAACCAACACGCCTGAAGGGTGGCATCAATGGCACCAGAGGATCACTAAAAATAGTCTTGCACTATAGATCAGCCCGTGCACAACAGCTCTTCTTTTGTACCACCTGGTTTTAGGACTTATTATATAGTTACATTAACACTTACAGTTAATAGTTATAGATATGAGACTCACTGTCAAGATCGTGTATATTGGCATAGGAACAAAAACCTAGCTCAATCAACCATAGTGGAAAGTTTAGAATATGTCTCAAACAAGTATAGCCAACAACTTTTGACAAAGGTGGAAAAGTAGTTTAATGAAGAAAGGATACTCATTTCTACGAATGATGTTCAGAAATTGGAACTCCATACATAAATTAATGAATCTTGACCTTAATATCTTATACTTTAAACAAAAATTAACTCAATATATAACTTTTAGAATAAAATAAAATCTTCAAAACTTGGGTTTAACAGTTTTCTTAAACATGATACCAAAATCATGATTCACAATTAAAAAAAAAAATTACATCTCGTTAATGAGGCTGTTACAGTTGTCCCCATTTCTTTTCCCTTTGCTCCCCTCTGCCCAGTACCCCCCTTCCCTCCAGCAGTCCCAACGCTCTTAGTTCATGTCCATGGGTCATGCTTGTATGTTCTTTGTCTATTGCCTTTCCTATACGACTCTTAACATCCCCTGGCCTATTTTGTACCAACCATTTATGCTTCTTAATCCCGGCACCATTTCCCCATTTCTCCCCCTCCCCCTTCCCAGCTGATAACCCTCCAACTGATTCCCATATCTTCGATTATGTTCCTATTCTGGTTGTTTGCTTAGCTTGTTTTTGTTCTTATTTCTCAGATCCTGTTGTTGATAGTTGTGAGTTTGTTGCCATTTTAATGTTCATAGTTTTGATCTTCTTCTTTTTCTTAAATAAGTCTCTTTGACATTTACTATAATAATGGCTTGATGATGATGAACTCCTTTAGCTTTACCTTGTCTGGAAAGTACTGTATCTGCCCTTCCATTCTAAATGACAGCTTTGCTGGATAATCTTGGTTGTAGGTCCTTGCTTTTCATCACTTTGGATACTTCTTGCCAGTCCATTATTGCTCACAAAGTTTCTTTGGAGAAAACACCTGATAGTGTATAGGGACCCCTTTGTAGGTAACTATGTCCTTTTCTCTTGCTGCTTTTAAGATTCTCTCTTTATCTTTAACCTTTGACATTTTAATTATGATGCGTCTTGGTGTGGTCCTCTTTGGGCCTAGCTTGCTTGGGACTCTGTATGCTTCCTGGACTTGTATGTCCATTTCCTTCACCAAATGAGGAAAGTTTTCCTTCATTATTTTTTTCACATAAGTTTCCAATTTCTTGCTCTTCCTCTTCTGCTGCTGGCCCTCCTATGATTTGGATGTTGGCACGTTTGAAGTTGTCCCAGAGGTTCCTAAGCCCCTCCTCATTTTCAAAAATTGTTTCTTCATTCTGTACTGGTTGACTATTTATTTCTTCCTTATGTTCCAGATTGTTGCTTTGAACCCTGGTTTCCTTCCCTTCACCATTGATTTCATGCATATTTTAATTCATTTCACTTAGCCTAGTCCTCACTTCTTTCCTTCTGCATTTGCAATAGTCAAGCGTATTTGTCAAGTCTGTGAGCACCTTTTCTTTTTTAGAACTTTATTTATTTTTTATAATATTAATTAATGAATTAATTTTTCACAAGGGTGACTTTATTTTATTTATCTGTTTGAGAGAGAGGGGAAAGGAGAAAGAGAGGGAGAGAAACATCAATGTGCGGTTGCCTCTCACGCATCCCCAGCTGGGGATCTGGCATGCAACCTAGTCATGTGCCCTGAATGGGACTCAAACCAGCGACACTTGGTCCGCAGGCCAATGCTCAATGTGAGCACCTTTATCACCAGTGTTTTCATCTCTGCGTCTGTTAGGTTGGCGATCTCCTCATCACTTAGTTCTCCCGCTAGAACCTTGATCTGCTCCCTCTTTTGGGCGATACCTCTGTGTTCTCAATTCACATCTTCCTGTGTTTGCTTCTGTGTTTTAGGTGGAGCTGTTGCACCTGTCACATTGTAAGAAGTGGAGCTTTAGGTATTTGTCAGTGACAGGCGACTTGTTTCACTGCATTGTGGTGTATGTGGGGGAGGTGTCTGCGTGGTAACAATGCCACTTGCTCAGCACTTGCCCCTTTTCCAGGCACTTGCCCTACTTCCTGTATGGGACTGGCACCCTTCTAGCTGTTGCTCTGGTTGTGGTTCCCAGAGTGGGTAGGTTTGTGGATATTCTAGGACCATGGAGGCCTTCTAAAGAAATGGAGTCTGCTGAGAGACCAGCAGTTTCTTCTGCCACCCCACCCCCCACTGCTTTGCACAGTCAGAAGCAATGAGGCTTTGTTTTCCCTGGAACCAGAACTGTGAGCTGTGCAGCCTTGTCTGGGGCTTGGACCGTTCCCCAGATGTCCCTCCCTACTTTTTTCTTAATGTGTGACTGTGCTTTCTGTCGGCCAGTCACAGCTGCTGTCACTGCTGCCAACACACCACATTCTCTCCACCCCAGCTCTGCCCCTCCTGCCTGTCTGAATGAGTATTTCTTCTTTATATCTTTGTTTGTTGGACTTCCATGCAGCTCGGATTTCTGGAACTTCTGGTTGTCTACAGTTTTGAGGTAGTTGTATTGCTTCTCAGTTGTGGAGGGAGACGCAGCGTGTCTGTCTACCTACACCTCCATCTTGGCTGGAAGTCCTGAAACATTTATTTATAACTACTCTTTTTTTCTTTTAAAATTATTTTTAAGTATATTTTATTGATTATGTTGTTCCAGTGGTCCCAATTTTTTCCCTTTGCTCCCCTCTGCCCAGTACCCCTTTCCCTCCAGCAATCCCACCCCCTTAGTTCATGTCCATGTGTCATACATATAAGTTCATTGTCTTCACCCTTTTCCATATTGTTCTTAACTTCCCCCTGTCTATTTTGTACCAAACAAGTATTCTTCTTAATCCTTCCACCATTTCCCCATTTATCCCCCTCCCCACTCCCAGCTAATAACCCTCCAAATAATCCCCATATCTTTGATTCTGTTCCTATTCTGGTTTGCTTAGTTGGATTTTGTTTTTACTTTTTAGATTCAGCTGTTAACAGTTGTGAGTTTGTGTCATTTTAACGTTCATAATTTTGACCCTTTTCTTAAGTAAGTCCCTTTGATATTTCATCTAATAAGAGCATGGTGGTGATGAGCTCCTTTAGTTTTAACTTGTCTGGGAAGCACTTTATCTGCCCTTTCATTCTAAATGATAGCTTTGCTGGATAGAGTAATCTTGGTTGTAAGTCCTTGCTTTTCATCACCTTGAATACATTTTGCCAGTCCCTTCTTGCCTGCAAAGTTCCTTTTGAGAAATCAGCCTATAGTCCTATAGGCACCCCCTTGTAGGAAACTCTTTGCTTTTCTCTTGCTGCTTTCAAGATTCTCTCTTTATCTTTAACCTTTGGCATTTAAATTATGATGTGTCTTGGTGTGGTCCTCTTTGGGACTAGTTTGTTTGGGACTCTGTATGCTTCCTGGACTTGTATGTCTGTTTCCTTTGCCAAATTTGGAGAGTTTTCCTTCATTATTTTCTCACATAAGTTTTAAAGTTTTTGCTCTTCCTCTTCTCCCTCCAGTACCCCTACGGTTTGGATGTTCACATGTTTAAAGTTGTCCCAGAGGTTCCTAAGCCTCTCCTCATTTTTTTTCTTAATTGTTTCCTCATTCTGTACTGGTTGACCGTTTTTCCCTTATGTTCCAAGTCATTGATTTGAACTTTGGTTTCCTTCCCTTCACCATTAGTTTTGTGTGGATTTTCCTTCACTTCATTTAGCATAGCCTTCACTTCTTCCCTTTTGCACTTGCTTGCCATACTTAAGTATATCTGTCAAACCAGTGAGTATCTTTATCACCACTGTTCTAAATTCTGATTCCATTAGGTTGGCTACCTCCCTCCTCGTTTGTTAGCTTGGCTATCTCCTCGTCACTTAGTTCTCCCACTAGAACCTTGATCCATTCCCTCTTCTGGGCCATACTTCTCTGTCTCCTCATCTTGGCAGGCTCCTGAGTTTGTTTGCCTCTGTGTCTTAGGTAGTGCTGTCACTTCTGTTATGTTATAAGGGGCGGAGCCTTAGGTATTTGTCAGTACAGGGCTACCCGTTTCACCACGTTGTGGTGCTGTTTGTGGGGGAGGGGTCTGAGAGGGAACAATGCCACTTGCTCAGCACTCGCCCCTTTTCCAGGCACTTCTCCCACTTTGTATGGGACCGGCGCCTCTCTAGCTGTTGCCCTGGCCATTGTTCCCAGAGTAGGTGGGTCTGTGGACGTTCTAGGATTGTGGGGACCCTTTCAACAAGTGTACTCTGCTGAGACACTGGCAGTTTCTTCCTCTGCCTCAATCCTCACTGGTTTGCAGAGTCAGAAGCAGTGAGGCTTTATTTTCCCCAGTGCTGGGACTGTGAGCTGTGTGGTCTGGTCTGGTGCTTGGAACGCTCCCCAGGTGCCCCTCCTGACTTTAAAAAATGTGTGACTGTGCTTTCTGCTGGCCTGCTGCTGCCGCCACCGCCGCCGCCGCCGCTGCCACGACACCGCATCCTCTCCACCCTGGCTCTGCCCCTCCTGTCTGGATGAGTATTTCTTCTTTATATCTTTGTTGGACTTCTATGCAGCTTGATTTTCTGAAACTTCTCATTGTGTTTAGTTTTGAGGTAGCTGTATTCCTTCTTAGTGGTGGAGGGAGATGCAGCGTGTTGGTCTAGGTCTCCACCTTGGCCAGAAGTCCCTATTTATAACTACTTTTAACCATCACTTGAGCTATTACTTAAAGATTGTTTTTAGCTAATCAATCACACATATTTAGTATCGCCCCTGGCTCAGTTAGATTTATAGGGCTACAGTATCGATTGTCCCTGTACTAATGATTGTTATGGAAGAGAAGGCATGCCTTTTTTATACTATATCCATTTCCATATAGCAAGGACTTTGTGTAATTCAGTAGAGAAAACAATGCTCATAGCTCAACTTTTAAATCTAAACCAAGCATTCTGAGCCCACAATGAAATATACTAGTTATACTACCGATTACAAGCCAAAATTTATCTCATACATTAAGTATTAAAATAAATAAATTCAATAGAACATTTCATAATTCAAAATTGTCCATCATATTAGAAAGTGTTACTAATTTGCATTTTTATAAACCACTGTGAAGTGAAGAGCCCCACATTAAGAGTTATTTTATTTTCTTTGTTATTGGTGAACTCAATATATTGATAAAAGCTGGTTCATAGGAGGCCACTATCATAAGTCCAATCGTTACATAGGAAGAAATCTTATGAAGAAACGAACTATTATATCATCACGTCCCAAACCACAATCCTGACTAAATGACTCAAAATTACAAGTTCATGGTGTAAAAAAAAATAATAATAATAATAATGAGGAGAATAAAAGCTAATAACTTAACATACATTCAACATTATATGCCTAAACATTTCATTATCATTATTACATATCACCTTCAGAATAATACTATTAAAACTACAATCATTGTTCTCTGTTTTTACAAATAAACTACAATAAATCTGTTAAGTAAACAGACTTAAACCGAGGGTTATAAATTTAGAAACCTTAATATCTTTCTTTTCAGTGCTAAGAGGTTTCTGATTCACGTGAATTCAAATGTGGGAGCATTTCTGAATCCATTGAGATATTGCTTCCTGGCCATCAATTTGGCTCAAATAAACTCTCCAAAAATTCTCTGTATTTTCAAATGTTTCTTACATCGATAACAACTTGACAGAGTCAGCAGGATTCCGAAGAATCTTACCCCGGACCACGTTGCAGACCCAGACTCATGCTATGTATCAGCAGAGGCCCATTGTGCCTCACTGGCTCTTCGTTTTCCAAAGGGTGAACTCGGGTGAGTTTCAACTGGAATTCCAGACCTCCCTGTTTTAAGGTATGAGACCCTGACTTTATCTGAGTTGTCTTTTTAAATCTTCAAAGTGGAACTAAGATTAAAGGTTGACAGAACCCAGGTTAAGGCAGGGCTGGAGGGGAAAAAATGAGTGGGTGGTTTTTTAATTTTGCTTTTCAATTCGTATTGCTTTCTGTGAATGTGAAGTACAGACTGTACAGATCTCAAAATCAAACTAAAATTAACATGGTAAACTGTGCCTCCAAAGCCAGAGAAACTCCCACCCCCCAGCCCTCATTAATACTCCTGGTAGAAAGCCTTGACTTGTACGTGCATTAAAGAAAGGGGAGGGTTTAACCAGAAGTGTTACCAACTTAAAATGGCCAAACTACAGTTTTCTTTTGGAGCCTAATTTTTTTTTGCATGCAAAATTAGAAAATACTGGCTCTAAAACTAAACTGAATGAATGAGAAGCTTATTGATTTAGAAATTAAAAGCCTCTAGGAGGAGCACAGATAACCTTTTCAAAGGTTAACAAGAAAATTTAGAGACTATCTCTGAGCTAAAGAAGACTTCTGAAGCTAATAAATGCCATCCCCTCACCTCGCGCCCACAACTCCAAAACCAAAGTTTGCCTTTGAAATGCAAATGCCTGGTGTCCAATAACTCTTATCTGGACTATCTTAATGTGCAAATTTCTGGAAGGTAAATCTTATGAAAAGTGTTGAAAAAAAAAAAACTCTGAGCCACACCTGATCACCTTGATTTAATTTACTTCACCTATTCCTCTCTAAATTAGTGAATTTTGGTGAAAGTTATTGGATATCTAGATATTTTGAAATGCTAAAACGTTGATTGCTAGACAAGTCTTGGGTTTGCCTGCTTTGGCTTTTGTTGCAGAGGCTGTAGAATGGATTTGGAGCTGTTAATGAGTGCCTTGCTGATAAATGTCTTTGTTAGAGGTGTGATTCTTGAAAGCGAGTGTATTTGCCAATAGAAGAAACTATGTTTCTACAGGTTGTGAAATGTGTTCATAAGAGTCAAACTAGACTTCCCTCTGGTGCCAGCAGCCCTGGGCGCGTGCCCAGGTGAGGTGAGGTGACTTCAGCGGGGAAACAGAGGCAGAGGTGGACCTCCACCGGCCCCGGACACTGAAGGGGTGAGGGATGACGGGCCCGAAGGCCAAAAAGCACGTGGTGCTGCCCACTCGCCCAGCGGCCCCCACGGTGGAGCAGACCCTGGAGGATGTACACGGGGCGCCCGCTGAGGACCTGGTCTTTCACTGTCCTGGCCCTGGAAGACTCGTCAGACCCCCTAGGAGGGCTGAGAACCCTGAGGCCCAGTAGGAGCAGCTCTACCAGCACGGGCTGATCAAGTGTTTACTGCATGCTGAGATCTCATTTACTCACAGGTGGGCTATATGCAGATGATCCCTTCACTTGGTCTGGATTTCAGATTGCCTTTCCAAGAACCATCTGATGGTAGTGATAATATATAGAAAAAGATCTCTGTCATTGGTCTCACATCTCAGGGATGTTCCTGCCCCCTTCCCCCAAAGGAATACACATAGCAGGGGAAACTCAGGAATTATATTGGGAAGGAATTCAATCGTTTATATGAATGTATCACGAAAATAACGAGCAGCTCATGTGACGTTTCTGTAAAATACGTCTCAGAGTTTGAAAGCAATTGTTGCTTAGTACCTGTTACCAGGGCTCTTTCAGGTAGTGACAGAGTGTGTGTCTTATAAGAAAATACAAACTATATACGGTCAAAAGCAACTTTATTAAATGACCTGGAGAGTCACACATCTGAGCAAGCAGAGGCAAGTACAGGTGTCAGTGATATTTTAACAAATTAATTTGTGAACAAAAAATGATGAGGACCGTGCCACCCACAACTGCCAGAGAAAGATCTAAAACAAACTTAGCACATTCTCGAATTTCCAGAATGTCTTTATGTGTGGTAAAGGATGGAGGGATCACACGTTTCGTGCAGTCGGGGTTTCTTACTAATGCTACGAGTGAGAGGTCTCTTGGCTAAGGTGTGGGTGCAGGGGGAGAGTTATTTCGCCTTGCTCACGATTGCTGATCTCTTTTTTATTTCCCTTAAGATATTTTTATCAAATAGTTCTTTTTCCCGGTAATGCACAGGTGGCCCTTGCAGGTACTTTACTTTTGCCTCCTTGTAATCTAGCCCATCAAGGGCAGCAATTGAACAAATTATGGCTTCTGGCAGAAGGACTTCCAGAACAAAACTTACTTTGTCATCCCTTGTCAGAGACAGCGCCTTCTTGTCTATTTGCTTGTAGAGCTCTTGTAAATGCCCTACCACGTCATCCAACTGGTCTTCATCCTCCAGGTATGTCTCAACGCAGATCACATATCTGGCTGATTTCATAAATGACACCAGCCACCTGGACTGTTTCCTGCCTTTGAGGATGTCCAGAAGATGGGAGTCGGCTCCCTTTCTCCTCACGATGAAGTCCACGAGCTTCTGGTTTTCTCGGTCCCAAGCAGCCCTCATCTGGTCAGGGAGCGTTTTCTTGCAGGGCCCCTTCCCGCCTGGGGAGCTCTCCTCCTCGGAATCTTCCAGGTCGGCGTAATTCACCTTCGGGAAATCAACCTCAAGATGCGCCTCTTGGATGGCTTTCCTAATTGGGTAGCTGATGTCGGCGGCATAGTAGTCCAGGAAAGAACCCACAAAAGACCCGTGACTGAGCTGTTCTCCGTAGTGGGAAATCAGGGAGAAGCACCAGTTCACACCATGCTCGTACACTTTCTTGGCTCTCTCCATTAGTTTCTCCTTCTCCTTACAATGCAGATGCTTTAACCTGCGAAGAGGCACTCGAATGCCGCTCCATGCTGCGCACATGTTTGCATCAATCAGAAGCACCCTTGCAGTCTTCTCTGGGTGGCTGACAGTCTTCACCACTGCTGGCCAAAACGGGTGGTTTTGAAATTTAAACCAGACCACCATTCCTCTTTCAATGGGGCCGAGCTCCTGTGGGACAGCCTTGCTTATCAGTTGTGGCACATCCTTGGCGCCATGCTTCCTCATAGCGGTGGTGGGGTTCAGAGCCTTTGAGTCAACAAAAGGTTGAGGTTCCTGCCGTGTTCTCTGAAACTCTGGTGCCCACCGCTTCCTTGGTTTGCATGCCAAATGGCGTGAACACCGCAGCTCTGGGTTAGGGGCACTGGAGGGTGCTGCCGCACCTTCAGAGCCTGGCTTCCAGGCACCCTGTGCAGGGTCCTTGATGTTCACGGAACAGTCAGAGGAGACAGTTGGGGTCTTGGGGCAGGTGCTACGTGATGCCTTTCTTTTCGGAGCCTTGGGCACAGTGACTATGGAACTGTGTGGCAGAGATGGAAGGATGGCTCCCCTTTCAGCCCCTGCACTGTTCTTCCTGACGATCGGTTGTCCCACATCCTCAGCAGCAACCTTCTTCATAGCGGTGGTGGGGTTCACAGCCTTTGAGTCAACAAATGGTTGAGGTTCCTGCCGTGTTCTCTGAAACTCTGGTGCCCACCGCTTCCTTTGTTTGCATGCCAAACGGCGTGAATACCGCAGCCCTGGGTTAGAGGCACTGGAGGGTGCTGCCACACCTTTGGAGCCTGGCTTCCAGGCACCCTCTCCAGGGTCCTCGATGTTCCCGGAGCAGTCAGAGGAGACAGCCGAGGTGTTTGGGCAGCTTCTGCATGGTGCCTTTCTTTTCAGAGCCTTGGGCACAGTGACGATGAAACTGGGTGGCCGACATGGAAGTACGCCTCCCCTTTTAGCACCTGCACCGTTCTTCCTGACTATCGGTTGTCCCACATCCTCGGCAACATCCTTCTTCATGGCGGTGGTGGGGTTCATAGCCTTTGAGTCAACAAGAGGTTGAGGTTCCTGCTGTGTTCTTTGAAACTCTGGTGCCCACCGCTTCCTTTGTTTGCATGCCAAACGGCGTGAATACCGCAGCCCTGGTTTAGAGGCACTGGAGGGTGCTGCCACACCTTTGGAGCCTGGCTTCCAGGCACCCTCTCCAGGGTCCTCGATGTTCCCGGAGCAGTCAGAGGAGACAGCCGAGGTGTTTGGGCAGCTTCTGCATGGTGCCTTTCTTTTCAGAGCCTTGGGCACAGTGACGATGAAACTGGGTGGCCGACATGGAAGCACGCCTCCCCTTTTAGCACCTGCACCGTTCTTCCTGACTGTGCAATTCCGGGACCTAGCTTTTGAGGTGTTTGTCTTTTCCTTGCCCTCTTTCTCATGGTTGTCTTCTGAAAGCAATGGGGAGTTTGAGCACATGCTGAAACTCTCTGAGGACTTTGTTTGCTTTTTTCTTGGAACAGGAGCGACACATGTGTGTACCTGTGATTTGTCACCATCAGGGGTGTCTTCATCCCCTGAATGTACCAACAGTGATCTGGGGGTTTTCCTTTGGCTAAGACATCTCAGTGAATGCCCTTTGGGCTTCCGAGATTTTTTATGAGACTGTAGCCATGGCCCCTTTGGAGACATTGTAATGGTCTCTGGATCATCTGATGCTCTGGATGGACCCAACTTTGCTCTCTTTTTCAGAATCTTCTGTGCCAATGTCAAAGCTCTCCTGTAGGCTGCTCGCTCTCCTGGTGGGACGCTGGCCTTTGGCTGGGCCACTATCGAAGAGAAGATGGATTCAACTTGAGACTCATTTAGGATCTTTACTTCCCTGCGTTTCACTTGAATATTTTTACCTACTGAGAGTATTTCAACTTGTAGATAACATGGCTTTTTCTTCTTATTTTTTGGTGAGCGTCCGGATCTGGACAAAACCCTTGCTGGCCAGAACTGGCCTTTCCAACTGCACAAGACATATTTGGAGTCCATTATGACTGGTCTTGGGTATTGAAAGGTAATTAACAGAAGTCTAGGGGTGCAGCTGTCCCACAGCTACAGCAGGATTGTCCTCAGGCAATGTGTTTCACCACATGTTTTTGCCTAGGACTTGAGAGGGATTATTGCTTGTGTGACCTGTTCTTCTCCACCTGAATCTCCCAGAAATGCTGGAACTTGTGTTTTGATAGACTGAACTGAAGAATACTGGAATATGGAAAAGGAAAAGAAGAAGAGTGTCAGAAAGAACTTTTTTGGTGTGTAACAGGCAGAGTTGGGGGAGGCCGAGTACAAGGCAACTATTTGGGAAAAAATATGAAAGATACCAGAAGAATTCCACAGCCCTCTGAACCCACTTTGTGTCCTGTTGTCACTACTGCATAATAAAGATCACTTGTGTGTGGAGGTTGGCGTCATGTCCAGGATCTCATTTGTGCCATTGGACATCCAGTGCCTTTTGTGCTCCTCGGGGCTCATCCTAGGGGAATGCTTCAGGGTCTCTTTTCTGGTGTGCGAGCATGGCCCTGTGCACCCAAGGAAGTCAGAGATGACCTCCGATCTACAGACATGGGTATCAGCATGATAGCATGTCCAAGAGTGGGAACATAGAAGCCAGGGGTTCATGAAGTTCTTGTGGGTGTTAGAGGTATTCCCGCTCATAAGGATCGCTGCAGGCACAGGCCACTGGCTGGGACACACACCTCTTTGCTTCTCCATGGTGGTTTAAATGGATCCCCACCCCCACCCTCAAGCACCAAATCAGTGTGAAGTAGTGACTGTGCAGTGAGGAGCAAAAATAAAACACATGCCAAATGTCAACATGAAACAAATGATTGCAGATGAGATGTGTAGTACAATGGGAAAGTCTTACCGAATGCCAGGTGGACTGTGGTAGGCGAGGTTCTGTGAGCAGGATCTGTTGAACTCCAACTGCTTGTGGGACAGGCCCTTTACCCTTCTCTGGGCTTCTGAAGTGCACTGCTCTTCCAGGGATAAAATGGTACCAAATGCACCTCTATATTAATCTAGGAAATCCAAGCGAGTTAGTTAAATGGGGAATGAGAGAAGAGGGTGTACTTCCAGCCAAGATGGCAGCACAGGTACACATGCTTCCCCTTCCTCCACAACCATAAGAAGGAATACAGCTACCTCAGAACTAAAAACACCCAGAACTACCAGAACATTGCACGGCCTGGAAGTCCAACGAACAGATACACAGAAGTAATACTCATCCACACAGGTAGGAGGGGCAGAACTGGGGTGGAGAGCAGGTGGTGTGGTGGCGGTGGCAGAGGCAGCGATGGCAGTGGCAGCAAGGCAGTGGCTGTGGACGGCCAGCAGAAAGTGCAGTCACACATTATGAAAGTCTAGAGGACAACTGGGGAATATATCCCAGCTCCAGACCAGACCACACAGCTTACGGTTCCAGGGCTCGGGAAAATAAAGCATCGTTGCTTCTGACCGTGAGAACTAGTGGGGATTGGGGTGGAGGAAGAAGCCGCCAGTCTCTCAGCAGTCCTAGAACATCCACAAATCCACCCACCCTGGGAACGACGGCCAGGGAAACAGTTAGAGGTGTGCCAGTCCCATACAGGAAGTGGGAGAAGCTCCTGGAAAAGGGATGAGTGCTGAGCAAGCAGCATTGTTCCCTCTCAGACGCCTCCCCCATATACAGTGCCACAATGTGGTGAAACAGGTTGCCCTGTACTGAGAAACACCTAAGGCTCTGCCCCTTACCATGTAACAGGTACAACAGCTCTACCTAAGACACAGAGGCAAACACAGGAGCAGGTCAAGTTGGGGAGACAGAAATATGGCCCAAAAGAGGGAAGGGATCAAGGTTCCAGTGGGAAAACTAAGAGATGAGGAGATAGCCAACCTAAGAGATGCAGAGTTAGATACTGGTAATAACGATGCTCACAGACTGGAAAGACATGCTTGAGTATGACAAACTCTTAAGGGAAGAAGTGAAGACTATACAAAGTGAAATGCAGGAAAATCCACACAAAACCAATGGTGGAGGGAAGGAAACCAGGGTTCCAATCAATGGTTTGGAACATAAGGCTGAAATTAACAGTCAACCAGTGCAAAATGAAGAAAAAGAATAGAAGAAAACGAGGAGAGGCTTAGGAACCTCTGGGACAACTTTGAACGTGTCAACATCTGAATCATAGGGGTGCCAGAAGAAGTAGAAGAAGAAGAAGAAGAAGAAGAAGAAGAAGAAGAAGAAGAAGAAGAAGAACAGCCAGAAATTGAAAATGTAGTGAAAAAATGGTGAAGAAAAACTTTCTTAATATGACAAAGGAAACAGACATACAAGTCCAGGAAGCACAGAGAGTCCCAAACAAGCTGGATCCAAAGAGTTCCACACCAAGACACGTAGTAGTTTAAATGCCAAAGGTGAAAGACAGAGAGACTCTTAAAAGCAGCAAGAGAAGAGATGAGTCTTCCACAAATGAGTTCCTATAACTCTGTCAGCCGATTTTCCAAAAGAAACTTTTCAGGCAGGAAGGAACTGGCAAGAAGTATTCAAAGTGATGCAGAGCAAGGACCTACAAACAAGATTACTCTATCCAGCAAAGCTATCATTTAGAACGGAAGGGGAGATACAGTGCTTCCCAGACAAGGTAAAGCTAAAGGAGTTCATCATCATCAAGCCATTATTATATGAAATGTTAAAGGGACTTATTTAAGAACAAGGAGATCCAGACTATGAATATTCAAATGACAACAAACTCATACCTATCAACACAGAATCTAAAAGCTAAGAACAAAAGCAAGCTAAGCAAATAACCAGAATAGGAGCATAATCGTCGGTCTGGGGATTAGTTGGAGGGTTATGAGCTGGGAGGGGGAAGAAGGAGAATGGTGGAAAAGGTGCAGGGATTAAGAAGCATAACTGATTGGTACAAAATAGACAGGGGGAAGTTAAGTATAATATAGGAAAGGGTGAAGCCAAAGAACTTACATGCACGACCCATGGACATGAAGTAAGGGGGGTGGGATAGCTGGAGGGAAAGGGGGTACTGGGTGGAGGGGAGCAAGGGGAAAAATAATTGGCACAACTATGACAGTATAATTAAAAATATATATTTAAAAGAATAAATGGGGATAGAGTCATCATTTTCCCTTCCCCAACCTTGGAACGCATGCCATTCTTAAACAGAAATGTTAGTTAAATCTTATTTATAATGTAGATGCCATGCTTCTTTTCTTCCTTTTTTGCATTTCAATCTATTTCCAACTGAAGCTACTCCATTGATGCCAGTCCCTCCTACTCCACAGGAGTGGGCACTACTGCTTTCATGACAGTCCTCCTTTTCCTTGGACTCATAGTCTTTCAGAGCAGCAGCATGTGTGTGCGTGGTGTGTGTGTGACACAAACATTGGGTCTGTAATGCTAGTGTGTGTTGTTTTGTCCATCTAAAGACACATCACATGGGCTTGTGGAGAATGTAAAACGTGCAGAGCAATGTATGCAGGAGATGACACATTGTAGATGCTCGCTCTCAGTATGATGGCGAATGGGCTTCCCACACATCTCCCGTGCACTCGTATGCACATACCTGCACCTATGACCTACCATTGCATTTCCTCACTCAAGAGCATCTTGATCACCGTTTCATGTGAGTGCCTACTTTCACACCATTCTTGTGAATCTCTTGACAATGTGGACCTTCCGAAATTTAAGAACTTGAAGTAAATTTCAGACATTTAGTTGTATGGGATGCACATGCAATCCTTTTCTTAATCCTCCTCTTCCCACCCAGAAGTACCATGTTCATAGGTTCTACTTTTCTGTATTCACCGTACAGATAGGCATTATAATTCACTTATAGATTTTAGCTCATCCGTTATCAGTCTCCAATGATGCTCTTTAGAAGATGGAATATGATTTCGGTAGTAAATGCCTGCATGTGCAGCTTTGTTCACACACACTCATAGATATATGAACTATACCGTGACTTAATGTGTATAATTTGGACATAACATGGTCATGCAGGTTTCAGGTTCTCTGCCTTAGAGAACTTAGTGTACCTGCTCTGAGCACAGAAAGAAAGGAGGAAGGAAAAACAGGTAACTCAGTCCTTGCAGCCTCTCTGCAACAAGACTTGCCAGCCTGTCACACAAAGCAGGAGTGCCTGGGTGACCTCAACTCCAACCAGAGAGCAGCCAGCATCCCAAGGCACATGTACATACACACACACACACACACACACACACACACACACACACACACAAGCAAGCGCGCGCGCGCAATCACCCAGAATCACATTAGAGACACAGATGCCTGATATTGATACACGTAATCCTTGCTCTCTGCCTCCACACACGCATGCACATGTTTCTGCTTCTAGTATAGATGTTATTTGCAGTTTCTTTTAGTTCCTTATTTCAAAAACGCACATGGAAAACCCAAAATGATGTTTCAAATTAGAGAGTGGGACAAATACTAAGCGTCAATAATCTAATCTAACACCTAGGAATGCTTACTGCAAATGTGTAATGCATGGACTCGAGACATTTTATTCTGTTTATACATATATTATATAACATAGAAAACCACTTTTGAAATTGTAGAAACATTTTGAATATTCTCTCATATTCACATGTGTGTACATCTTTTCAAGTGTCAAACCCTTTAGTGGACCACTTTCAGGAGACAACCAAAATATCAGCCACAGTTAACTTTCCAACTAGTAAAACAACACCTCCTTAAGTGAGACAATCACCAAATGGAAGGGTGTTGAATGAAAACAGTAAATTGTCCTGCCATCGTATGCTTTGATCCATGGTTCAAACATCTTCCATTAAGGGTTGGTACATAATGTTGCAGATAATTTTCCTCTCCTATTTTGTACTAAGATTGCAACTCAATTCTCTCTCTAAAGGTGTGTGTGGGAAGTGGATACATGATTGGTAGATAGATAGACAGATAGAATAGTATGTAAATCTCGATCCTCTTTTGCACACCAGTCACAATGTGTTAAAACCAGAACTCTGAACAACACAAACTAACATTTAAAGTAACCCCAGGGCAAAAGTGGAGGTGTAGGTGGACACATCATACCTCCTTGCACAACCGTAAGGATTACATCTACCTCAAGACAAAGAACCACCTAGAACTGCAAGAGAATTGAACCGCATAGAAGCCCAACAAACAAATCTATAAAGAATTAATACTCATCCAGATGGTGGGAGGGGCGGAGACTAGGAGCTGGGGCGAGAGGATGAGGTGTAGCTGCAGCGGGGGCGGCAAAGCAGTGGCTGCAGCTGGCGAACCAGTGGTCATACATTATAGAAACTGAGAGGGACACCTGGGGAGCGACCCCACTCCCAGTTCAGACCGCAAAGCTCATGTCTCCAGCACCGGGAAAATAAAGCCTTTCTGTTTCTACTGTGAAAACCAGAGGGATTGGTGTGGCAGAAGAAACTGCTTGTCTCTCAGGAGAGTTCAGAGGGCCCCCACAGTGCTGGAATGTGTGCAAACCCACCCACTCTGGGAACCATCACCAGAGCCACGGCTACAAGGGTGCCGGTCACATATGGGAAGCAGGTGAAATGACTGGAAAAGTGGCAGGTGCTGGGCAAGCACCATTGTTCCCCCTCTGACTCCTTCCCCACATACAGCATCACAAGGCGTTGAAACAGGTCGCGCAGCACTGACGAAAACCTAAGGCTCCGCCCCTTAAAAGTAACAAGGTCAACAATTCTACCTAAAGCGCAGAGGCAAACAAAGGAGGCTGGCAAGTTGAGCAAACAGGAGTATGGCCCCAAAGAAAGAGTAGATCAAGGCTCCAGAGGGATAACTAAGCGAGGAAGACAGAGCCAACCTAATTGACACAGAGTTCAAAACACTACTAATAAGGATGCTCAGAGAAACAACTGAGTATGGCAAGTGCATAAGGGAAGAAGCGAAGGCTACACTATGTGGAATGAAGAAAAAGCCACATGAAACCAATAGTGAAGGGAAGGAAGCCAGGGTTAAAATCAATGTATTGAAACATAGGAAGAAATAACCAATCAACCAGTACAGAATGAAGAAACAAGAATATTAAAAAAAAAAATGAGGAGAGGCTTAGGAACCTCTGGGTCAACTTTAAGCATATCAACATCTGAATCACAGAGGTGCCAGAAGGAGAAGAGGAAGAGCAAGAAATCGAAAGCTTATTTGAAAAAATGATGAAGGAAAACTTCCCTAATTTGGTGAAGGAACTAGATATACAAGTCCAGGAAGCACACAGAGTCACAAACAAGTTGGTCCCAAAGAGGACCACACCAAGATGCAAGATGTAGCAAGGCAGGGGAGACATCCCGAAAGTCCCCACAGCCCATGGTTGGAGGTTGGGGAAGTACTTTTAAGGTACTTTGCATGCCAATGGCAGGCTGGGAGCTAGATAATAGCTGTGCTGCTGCCTGGGTGAAAGGGCAGATGATAAGGCTTAAGATACTTTTCATAGCAATGATTTATGGTGGATAGGGTCAGCATTGAAAATTAGGGGAGCCGTCAGGAAGGGGGGCATGCTGTTTGAAAAGATGTAGGAGGGCCCCTCCATTGACCATGAGGTCTGGTGTGAAAGAAGGGGCCATGCGGTTTTGGGCTAAGAGCTGGAGTAAGAAGGAGCATGGAAGAGAAGTGTAAAGGAGTGCCTCATGACGTGGTGGAGCAGGTTGTAGGAGCCATGTGACAAGAAACAGCTGTGCAGTGTGCAGTCAGGAATCAGTCATGTGACCTGAACTAGTAAGGATGCAGGCATGCTGCTGCTTTGAAGGTGCCCGCTCCAGCTCACTCCGAAGCCACCAAGGACGCTGCCTTACAGACCCAGACTCTATATGGACTCCTGAAACTTGGGCATCCCAAGAGCGTCAGGCTCAGGAGATCGAAGAGACTATACCACTGAATCCCCAAGGACTCCTATAAAAAATCTTATACCACAAAGGCGGGAAATCGAAGCCATCAATTTTAATGAACAAAAACAAACAAGAAGACTCCAACATGGGGAGACACAGAAACATCCTCCCAATGAAAGGAAAGGAGGGATCCCCAGAAAAGAGAGAGAGATGGAATAGACATAAGCCAACTATCAGACACGGAATTCAAAAGAATGGTTATAAAGAAGCTCCATGTACTTGACAATCTCAAAGAAAACTACAAAAACCTCCAGGGAAATTACAAGGAACTCCAAGGAAACCACAAAGAATCTCAGGGAAGCTACAAGGAACTTACAGAGAACTACAACAGCATAAAAAAGGACATAGAAACTATTAATAAGAACCAGAAATAAATGAAGAATACAATTTCTGAACTGAAGAACACAGTAGAATCCATCAAAAGCATGCTAAATGAAGCAGAGGATCAGATCGGTGAGTTAGAGTACAATGTAGAAAAAAATTCCCAGACAATACAACAAAATGAAAAAAGATTCAAAAAGAATAAAGAGGGTTGAAGCGAACTGCAAGACAACATGGGACTAAAGAGCATTAGAATCATAGGGATACAAAAAGGAGAAGAGGAGGAGCAAGGGATAGACAACCTGAGAAAAAATAATGACAGACAATTTTCCTAACCTGATGAGAGAAAAAGTCATGCAAGTTCAGGAAGCACAGAGGGTCCCAATGAAGATGAACCCAAAAAGGCCCACTCCAAGGCACATCATAATTAAAATGGCAACATTCAAAGACAAAGCGAGAATCCTAAGAGCAACAAGAGAAAAACACCAAATAATATACAAGGGAGCTCCGATAAGGCTAGCAACCGATTTCTCAACAGAAACACTACAAGCCAGAAGGGAATGGCAAAAAATATTCCAAGCAATGAAAAACAAAGGCCTGCAACCGAGACTACTCTACCCAGCAAGGCTCTCCTTCGAAATGGAAGGTGGAAATAAGGAGTTTCCCAGACAAAGGAAGACTAAAAGAATATGTCTCCACCAAACCAGCATTGCAAGACATGCTAAAGGGAATGCTTTAAGAGAAAGAAGAAGGAGAGGGAGAGGAACACAGGTACAAAGGGAAATGAATACATACATGTCAATAATAACCTTAAATGTAAATGGATTAAATGCTCCAACCAAAAGGCATAGGGTCTGAAAAGGATACGAAAACATGACCCACATATATGATGCCTACAAGAGACACACGTCAAAACGAAAGATTTACACAGACTGAAAGTGAAGGGATGGAAAAAGTATTCCAAGCAAACGGACAGGAAAGAAAAAGCTGGGGTAGCAACACTTACATCAGACAAAACGGATTTCACAGCAAGGGCCATAAAAAGAGACAAAGAAAAACATTTCATAATACTTAAAAGAACAATCCATCAAGAAGATGTAACCCTGGTAAACATATATGCACCCAACGTAGGAGCACCCAAATATATAAGGAAAATTCTAGAAGACTACAAGAAGGATATCAACAGCGACACACTCAATAGACAGATCTCCGAAGCAAAGAAACACCAAGGATATTGAGGCATTGAACAACACACAAAACCAAATGGACTTAACTGTTATATAGAACTTTTCACCCCAAACAAGCAAAATATACATTCTTTTCAACGGCACATGGGACATTTTCAAAGATAGACCACATAATAAATAGGACACAAAACAATCCTCAACAAATTCAAGAAAATTGAAATCATATCAAGCATCTTTTCGACCACAATGCTTTGAAACTAGAAAGCAACCTCAAGGGAAAAAAATCAAAGACTTCCAAACTCATGGAGAATGAATAACAGGATATTAAGAAATGAATAGGTTAACAATGACAGCAAGGAAGAAATCAAGAAGTTTCTGGAAACTAACGATAATGAATACACCACAGCCCAAAACTTATGGGAAACAGCAAAAGCAGTCCTGAGAGCGATGTTCATAGAAATACAGGCTCACATGAAAAGTATAGAAGAATCGCAAATAAAAAATCTAACCCTACATCTACAAGAACTAGAACAACAACAACAAACAAAGCCCGGGAGAGTAGACAGAAGGAAATCATCAAGATCAGAGCAGAATTAAATGACAGAGAGACTAAACAAACACTTCCAAAGATCAACAAAAGCAGGAGCTGGTTCTTTGAAAAAACAAACAAACAAAACCAAAATCGACAAGCCTTTGGCCAGGCTCATCAAGCAAAAAAGAGAGAGGACCCAAATAAACAAAATCAGAAATGGAAGAGGAGAAATCATGACTGATACCACAGAAATACAAAGGATTGTAAGAAATTACTACAAACAACTGTATGGCAAGAAACTTGACAACCTAGATGAAATGGACAAATTTCTAGAAACATACAATCTTCTAAAACTGAATCAAGAATAAGTAGAAAGCCTGAACAGACCAATAACACAGAGTGAAATTGAAATAGTAATCAAAAGTCTCCAGGCACACAAAAGCCCTGGACCGGATGGCTTCACAGGTAAATTTAACAAAACATTTAGGGAAGAACTAACTCCTACCCTAATCAAACTATTCTAAAAAATCCAAGAAGAGGGAAAAATCCCATACTCTTTCTATGAAGCCAGTATCACCCTAATTCCAAAACCAGGTCAAGACACAACGAAGAAAAAAATCTACAGACCAATATCACTGATGAATATAGATGCTAAAACCCGAAACAAAATATTGGAAAACTGGATTCAGCAACACATTAAAAAGATCATACACCACGATCTAGTGGCATTCATCCCAGGGATGCAAGAATGGTTTAATATTTGCAAATCAATAAATATAATACACCACCTAAACAAAATGAAAGACAAAAATCACATGATCAATAAATGCAGAAAAAGCATTTGATAAAGTACAACACCCATGGATGATGAAAACATTCAGCAAAATGGGAATAGAGGGAGCATACCTCAACATATTTAAGGCTATAATTGAGAAACCTGAAGCCAACATCATATTCAAGGGACAAAAATAGAAAACATTCCCCCTGAGATCAGGAACAAGACAAGGATGTCCACTCTCTCCACTCCTATTTAACATAGTGTTGGAAGTTCTAGCCACAGCAATCAGAGAAGAAAAAGAAATAAAAGGCATCCAAATTGGGAAAGAGGAAGAAAAACTGTCATTATTTGCAGATGACATGATAGTGTACTTAAAAAACCCTACAGACTCCACGAAAAAATTACTCGACACAATAAGTGAATTTGGCAAAGTAGCAGGGTACCAAAATAAATATACAGAAATCGAAGGCATCTCTGTACACCAACAATGAAATATCAGACATAGAAACAAACAAACAAAAATCCCATCGACTATAGCAACAAGAAAAACAAAGTACCTAGGAATAAACTTAACCAAAGAGATAAAAGACCTGTACTCAGAAAACTATGTAACACTGAAGAAAGAAATTAGGAAGGTACAAATAAATGGAAGCAAATACCATGTTGGTGGGTAGGAAGAATCAACATCATTAAAATGTTCATACTTCCCAAAGCAATATACAGATTCAACGCAATCCCTGTTAAAATACTAATGACATATTTCACAGACCTAGACGAAATACTTCAAAAATTTAGATGGAACCAAAAAAGACCCCGAATAGCCAAAGCAATCTTGAGACGGAAGAACACAGCAGGAGGAATCAGAATACCAGGTATCAAACTATACTCCAAAGCCTCTGTGATCAAAACAGTCTGATACTGGCATAAGAACAGACATACAGATCAATGGAACAGAATAGAGAGTCCAGAAATAAACCCGGGTCTATATGGTCAACTAGTATTTGACAAAGGGGGAAGGAGCAGAAAACGGGGTGAGAAGAGCCCCTTCAACAAATGGTGTTGCGAGAACTGGACAGGGACATGCAAAAAAATGAAACTAGACCACCAACTTACACCACACATGAGAATAAACTCAAGATGGATCAAAGACTTAAATGTAAGTAGTGGCACCATAAAAGTCCTAGAGAAAAACAGGCAGGAAAATTTCAGATATCCCATGTAGCAATATTGTCACTGATACACCTCCTAAGACAAGGGAAATAAAAATAAATAAATAAACAAATGGGACTACATCAAACTAAAGAGTTTCTGCTCAGCAAAAGAAAACATCAGCACGATGAAAAGGAAACCAACCATATGGGAAAACATATTTGCCAATGATACCTCAGACAAGGGGTTGATCTCCAAAATATATAAAGAACTTACTCATTAAAAACCAAGAAGACAGACAGCCCAATTAAAAAATGGCCAAAAGACCTGAACAAACACTTCTGCAGGGAGGATACACAGCGGGTTCATAGACACATGAAATAATGCTCAACGTCACTAACCATCAGAGAAATGCAAATAAAAAAAATCACAATGAGATACCACTTTACACTTGCCGGAATGGCCATCATGAACAAATCAACAAACAAGTGCTGGCGAGGATGTGGAGAAACGGGAACCTTACTGCACTGTTGGTGGGAATGCAGACTGGTGAAGCCACTATGGAAAACAGTATGGAATTACCTCAAAAAAAACTAAAAATGGAACTGCCATTTGAACCAGCGATTCCACTGCTAGAATTATACCCCCCAAATCCTGAAACCTCAATTCAAAAGAACTTATGCACCCCTATGTTCATAGCAGCCCTGTTTACAATGGCTAAGTGCTAGAAACAACCTAAGTGCCCATCTGTAGGTGAGTGGATCAAAAACTGTGATACATTTACACAATGGAGTACTATGCAGCAGAGAGTAAGAAGGAACTCCTGCCGTTTGTGACAACATGGATGGCACTAGAGAGAATCATGCTTAGTGAAATAAGCGAGGCAATGAAAGAAAAATATCATATGATATCCGCTAATACAGGAGACTAAAGAGCAACAGAAACAAACGAACTGAATAGGACAAAGACTAGAATAGCAGTCAGTAGTGGGGAGGGGGGAGGGAGAGAAGGGGGATAAGTAACGGAAGGGTTTAATCAAAGAACGTGTATAAATGACTCATGGACATGGACAATGGGGTGGAATATGACTGTGGGAGAAGGGGTGGGCTGGGTGGGGCGGGGAGCAAGGGGGGGGGAGAATGGGACAACTGTAATTGAAAACCAATAAAAAATAAAATAAAATTATATATATGTATATATATATATATATATATATATATTCAAAAAAATAAAGTAACCCCAAATTCTCGGAGACTTGGACATGAAGATGCTTCTAATGTTTTAGTTCACAATCACATCTGACATGCCCGAAGAGAGAGGATACACAGAAGAAGACAAAACAACAGGGGGCACAATCAATAGCAACTCCGTAACCTCTAGCTTCATAGTTCATTTCAGGCCATTGGGAAATCAAGTTCTCAAATGCACTAGCTTTGATATTTCAGGTCCTGGTATAACTTCTGTTCTATCCCATCTGCTCTTTGCTTGAGCAAACAAAGAAGTGGAAGACAGAGCTTTCGTGTCCCCAATCAACAGCCACGAGTTTTGGAAGAACTATTTGGAAGCTCTATTCTCCTTTCCCCTGTGAGGGCTGTAATCATTTCTGAAGGAAAAAGGGAGGAGCCAGTGCTCTGAAGGTGGTGTCTCCAAGAGAGAGCCCCCAACACCGCCCTCAGCACCACCCCCAGAGCCAGACGTTCTTTCATGTTCACCCCAACTCCCCCTCCCTACAGTGACTAGAAGTTTCGTGGAGCTTCTTTGAAATGGCAGGTTTTGTGATTTGAACTGTCCCCCAAACTTGTATTTCCATAAAAACGTGACTTGGCAGTTCCCTTTGTTATAACAGAGCAACACTCTCAATGTTCTGTTATGAAGAAAATACATTCTTGCCTATTTTTGCACCCCTCATTCCCAGATGAATTCAGCATAAACCTTCTCACTGCTTTTTTTGAAGCTTCTCATACAGTCATAGGGCAGATATTGTCATAAGAAATTTAAATATGAACAAGCAGAAGAAATGGTTAGGAGTCTGGAGCCAAATTAAATAACCATGGACTGTCTAAGCTGCATCGTCTGAATACTTTAAGCATTGTTTTATATATCCTTTTAACTGAAATGTTATTTTGAGATCAATATCTACAGTTGGCTGTAAGAAATAATAATAAAAAGAACAATAAAGATTTCATTGGGCTTAAATTCTATTTGTAGAATGATTGAGTGAGATGTGATATCTTGGAACATTTTTTCTTATGTCATTCACTAGTTTCACAAATGCATAGATGGCACGCCTACCTGGAGATGTGGGTTGTTCTTATACATACTATTTAAACGAGAACTACTACAAACTGGAAAAGCATGAACTGTCCTCAGTTTTCTCAAAGGAATAAAAAAGTTAGATTTCTGTCTCACCTGCAAATAATCAGATCTGACTCTAAAGATACATGCATCAGCCAATTACCAAGCTCTGTCTCCCAATTTCTCCTTAACAAACAAGCAGGAACTCACTTTTTGGGCCATCTACTCAGAGAAGGAGAAGCATGAGCACTTGAGCAAAGAAACACACAAAGATAATTATAGCAGTCCAAGCAGAGAGAGGGGTGTTGCAGAATGTGTGAAAGAGCAATAGCCAGCAATTTTCCAAGATAAAGAATCATTTCATGTGGTATAGTTCGTGTGTCCAAACCACTATCTTCATTCATTCACACACACACTCACACACACACACACACACACACCCCTACACAAGCACAGTTATGCAAGCACATGTACAAACACATATAGGCTCTTCATAGTAAAACTTCTAGGAACCAAAGCAAAATGCAAGACCTTAGAAGCGAAAAGAAGAAAAGCCAACCTGCTTATTGGCAGGGCCGTCTTATTGTTTAATAGAATGATTTGGAGTCCAGGAAAAGCAAAGAGGGAGCAATGGGACACTCAGAAGGGTGCCACGGTTGGTACAAAATAGACAGGGGGAAGTTAAGAATAATATAGGAAAGGGGGAAGCCAAAGAACGTATATGCACGACCAGTGGACATGAATAATGGGGGTGGGATTGCTGGAAAGAAGGGGGGTACTGGGCCGAGGGGGAGCAGAGGGGGTAAAATTGGGACTACTGTAACAACATGATCAATCAAATATACTTAAAAAATAAAGAAGGATGCCATGGTAGGCAGAGTGGTCACCTGTAGGTCTGGAAAAACCAGGGGAAGCAATGGTGGTTCTGAGAACTCATGACCCTAGAGGAGGAGGCCTCAGAGCTTGGGCTCAGATTTGTAAGGAAAAGGGGCTGCCCAACTCTGTGTGGTTTCTCCAGGAGGTCAAGGGAAGGATGCTCAAACCCAAGACCCCTCCCACTGTTGATGGGGAAAAGTGAAGCATTCCAGCCGCAGCTCTGGGATCTGAGAGGGGCCACCCCCGCCCTTGACCTGGGACTCCGATGTGTCAGGAGACTGTTCACCAGTCTGTCGGTGCTGGCCCCTACTGCAATCACATGCCCTGCCCCTGTCATATGAAGGGCCGTTATTGGGGTGGCCCCAAGAGGAGCAGGAATGGAGAGGAAGGTACAGCTGCTTGTGTCACTGTGTCATGTCCAGACTGCCCGTGGCCCCCTGGTTGAGCCTCACAGGCAGCTAGAAGGCAGAGGGAAAATGGAATGGGCAGAGTGCAGTGTCAGGATCATACAGCAGTGTACAGGACTGAGCTGAAAGGCATGGGTAACCTTTACCTGGAACCTGCTTCTTCTGGAGGCGCATCCCTGATAAAGAACGCAATGGTACATACTACAAAAGCTGTTTTTCTTTAGAAACACAAATAAACATATACAAACTGTAACATCAGCAGCATTCACTTTCCAACACATAACCAAAAAACACAGAGCCTTCAAGAAGGAACTTGTATTTATGCTTGTACAATAAAGAAGGAGCCATTAACTGATCTGAATTGTTTACTTAACTGTAATTAATGGTATGATACGAGGACATTTGACTGGTAGAGAACACACTTCTTTGTGTGTGTGTGTGTGTGTGAGCGACTCAGGGTGAGCACAATATCATCCCGCAGGTTACACAAAGTTACCTTACATCTTCCAACCCTGCCTATTTGTCTTGTTTGCAGGCTTCAAATCCTCTCTCTCACATCACACACATAATAGCTCTTTACTATGAGCAGGTGTAAATGAATAAGCTTATGGCTTTAAGGGTTCATGTGACAATCACTGTAAGTAAGCAGAGGTGTAAAAGAGAAATACTTGGGGATCTCTGCTTTCAAGAACTCAGGTGACAATACCCTCATGCAACAGATGTCACTGAGGACACTGACATGGGGATGGGGTATGACAGGTTACTCAACCACCCTAGCCCACAACAAGAGGAGCTGCCATCCTCTCTTATAAAACAGGAAGGATCAGAGCTCTTAATGTCCAACTAAAGGCCAAACACTGGCAACACACACACACACACACACACACACACACACACACACACACACAGGACTCACATTGATTGGAGACACCGACTAGTCTTGATGTTTCTACCGTTACTGCAGCTCTCCAGTCTGTAAATGTTTCTGCCACCAGAAAAAAATGGCTTACCCTAGTTGCCATGGAAACTGGAATGGAATGTCAACAAACCGTTCTCTATGGAAACTGGTTTCCATAGATGCACAGCATTGATCTAGCTCTCAGTCAGTTACACCCCAACCAATCCAAGGAATGAATGGATGAATAAATTAATAAATGAATATAGAGAGAATACCTGATGTTCTCATGGAATAAGCATTGAGGGGCAGGAGAGTTTTTAACAAAGGGTGCCATGGAAAACCAAAAGGATAACAGCTCTGTCCTCCCTTGATTGAGACACATACACACACACACATCAGACACACAATCACACACATGCAAGTTTGTGCACTCAGACACACAATTCGGTTCCACGTCCTGTTAAGGACCTCTTCTCAACCTGCCAGGACATATGAGGCATGATATGTTTGTGCAGGTGATATCCAAGGAAACTCTGTCAATTGAAAATGACCTAAAGAGCCCTGGCCAGGGTGGCTCCGTTGTTTGGAATGTTGTCCTGTACACCAATAGGTTGCAGGCTTGATTCCTAGTCAGGGCACATACCTGAGTTGGGGGTCTGATCCCTGTGTGGGCCATGTTTGGGAGGAGACCGATCCATATTTCTCACATCGATGTTCCTCTCTCTCCCTTCCTCTCTCTAAAATCAATAAACGACATATCCTCAGGTGAGGATTTTGAAAGTAAATAAAAATGAAATGAAATAAAATAAAGTAAAACAGAGGGGACAAACTGAATGGATGAAACACCTGGAAGCCAGAGGAAGGCAAATCAGGGACCCAGGGTCCCGTGGCACGACCAAGGACCTTGGGTCTACCCTCAGACAAATGTGTATTGACAGGGTCATCAGCACAACATGCTTCCTGGGAAGGGATGAGCCCACAAAGAGCCCTTGACCTAGGATGATCGGAGGTCAGGATGAACCTCTCCCATGTGGAATCTGAGCTCAGTGTGTATTGCTCTAAGCACACTCACTGACAACGGACATTATGTTCAGAGACAGGCTCCTGTCGTCGGGGCAGAGGGCACACACTTCCTCTCTCATAGTCATTTACAGTGGGGGGCAGAGCTGCCCTGTGATGTAGCTCTCCCTTCCGTTAATGAGCTCCAGGTGACCTTCTGTGGTCAGTCCTGGGCAGTGACGTGCTGGGGACAGGCCCTTGGGAGGGGAGAGTGCAGGTCTGATTTCTAGGGTCTTCTTATTTTCACGATGTTAATTCTCCCATCATGGCCGATTTCAAGCCACCAACATGGGGTCCACTGGATGCAGAATTGGCAACTGATGCCCCAGATAAGCCTTCATGGGCTGATGGCTCCAGACAGACCCAGCACAGCCCAGGATCCCAGCCTCTAGGGCCAGACAAAGCCATCCCACTCCACATGCAATCCACAAGAGAAGGCCAAGCTGGACTTTTCTATAACTGTAGGCTTTCAACAGGTTGTTAGTGTGGAGGAGAGGGAGAAAGATATCAAGACCTACCCTCTAGCCTATCCAGTTTTGGGGGACGGTAAATAGTGTGGTACATTCACAGTCAATGTTTGTAAATCAGAGAGGCTTTCCAAAAGACGGATACGGGTTTGAGTCTGAGCTCTGCTTCTCTTCAGCTGCGTGACTCTCATATTGTGACCTGAAATCTCTGTTCCCTAGTCTATAATTTTGACAAATCAATTAATAGCGCTTCTTCTCTCAAGAGGCTGCTTAAACACCATTGTTGATTTATTGGTGATAGCCATTCTGATAGGTGAGAGGTGATATCTCATTGTGGTTTGAATTTGCATGTCTCTGATGATGAGTGACATTGAGCATTTTTTCATAGGTTTCTTGGCCGTCTGTCTGTCCTCTTTGGAGAAGTGTCCACTAAGAGCCTTTGCCCACATTTAAGTCAAAACCACACTTTCAGTACTTATTTTATTTTCAAAAAGTAGAGTGATTTTCACCTGGCTGGTGTGGCTCAGTTGGTTGGGTGTCATCCCACAACCCGGTCAGGGCATTTCCTTGCCTCCCTCCCTCCTTCCCTTCCCTTCTCTCTAGAATCAATAAAAGGAATGAAATATTAGAAAGGAATAGAGTGATATTTTTCATCAAGCACGTTTACATGGAAGCAACAATGGGCTTCCTATTATTTTAAATTGATGCATTAAAATCAATAGCTTAGTTTTCCCCAAATACTGGACTATTTTATGACAGTGGACTGAAAAGTGTTATTTTTATAGTTAAAATTGCTTGAAATCAAAACTGACACATTGTAAAATTAATCATTGTAAAGTATTCCATTCGGTGGCATTGCGTAAGTTCACCGTATTGTGAAACTATCAAGCCTGTCTTCTTACAAAACACTTTGCCAAGTCCTGAAAGAAATCTTTTACCCAGTAACAACTCTTCATTCATTCCTCCTGCCCAGAATCCCTGGCAACCACTGAACTACTTTCTGCCTTTACGGACTGGCTTATTCTGGACACTTCATGTACATTGAATCATACATTATGTGACCTCTGGTGTGTGGTTTCTTTCACTTAGAATAATGGCTTCAGAGCTCATCCACATTTTAACACTCTTTCTTATGGCTGTATACTGTGCCATTGCATGGATAGTCTGCAGGATGTTTATCCATCCGTCAGCCCATGGGCACTTGGGTTGCTTCCATCATTGGCTGTTTTGAATGTTGATACTTCTGTGTTTTTAAATGTTTTTATTAGGGGGGTGGGGGTGTATCCCTGGGAGTGGAATTACTGAATCATGTACTTATTATATGTTGAAGCTTTTGATGGAACACCAAACCATTTTCAACAGCCACTGTAGCATTTAAAAGTACCACGAGCAATGTGTAAAGCCTTTGTTTACTCCACTCTCCCCATGACACTTGTTATTTCCCCTTTTTTCTGAGGGGTCATCTGGAGGTCATGTGATAGCAGCCTGAGAACGACATCTCAAGGGCGTGAGGACAAGATGGTCCCCATGCAGGAAGGCTGCCCTAGAAATTTCCTTCCTGTTTTGATTCAAGAGAAATTGTTAACTGCTTTTGTGGGGCCAAATGGAAGGTTCACCTGTTCTGCTCATCGGCCAACATAGACAAGGAAAATCTTCATTCTTTCACATAAAACAGAGCATCTGCACTTATTAAATATTATTGCTATTCTGACACAATTTTTTGTTAGTATGTCCTATTAGACTGAAGGCAAACATTTATAAAATATGGGAAATTAATTTTTAACAGAACTCCAAAATTACTTGTACTCAGACAAAGAGAACAATGATTTTTAACCATTAACAGTTTCACCTGCTGTGTTAAGAACATGAACTCTTCCAGAAGCACACCAACGACCATTGACACTGTGGTCTTCACATGGGCAATTACTGACGATGCCTATTCGTTAGCTTTCTGCCTGGGAACTCGGCCATATCTTACACAGCTGTATAACATGCTGGGGGCTGGGGGGGGGGCAGGTGAGGGACCAATGAACAAAGTCTTTAAGCAAAGAGGACATCGACTGTTGAAATTACAAGACATACTTAGACTTGGGCATAGCACTCAAGCCTCTGACTTGACCTTAGAAACCTGGGTTGAGCTTACTGCTTTATGGTACTAATTATTCTATGTGAGAACCAAAAAACGATGTTTTTCTTGATGCAAAAAATGTCCGACTTCGGACTAAAAATGTACTCTCTGTTTGGGCAGATGGAGAGACACGTTGCAAAGGGCTTGCTTATCTTTTGTCATTGAGTGCGTGTATGTTGCAATGCAGTTCAACATCGTTCACGCGAAGATAAAGCTTGCAAGGAGGCGGGACCAGCAAAAGAAGAGAAATAACTTTATCTTTGACTTACTGAGTGGCTTTCTGAAACCTGAGTCACCAGTTTAGGGTTGTCCTGTGCGAAAGGGCCAGGAAGCGATAAACAAAATAAATGACAGAATCCTAATGGAAAAGCACTGTTCTGTGAGCTACCAGTCGGGAAAGAGGAAGACTGGATACAAATGTTTATGCTAGCAACACGTCCAGTACTTGGGCAAATCAGTTTCAAGACTGAAGATAGAGCTGTGTGATGTTTATGACACCATAAACTTAAAGTGATTAATAAACTTGTTCTGGGAACTATAACCCTGGCCACGAGCCAGACTTGCCCCTACCCCCGGGGTTGTCTTTAAGTCTCAACAGGACACTGGAAGGCCATCAGGGAGACATGACTGAAGGCCATTCAGAGGGTTTCCATGGGAACTGGGTTGAAAGAATGCTTATTATGCTTTGGAGCATGCTCTGCTTTTCTTATCTCTTAGTTAACTATAAGCAATCTCTAGCAAGGAATGTATGAAACCTTGCGCCTAATGCCACAGTGCTGTCAAGATGTTTAATAGACCCTGACACGGACTGGTCACTGTGCCCTCTGTACTGGTCCACGTATCCTGTAATTGTCAACTGTAATCCAAACACCTAAAAGCTATTGATGATTTATGAGTTTTGACTTGTATCTCCCATGCGTACCCTTCTCAATAAAAAGCATGAGGGGTGGAGGTCTTGCCCTTTCTCCATTAGAGGGAACAGCCACCTCCCTTACCCCCACCCCCCGACAAAATAACAGTGTCCTGGATGGATTTGTTCCGCTGTGGTCGTGGACCTCTGCTGGACAGAAGTTTCCAACCAAGCCTAGGGTATTGGAGGCAACTGCACCTCACCTGGTGCCCAAACATGGGGCAGGTCAGCCTCATCTGGCTCCTGAATGTGGGGCCTCATCTGGTGCCTGGGCAAGGGGCACTCAAGAGAAGTGACGCCTGGAATGGCTGTGGGACCAAGAGCCTAACCATGGACAACCGCACTGCATGGACAGGAATTTTGGTGCCTCTGCCCCTGGTAAGGGCTTGCAGCCCCCAGGTTCCCTCTGGAAAAGGCTGCCTGTGTGGTTAGGAAAAGGGAGGGGGGTCTTTCTTCTTTCTGCCACTCTCTCTGGCGGGAGTTTTGGTTTCGTCTTTGTCTCCTCTCACTCACTAAGGGACCATTTTGGCTTCTCTCATTCAATAAGTCAGCACAATCTTACGGGCACAGGACAAGCACTTATAAGCCAATAGGCTACTTGCCATTTGTAAGACTCCTGTGACAGGATAAGCTGGCACATGGACCGGGTTAGAGCACTAGGCACCTGCCAGCCACAAGCCAATGTCCGTGCAACCCAGGAACACAGTCACAAGCACTCACTGCCCGACCCCTGTGGTGTTTCCCCCTGAATAGGATTTTGTGAGAGCCAGAGAAGCTTTAGGACAGAAATGGGATTTGTATGAGGGCTCCGGCGATGACCGAGCTCTGAAGTAAGAGGCACTTCCTCCCTCTGGCCCGAATTCTCGGGTGTCCCTACGTGAGTTGGGACCTAGCAGAGGTGTCGGGGGGTCAAACCATGAGACATGCAAGGGCCTCGTAGGACATTCTACTCACAGTCATATCATTCGTGGCTCGTCTGGGGACGTGCGAAATAAGAACTGGTCATTCAGCACGCCGAGACCTTCCAGTTGTTCTAGACGACTGGGAGGGAAACCGAGACACGTAAGAGAGGTTGGGATGACCATGGTGTGACACCCTTGGGAGCCCTTTTCACAAGCAGCACACTTCGACCCACTACACCAATTAATCCCTAGTTTAGAGTCAGAAAAAGTATGGTCCACTTCAAAAGAGAGGCAGGATAAGAGGGCAAAACCAAAACTGACAAAAGGGGGCCCACTACCCATGAAAGAATGGGGTCAGGGTTATCCGAAGAACAATAGCTTTACTTTAGATTACTCCAGCAACTAATACAAGGAACTGGATGCCAGATGAAGGAAAGGCATCTGATTAATTTACTGCATACTGCCGTGGCTCAAAGCACTGTGGTCCCAGAAAAACAAAGGGAAACTAAAGGAAATAACTCAGGTTTAAGAGGTGCCACAGCTGTGACAGAAGTAGGAAAGGGGGAGGAAAAGGGGAATATGTGGAGCACTGCCAAACGATCGACACTGCAGACCCCTTCCCTCTGGGATCCTGGAAAGTCATCATGTCTCTTGCTCCCTCCACTGACTGACCCATGTCCGCCTACTCCTGCTTGACCGAGACCTTAACAGAAAAACTGTAAAAATGTTTTTCCTCTAATTGCCTAAAAACTAAGGTTCTGTTTAGTAAAATAATTATATAGTGTGGCATATTACTCAAATATTCAGCTACTATTCAAAAATTCATGTCTCTCAACTGAATTTTTGTCAGTCTATATTAATATTATAAACCTTTTATTATCACTTTAAGTAAATAGTCAAATATCATTTCATAATATATATACCGTAGTTGACAAGATTTCAAAGATTTAAAATGTGAAAGACTTCCTTAGAGCCTCAGGGGTTTCAAAGGGCCCTTGAAATATCTCAAAGATTTATTATTTTCTTCTTACCAGAAAGAAGAAAACTCCAGGCCAATCAGGCTTAATACATTTTGAAATACTTGGATAGCTTTGTCAAAGAAGAAAATGTTACAAAAAAGCTCAGAAACAATTGGCTAATACCTTTGCTCATTTCCAGCAATCTACAGCCCAGGCAGGCTTACAAGCAGCTCCTAAGGAAGTACAACAGTTGAAGCCTTGGCAGCCTCAAATGCTCCAAATGAATTCTCCAAAGTCTTTAACTCGCAATAATCTCCAACAATTGTTAGGTGTTATCAATTGGCCAAGGCCTAGCCTCGGTATGACTACTCGCCAGCTTATTTATCTTTTCAACACCCTTACCTCAAATTTATTTACAAGCTTTTTGTCAACCCTTGAAATTTCAATGCACAATAACTGATTCTATCAAAAAGCTCAAGATCAATCTTCCTTCAGATAAACTTTTATAAAATATTCCTCAATTAAATTTACATATTAGAAGTAAAATTAGTCCTACCGCAATATCTGGAGCAAAAACTATTTATGTAAATGAATCAGGAAAAACTGGAAAAGCAGCCATCACATACAGGGAAGGACAGAGTTGAAAAAATTGTGTACCTCACAACTGCTCATCCACCCAGAGAGCTGAACTCTCTGCAGCCATTACGGCCCTCCAACAATGGCCAAATGAACCCCGGAATCTCGTCTGTGATTCTGGGTATCTGGTGTATACTATACTCCACATAGATCAAGCTTTACTTAAGGGGTCTATAGACCCCCACTTACTTCGTTTATTCCTAACTTTACAAAGTTCGGTTGATAGGAGTGCGCATCCCATATTTGTCACCCATATTCGCTCTCATTCAGGCCTCCCAGGCCCTGTGGCAAAAGGCAACGAACATGCTGATGCCTTAGTCAGTGTATTAACTACCTTCCAAAAGGCAGTTGCCTCTCATCAGTTTTACCACCAAACTTCTCAAGCACTTCTCAGAGAATTTGGCATTTCCCGTTCTCAAGCTAAGCAAATTACCCGGGAATGCGCAGACTGCCAGGGGCTGGGTGCAGCAACACCCAGCAGTGGGACCAACCCTCGAGGATTGGCCCCGCAAGTAATTTAACAAACAAATGTCACTCATTACCCCCTACTTTAAAAATGTAAATACCTCCATATATCAATAAGTACTTACTCTAAGGTGTTGCATGCCTCCGCTCTTGCAGGAAAATCAGCCAAACATATTCGAGCATATTGGCTCCAGGCGTTTAATTTCTTAGGTCGACCACAGCAAATAAAAACTGATAATAAACCAGGCTACAAAGCCCAACATACCTTTAAAAATTTTCCTAAAAAGCTAAAAAGGGGGAGTATGGAGTCCTCCCCAAAGAATCGAAATAATTTAGCAACCTAATTAGATGTAAGTTTTAAAAAATTCATTATGTTTCTTGTAGAATGCTGGGTCAAAAAAATTACATATGTTGCAGAAAGTCCGAGTTAGTCGTAGACGGTGTGCGCAAGTTAAAAGAGAATTGTGTAGGGGGAAGAGAGGAAAAAATAAAGTGAGGGAAAAGGAAGAAAAAAGAAGGAATTAAGAAGGTAAAGAAAGGGTAAAAAGGCATAAAGGAAAGAGATTGTGCGTGGCATGGGAAGAAAGGACATTTGAGTGGGTAACTCGAGAATAGAAATAGAAGCGGAAAAGAAATAAGAAGTACAAGTAAGCATGTATGTCTTTGAAACATTGTAAATTTTAGACCTAGAAGCTGCAGTGCCAGGAACGAGCAGTGCTAAGCTTGCTATCTCCCCTGCCTTCTCTAGCCTCTGTGAAGATTATCAAGGTCCTTAAAAAATGAGAATAGCCCACTTTTAAGCACATTAAAGGAATGCAGTAATCACCAAAAATAAAATTGTTTCTCTTTGTCTAGTTTCAGAGCAGGAACAGGGAGGCACGCTACACTCCCAACTCCCTTCCAGGGAATAGCTGCCACTGTTTAACCCGTTAATTACAGAAATAGGCTGGTCTCCGCTTTATACTGAGGACGTCCTGGTTTGTAACATCATCAAAAATACTATCATTCCAGCAAAGGCCCTGTGACTGGCTAGCTCCACAGTCTTATAGACCTAAAGTCTGGTTTATAAGTTATTATGTAAATTAACCATTTTGTACAAGTTTGCTCATTGCAGGTTTATCTATCCACCTGACAAGCCCCCACACCCACTCCGCCCAGGGGCCCAAGTCTTACTGAAGACCTGGAAGGCTCAAGGCCCTGAACAGCCCCTGGCTAAACAACAGACTGGTCCCTAAGATCTTCTGTTGCAGAGCCATGTTAATCAGGAAATCCTGGCCCAATTCTCAGCCACGGAATCAGCCATACTCTGGCTGGAGCAATGACAGGATGCCCTGGTCACCCGACAACAGCTTGCCTGCAACCCTGGATTCTTAAGACTATGTGTCACTCCAGTAAAATGTAACTCTAGTCAGCATTCTAGGGCTGACAATACATCATCTATGGGATGCCTTTCCCACCAATCTAAAAGGCCCAATTGATTGGCTACAATTTAAACTTATGGACATTAAGCAGCTTGCTGAACAAAAAGTGTTTCAAACCCTAAGTAATAATCTTCAATGGCTTAACCCTAAAAATTGGTTGTAAGGACTAAATTTACATAGATGGATAATAGGAGCAGCTGGACATTTATTGGTCATTGTCGTACTGTGTCCTCCCATGTGTCTACAAGTAATTTACCCGTGATCGTATCTGAGAAAAGCAAGTAACAAGCTTTATAGGCCTTTCTACTATGGGTATTACAAAAAACAAAAAAGGGGGAGATGTGGGGAAATGATCATTGTGGCTTCGGGAATTGTAACCCTGGCCGTGAGCCAGACTTGCCTCTGGCCCCTCTGGGTTGTCTTTAAGTCTCAACAGAACACTGGAAGGCAATGAGGAAGACAGGGCCAAAGGCCATTCAGAGGGTTTCCATGGGAATTGGATTTAAAGAACGCTTATTATGCTTTGGAGCGTGCTCTGTTTTGCTTATCTCTTAGTTAACTATAAGCAATCTCTGGCAAGGAACGTATGAAACCTTGCACCTAATGCTAACGTTGTGTCAAGAGGTTTAATAGACGCTGACACAGACTGGTCACTGTGCCCTCTATATTGGTACTTGTAATCTGTAATTGCCAACTGTAATCCAGGTGCCTAAGAGCTATTGATGATTTATGAATTTTGACTTGTATCTCTCATATGTACCCTTCTCAATAAAAAGCCTGAGGAATGGAGGTCTTGCACTTTCTCCACTAGAGGGAACAGGTGCCTCTCTACTCCCCAGATAAAATACAGTGTCCTGGATAGACTTGTTCCACCATGGTCATGAAACCTCTGCTGGACAGAGTAGTTGCCAACCGAGCTGGGGCGTTGGAGGCATCTCTGCATCATCTGACACCCAGGTGTGTGGCCTCATCTGGTGCCCAAATGTGGGCAGACCAGCCTCAATAAACCTAGTGAATTTACACTATGTCACTCAACTTACAGTCTTGTACTGAGAGCAGAAAGCATTTTAGTACTGTAAAGCATCAGGAAAGGAACGGTGGAGACAGAAACTGAACTAGATAAATCTAATGGCCCTGGTACCACTAACGTTATTCCTTCCTTTCCATTAGTATGAGGAAAGTTAACCTCCAGTTCCAATGTATTCAGTTCACTTCGTTGGCAAGATGTTACCCTAATCTGGGAAGACAAGCACAGAAAAAAAAAAAAAAAAAAGAAGAAGCTGCTAATAAGCAACAGAGGGATTAATCACCTTATTGAACATGAAGAACTCTTTATGATTATCACAGGTGTGTGCAATTTCTTTAAATATTCCTCAGATACTCAAACTAAAGATAAAAGTGTCTATCCCAGTCTATTGCTGTCTTTGTTTAATGGGTCATTGGGAAATACACTCTTCAGCGTCAGAACCACATGCTTCTTTAATATATAAAGTCCATTAAAAATGTTAACCATTAATAAAACAACTGCCATTTATTGAGCGCCTATGAAAGACTGAGTAAGTATTAATGTTCCCTAAATCCAGCAAATATTAAATGTGTGACTATCCTGAGTAAGGTACTTTGATTTTCTTTTTAAAAACCTACAGCTGAGTTCTCCAAAATAACTACGTATGGAAGCGGTGCGCATTATGTTCTGTTGCTTAAACTATGTGAAAATCCTGCGCACACAGAGCCTTCAATGTCAGGTTAGAATCAAATAGTATTTGTTTATTTTAAATTTAATATTGTTTTGGTTCAAAATAAATGTTTTTCACATGGACTCACCTTTTTTTTTTTAAGGCAGGTTTTTTAAAAAACTTTATTTATTTGTTTTTAGAGAGAGGGGAAAGGAGGGATAAAGAGAGGGAGAGAAACATCAATGAGTGGTTGCCTCTCACACACACCGAAATGGGGGCCTGGCCCACAACCCAGGCATGTGTTCTGACCGGGAATTGAACCAGTGACCCTTTGGTTCTCAGGCCAGCGCTCAATCCACTGAGCCACACCAGCCAGGGCAGTGTTGCTTTTGGGGGGCAGAGGACAAGAATAGGAAATATTTCCTGGGAGGGGGCCAGTGAATGGACTTGGGAAATATCATTGCCAAGCATCATTATGGGCCTAACTTAGGTTAGTGTTATAGTGATTATGAGTCCATTGGGAGACTAGCATGCAATGCTGTGGCAGAGCAGCTGGCGGGTTGGATTTTTCACGGTGGGATTTGTACATGCACATGGACAGAATGAGAAGGGGACAAGGAATATACAGCAGGGATGTAGGTATTATGATTGACCATGGAATTTAGCTGGGAAGGAGGAAAGTAAAGACATGTGACGCAACAGGGGGCAGTGAAAAGTGATTGATTCAATCGGTCTTAGGTATTGATAAGTACTGAGCTGTAGTATGAAAGGGAGTGAGCAACAAACATAGGGAGGTAGAGGACAAATGTTGGGAGACATAGAGAGAAAGCATATTGTATGGAGTGGTCAAGACCCTGGGCTGTGGAGCCATAATGTTAGAGATCCATTTCTGATTGACTAATTGCTAACTGTGGAGCCACGGGCAGATTATGTATCTCTGCGTCTCAGTGTCCCTCATCTATGAAGGAGTGTAATAAGAGTACCTACATCATAGGTTTGTTCTGAGGATAAATGAGGTCCTATATATAATAAGGTCGTTGAAAATTTTTCTACAGAAGATCTGACACACAGTTTCTATATAAGGCTGCTCTCCTTCGTATCATATAGATGTCACAGTTGTTGGGGACGACAGAATCTAGGGTACAAACATGTCAGTAAACAGTTAAACTAGGGAAGGAGACAAAATTGTTTCAAAGATTAGGTCAAAGAACTCAAAGGCCTGCATTATTGGAAAAGTCACCTGTGTGGATGCTGAATGACCAATAATTATTACGTGCTTTGAATATTGTTAGGAAATAATTTTTCTCACCTAATTACTAAGTAAGATTGTTGCATGGTTTTCACTTACTTTTTGCTAAAGCATTGATTGTAAGGGCCATATGTGGATTTTGAAACTACCTGGAATTATTGTATTTAATAACTATGTATGGTGTAGGATTGGAAATTTTCTTCTCAAGGACTGATGTATACTATTATTATATTTTTTGTATTTTACTGGGGAGCACAAATGCTTGAACTTTGTTATAAAAGTTAACACAGAAACTGTTAAAAATGCTGACTTAAAAAATGATCCTTTTGCCGGGAATACAGAATTATGTTTTGCTAGCTGTTAAACTAACCACATTTTATCTCAGCTTTTTTTCTTCTATACATGTAGATTTTGTTCAACAAGCAACAAAAGCTTTTTCAACACGCTAGAACTGTTCAGAGCCAAAGACTGGAAGAAATTGAAAAATTTCGATGAGCAGTTCTTTAAGGTCTGTTGTATTTGGTAACAGTACATTCTTATAAAACATAATGGCTATTCTGAAGCAGAAGTTAAACCGTTTCATAACTTATGAGAACAATATTTTAATTACACATTTTAGATTCTTACCTATTTTCCATTTGGACTTGCTGTTCTCAGTTTAATGTTAAGTGCTATATTTATTTTTATTAGCAGGGTTTATTTCAAGGGCTGTGATATTATTAAACAAGAGATGGTAAAATGGGAATATTACCTAGAAATAGACACATTGTGATTTAAAGTGATGCTTTGATCGTCATTTTGTATTCAGCAATCAGTTCTCAGGAGATTAGCAATGACCAGATTGTGGATCCTAAAAAGTCTATGATCAGGTTCCAATGGCTTCCACGTGTGCTGTTGCACTGGTTTATGTAAAACAGGAAGCAGTAATTGTAATTACTGAATACCTTTCTTATTTTCAAATATATTATGTGAGTGTCGTATGGCGCACTTGTTGCTGGAATAACTATAGGGACTGAAAATTGCTTTACATGCAAACTTACAATCACAGGAGAAGGCCTGGATGCATGACAGTATGAAAAAACTTCAGGAGAGCAAAAAGCTTAGGAATTGAGAGTCACGTACTGTCTCATTCTCACACGAGCAGATTGTCCTCGTGACATTATCCTCTGCTTCGTATGGATACACACCTATTTCGGAGGTGGTCGAATCCTGGATATACCCCTTCTTTTTTGGATAGGATGCCCCTTTTATTAATCTTGCTCAAGTATCTGTCATATGTCACTCTTCTAAACTAATTGAGGTGGCTTAGGTAAAGCAGTAAAAGAGTTTTAAAATCCATATTCTTTGAACACTTTAGAATTACATATATGAAATAGCTGTCTTACGAGTGTTTCCAAGGACACAGTGGATTGCTCTAATGTTCCCTGGGAACCAATTATTGATTGGTGTGAAGATTTGATGAAGTACTAAGGAAGATTTCTTCTAAAGTTTGCTCCTACGTGTCAGCCCTTGGAGTAGGAACTTTAGTATCATGTTTGACTCATCCAGAGCCCCTTATCCTTCCCATCCAGTTATTATTGCTAGGCCCTGCCTTTTTTACCTCTTCAGCTGTACTCTTTTTATTTTACTGATTTAATACATTTTTATTTTTCAAAATGTATAGCTGATGGGACCTGTTGTCCACTCATCTTCACCAACAGCTGGGACAGCTGGTGTAAATTACTTGAGCTCTGTGCTTTGAAACTAGTTGGATGAGGCCTTTACTGAGGATCCCCTGAAGGGTGGCGGCCCTGGCCAAGGAACTGCACATCTTCAGTCTCTCATAGACAGCAGCTGGGGTTATAAGCTTGTACTTAGGAAGTTCCTAACAGTTTTTCACATGTTGCTTTGTCAAACAAGACTTGGTTATGGAGCTTGGCCTGAAATTTGTCTTTGGGCCACTTCTTCTTTTTGGCCTTGTCCCCAGGTTGTTCACTGGATCTTTTGTCTTTTTAGCTTTCTCACATCTTTCTTCTTGTTGTCATCCTTGGGCGGCAGAGCGAAACTAAAGGAGCAGCTGCTCTCACTGCTGCTTGAGAAGATGTCACTGCAATTGGACTTTAATTTCTTTCTTTAAATTCCTACTGCTGCTCCCCTGTTCAGGACCTCATCATTCCTAGATCATACTATTCAATTCTTACCTGATTTCTCTCTTCTCCAATCCATTCTTGGTAGTTCTGCAGCATCATCTTCCAAAGTGTATACCTTCCATCCTGAAAACCTGTCATGAGCTATATTGTGCCCTCTGTGACCTGGACTCCAGTGACCTGCCCTAGGAACCTGCTGTGTGTGACATGCTCTCTGAAACCTTCATTCTTTGACTAGCCTCCTGGATCTCCCCTCCTTGACCTGCATTCTATGACCTCCCTCAGTAACATGCTATGACCGCAGTCTGTGACCTGCCCCCTGGGAGCATCCATCTGTGACCTGGACTCAGTGACTGTCCACTGTGACCAGGCCTGTGTGTCCTGCTCTAAGCTCTGGCTTCCTTCATGTGGTATTTGTGGCCTGCTCCCCATTACCTCCCTCAGTGACATGACTTCTATGACTTGCCCTGGTGACCTACCCTTGGAGACTTGGCCCTAGGTCCTCACTCACTACCCTGCCCTCTTTGACCTCCATCATGACCTGCCCATTGTGACCTGCCTTGGTGACCTTCCCTCTGTGACCTGTCCTATGCGACCTCCCCCACTCAGTTCTTGGCCCTCTGTGACTTCACTTCTGTGACCTCTCTCGGTGAGCTGCCCCAGTGACCTTCCGTCAGTCCTGCCATCAGTACCCGGCCCTGTGTGACCAGCCATCAGTAACCAGCCCTCACTCACCTGCCTTCAGTGACCTGCCCTCTGATGCCTGCCCTCTGTGACTGCCTCAGTAACATGCTCTCTTTGGCCTCCCTCAGTGTCTTGCCCTGTATGCTCTCCCTCACATCTGTGACCTCCTTCATGACCTGCCCTCTGTCATCTGTCTTTTGTGAGCCACCGCCCTGTCACTCGCACTCTATGACCTCGCTCAGTGACTTGCTCTAGTGACCTTCACTCAGTACTTCCATCAGGACCAGCCCTCTGTGACCTACCCTCAGTGATGTGATCTGTGTGTCCTGTCCTCAGTTCGGCCATCCGTGACCCGACCACGGTGATCTGCCCTGAGGCCTTGCTTCCTTCGCCTGGGATTTGGGATCTGCCCCATATTACGTCCTTCGGTGACATGCCTTCTATGACCTGCCTCTGTGACCGGCCTTCAGTGACCTGCCTTCGGTGACCCACCCTATGGGACCTCACTTAGTGCCTGAGCCTCTGTGACTTCTGTAACCTCCTTCAGAGACCTGCCCTGGTGAACTTCCCTCATCCTGCCATCAGTGCCCAGCCCTGTGTGCCCAGCCCTGTGTGACCAGCCTTCAGTAACTTGCCTTAAGTATCCTGCCCTCTGTGACGTGACCTCTGTGATCTGCCCTCTGCGACCTAGCCTCTATGACTTGCCCTAAGACCTGGCTTCCTTCACCTGGGCTTTGGGACCTGCCCCCTCTTACCGCCTTCAGTGACATGACTTCGAGGGCCTGGCCTATCTTACCTACCCTGGGTGAAATGCCTTTGTGACCTGCCCTCTCTGACCTTCTCTGTGTTACCTGCCTTCTGTCACCTACTGTCTGTGACTTGCCCTCTGTGACCCTGCTCAGTGAGCGGCCCGAGTGAACTTCCTTCATTCCTGCCATCAGTGAGCAGCTCTGTGTGACCTGCCTCAGTCACCTGCCTTCCGTGTGTGTGGCCCTCTCTTACCTGCCATCTGTGACATGCCCGGTCTATTGTACCCTCTGTGACCTGGGCTCCAGTGACCTGCCCTAGGGACCTGCTGTCTGTGACGTGCTCTCTGAAAGCTTCATGCTTTGACTAGCCTCCTGGGACCTGCCCTCCTTGACCTGCATTCTATGACCTCCCTCAGTAACATGCTATGACCGCTGTCTGCGACCTGCCCCCTGGGAGCATCCATCTGTGACCTGTACTCAGTGACTGTCCACTGTGACCAGGCCTGTGTGTCCTGCTCTAAGCTCTGGCTTCCTTCATGTGGTATTTGTGGCCTGCTCCCCATTACCTCCCTCAGTGACATGACTTCTGTGACTGGCCCTGGTGACCTACCTTCCATTACTTGGCCCTATATCCTCACTCACAGACGTGCCTCTTTGAACTCCCCCATGACCTGCCCTCTGTGACCTGCCCTGGTGACCTTCCCTCTGTGACCTGTCCTATGCAACCTCACTCAGTGCTTGGCCCTCTGTGAAAGAGGAGAGAAACATTGGCGTGAGAGAGAAACATCGATCGGGTGCCTCTGTCACAGGTGCCCCAATGGGGACCTGGCCTGCAATCCAGGCATGTGCCCTGAGCAGGAATTGAACCAGTGACTTCTCACTTTAATGGATGATGCCCAACCAGCTGAGCCACACTGGTTAGGGCTCTCCTTGGCCTCTTGACCTCTTGTATATCTTACTCTGAATGCCAGGACTAAAACATTTTTATTTTAATCAGAGTTTCCCTCAACTCCAAAATTATTATGTATATGTTTTCAGGGATTCCTTGAATCTCCATGTTTATTCCCAAGTAACTTATTGAACTCCCTTACTTGCTATTAAGTTGAAACCTGAGCCTGCCAGTAGTACCTGCATGTAGGTATCCCTTCCAGATTTTTCATGAAATTTACCCTGAGGGCCCTCATGGTTGGGCTCCCTTCCTCTTTTGAATGCTGATTCTTACATTGGTTTGGCCATATCTCTGCAGGGCTTTTCTTAAGGGACAAAGAAAGCGTTTAAGGCCTGTCTCTGAAGTATTGTTATTTCCAAACACAATTCTTTTATTTTTTACTCTTTTCAAAGCAGCAGAAATGCATATGTTTTTGCCAAGAGATGAGAGGTTGTTTAGCTATTGAACTATACTTTGGCTATTACAATAACTAATGATTAGACGAGGGGATTACCCTGGAAAGGGCTACCATTTGAAAACTTCACCTTTTTCATAAAGTAATTAAAAATGATTGCAGACAAGTTTCCTCTTCTTCTCTTCCCCCAGCTCCCTACTATTCTTTTTGCTCACTCCTCTCTCCCTCCCTAACCTGAACTTGATTGACTAATTCATGAGGTATCTTGACCCCCTTCTTCCTTGCTGCCTCTTACCAAAGGATATGGGAAGCCAGAGTTTCTGGTGGCCAGGGCTGGCCACGTGACCCAATTATGGCCAAGGAAACATAAATGGAAATGTGTTAGGGGGCTTCCGGGACAGACCTGGCTTCTCCATGAAAAGGACAGAGAAGGGAGATCATCGGTAGAGCCTATTTCCCCATCTTCCTGTCTTGAAGGCAGACAGAATCTCTGGGTTTGCAACAGCAATCTTGTCCCCGCGACACAACCAGCATTCAGATGAAAAACGCAAAGATGGCAGAGTAGAAATAGTGCAAGAGCCTGGTCTTTGACGACCTTTTTTTCCCAGCTGAGCCAGTGTTGGCACACCACCCCCATCGAACTTAATGTCAGTGATAAAAGCAAAGCCCTGGTTCAATACTCTGTGAATTACTATGACCTGCAGAGGAAGCCATTCAAAACTGATACATACCCTTCACCCTTTTTTCCTTCTTTTCATCTGCCTCCCCTTTTGTGTTTTCTTCTTTCCCTGTATGGGCTGAATGCTCCCCCCATTCATATGTTGAAGTTCTAACCTCTAGTACCTCAGAATGTGACTGTATTTGGAGATACTTAAAGAGGTAATCAAATTAAAATAAAATCAAAGTGGGCGTGGATTTAAAAAGAGGAAATTTAGACACAGAGATGGACAGAGAACAGACATGTACAGACACAGGGAGATGGTCATCTATACGCTTAAGAAAGACACCTCTGAAGAAATCAACCGTGATGATACTTTTATCTTAAGCAAGCCTCCAGAAATGTGAGAAACTACATTTCTTTTGTTTAAAAAAGTAATAAGTAAAAAGCAGCTGAAATTCATTCTCTCATAGTTATAGAGGCCAGAGAAGTCTAAGATCAAGGTGTTGGCAGGTTGGTTTCTTGTGAGAGCGTCCTGTTTTGCTGGAAATCTGTGGTACACCTGACCCCCAACTTTGTCTTCGCATGGTTTCTCCCTGTGTCCAGGGCAGCAATCATAATGAATCGAGGCCACCCTAATAACGTCATTTTAACTTGATCACTTCTGTAGAGACCGTCTCCAAATTAAGGTCATGTTCTGAAGTTCTGCACATTAGGACTTAGGCATGTGAATTTGAAAGGGACACAATTCAACCTACAACACTACCCAAGCTAGAAACCCTAGAGTGAGCTTTGAGTGTTCCCTCTCTCTGCTCCCTGACTCCAATCTTGAACCAAGCTCTGTTGCTTCTCTTCTTGTCCGCTCCCAAGTCTGCACTTTCATCTTCAGGTGACCTCTGTCCCCGACACATCTTCTCCAGTAAGCTTTTCCTGAAAACTGCTGTAGTCCTAATGTCACACAGTACTAGGTTTGTTACATTGCTCTAGCTGTTCGAGGACACACAGTGACTCTCTAGCACTTCTGAAATCAAATTGAAAGGCCCCTTCCTTGTTCCAGAGCTCTCCATACCTCCCTCAAAAATCACCACTCCCTGGGGAGGCTGCCTCGTTCTCAGGAGACACCACGTCCTATGTGTTTCTTCTTCCAAGCCTTTATGCAATTTCCATTGCTTAGAATACGCTTCTCTGACTGTTCTAAACTTATAAAGACCAGCCTAAGTCATACTTATTAGTGGCAACCTTTCCCGATGGTTCCCTTCTTAGAATCTTACTAGGTTGTACTATACTCAATATCTTACCATTCTGTTCTTCCTTCCTTCCTTCCTTCCTTCTTTCCTTCTTTTCTTTCTTTCTTTCTTTCTTTCTTTCTTTCTTTCTTTCTTTCTTTCTTTCTTCCTTTCTCTCTCTCTCTCTCACTCTCTCTTTTTATTTGTTTCTCTCTCTCTCTCTCTCTCTCTCTCTCTCTCTCTCTTTCTCTCTTTCTTTTACCATTTTAATATGTGAGTCTGTTCAAGCAAGCTGGGTTATCAAACTAAAGAGGTTCACCACTTGAGGTGCTCTAATCAAGAAGGAGGCATGGTAGTTTTATTTTGAGGTAGATGGAATAGACATAGTCCAAATGTCAGACATGGAATTCAAAACAATGATGGTGAAGAAGCTCAATATACTCGACAACCTCAAAAACAACTACGACAACCTCCAAGGAAGTTACCAACAGCTGCAAGAAAATTACAGGGAACTTGCAGAGAACTACACCAGCATAAAAAAGACATAGAAACTATCAACAAGAACCAGGAAGAAATGAAGAATGCAATCTCTGAACTGAACAACACAGTAGAATCAGTCAAAAGCAGACTAAACGAAGCAGAGGATCGTATTAGTGAGATAGAGGATAATGTAGGAAAAAATTCTCAGACGATACTGCAAAATGAAAAAAAGATTTAAAAAGTATGAAGAAGAGATAAGGGAGTTGCAGGATAGCATAAGGAAGAGCAATATAAGAGTAATTGGAATCAAAGAGGAATCAGAAGAACAAGGAATAGATAAACTGATAGGAAAAATAGTGACAGAAAAATTTCCCAACCTGATGAGAGAAAGAGTTATGCAAGTCCAGAAAGCACAGAGAGTTCCAATAAAGAGGAACCCCCCAAAACCCACTCCAAGGCACATCATAGTTAAAATGGCAACATTCCAAGACAGAGAATCCTAAAATCAGCAAGAGAAAAACAGCAAATAACTTACAAGGGAGCTCCAATAAGGCTGTCGACCGATTTCTCAACAGAAACACTACAAGCCACAAGGGAATGGTCAAAAATATTTCAAGCAATGAAAAACAAAGGCCTACAACCAAGAATATTCGACCCGGCAAGGCTCTCACTCAAAATAGAAGGGGAAATAAGGAGTTTCTCAGACAAAGGAAGACTAAAAGAATACATCCCCACCAAACCAGCATTGCAAGAGATGCTAAAGGGAATAGTCTAAGAAAAAGAAAGAGAAAAAAAAATATATATATATATATAATGTATATAAAGAGTAGAGGAACAGAGCTACAAAGGGAAATGAATAAATACATGTTGAGAATAACCTTAAATGTAAATGGATTAAATGCTCCAATTAAAAGACATAGGGTAACAGAATGGATAAGAAAACAGGACCCACATATTTGCTTTCTACAAGAAACACACCTCAAAACAAAAGATTTACATAGACTGAAAGTAAAGTGATATAAAAAAGTATTCCAAGCAAACAGACCTGAAAAAAGAGCTGGGGTAGCAGTACTCATATCAGACAAAACGGATTTCAAAGCAAGGGCAATACAAAGAGACAAAGAAGGACATTTCATAATACTTAAAGGAACAGTCCATCAAGAAGATATAACACTGATAAACATATATGCACCCGACATAGGAGCACCCGAATACATAAAGCAAATACTAGAAGACCACAAGAAGGATATTAACAACAACACACTCATAGTAGGGGACTTCAACACTCCATTATCAACAACAAACAGATCATCCAAGCAAAGAAACACCAAGGATATACAGGCATTGAACAACACACTAAACCACACGGACTTAACTGATATATATATATATATATATATATAGAACTTTTCACCCCAAAGAAGCAAAATGTACATTCTTTTCAAAGGCACATGGGACGTTTTCAAAGATAGACCATATGATAGGACACAAAACAAGCCTCAACAAATTCAAGAAAATTGAAATGATATCAAGCATCATTTCAGACCACAATGCCTTGAAACGAAACATCAACCTCAGAGAAAAGAATCAAAGACACCCAAACTCATGGAGAATGAATAACACGCTACTAAATAACGAATGGGTTAACAATGACATCAAAGAGGAAATCAAGAAATTTCTAGAAACTAATGACAATGAACACACAACAGCCCAAAACCTATGGGACACGGCAAAAGCAGTCCTAAGAGGGAAGTTCATAGCAATACAGGCATATCTGAAAAGAACAGAAGAAGCTCAAATAAAAATAAAAATAAAAAACTAATCCTAAAGCTACAAGAACTAGAACAACAGCAACAAACAAAGCCTAGGGCAAGAAGAAGAAAGGAAATCCTCAAGATCAGAGCAGAACTAAGTGACATAGAGACTAAACAAACACTCCAAAAAATCAACAAAACCAAGAGCTGGTTCTTTGAAAAAATAAACAAAATCGACAAGCCTCTAGCCAGGTTCATCAAGAAAAAAAGAGAGAAGACACAAATAAACAAAATCAGAAAGGAAAGAGGAGAAATCACGACTGATACCTCAGAAATACAAACAATTGTAAGAAATTACTACAGACAACTGTATGGCAAGAAATTCGACAACCTAGAAGAAATGAACAAATTTCTAGAAACGTATAACCTTCCAAAACTGAACCAAGAAGAAGTAGAAAGTCTCGACAGACCAATAACAAAGGAGGAAATCGAAACAGCGATCCAAAAGCTCCCTGCACACAAAAGCCCTGGACCGGATGGCTTCACAGGCAAATTTTACAAAACATTGAGGGAAGAACTAACTCCTACCCTAACCAAACTATTCCAAAAAATCCAAGAAGAGGGAAAAAATCCCAAACTCTTTCTACCCTAATTCTAAACCAGGTCAAGACACAACGAAGAAAAAGAACTACAGGCCAATATCACTGATGAACATAGATGCTAAAATCCTCAATACGATTTTGGCAAACAGGATCCAGCAATACATCAAAAAGATCATACACCATGATCAAGTGGGATTCATCCCGGGGATGCAAGGATGGTTTAATATTCTCAAAGCAATAAATATAACACATCACCTAAACAAAATGAAAGACAAAAATCACATGATCCTATCTATAGATGCAGAGAAAGCATTTGATAAAGTACAACACCCATTGATGATGAAAACACTCAGCAAAATGGGAATAGAGGGAGCATACGTTAACATAATTAAGGCTATATAGGAGAAGCCCGAAGCCAACATCATACTCAATGGACAAAAACTGAAAGCGTTCCCCTGAAATCAGGAACTCGACAAGGCTGTCCACTCTCTCCACTCCTATTCAACATAGTGTTGGAAGTCCTAGCCACGGCAATCAGACAAGACAAAGAAATAGAAAGCATCCAAATTGGGAAAGAAGACGTAAAACTATCACTATTTGCAGACGACATGATAGCATACCTAGAAAACCCTATAAACCCCACTAAAAGACTACACGATATAATAAGTGAATTTGGCAAAATAGCAGGGTACAAAATAAATATACAGAAATCTAAGGCATTTCTGTACACCAACAATAAACTATCGGAGACAGAGGCAAAAGAGAAAATACCATTTACTATAGCAGCAAGAAAAACAAAATACCTAGGAATAAACTTAACCAAAGAGATAAAAAGACCCGTACACTGAAAATCACGCCACAATGAAGGAAGATACAAAAAAAAAAAATGGAAGCAAATACCATGTTCTTGGATGGGAAGAATCAACATCATCAAAGTGGCCCTACTACCCAAAGCAATTTACAGTTTCAATGCAATCCCTATTAAAATGCCATTGACATATTTCACTGACCTAGAACAAATACTCCAAAAATTCATATGGAACCAAAAAGACCCCGAATAGCAAAAGCAATCTTGAGACAGAAGAACACAGCAGGAGGAATCACGATACCAGACATCAAACAATACTACAAAGCCACTGTGATCAAAACAGTCTGGTACTGGCATAAGAACAGACACATAGATCAGTGGAACACAATAGAGAGTCCAGAAAACAACCCAGGCCTCTATGGTCAACTAATCTTTGATAAAGGAGGAAGGGACATAAAATGGAGTGAGAAGAGCCTCTCTAACTAATGGTGCTGGGAAAACTGGACAGGGACGTGCAAAAAAATGAAACTAGACCACCAACTTACACCACACACGAGAATAAACTCAAGATGGATTAAAGACTTAAATGTAAGACGTGACACCACAAAAGTCCTAGAGGAAAACGTAGGCAGGAAAATTTCAGATATCCCACGTAACAATATCTTCACGGATACATCTCCTAAGGCAAGAGAAATAAAGGAAAAAATAAACAAATGCGACTACATCAAACTAAAGAGTTTCTGCTCAGCAAAAGAAAACATCAGCACGATGAAAAGGAAACCAACCATATGGGAAAACATATCTGCCAATGATATCGCAGACAGGGGACTGATCTCCAAAATATATAAGGAGCTTATATGACTCAACATCAAGAAAATAAACAACCCAATTAAATAACGGGCGAAGGACCTGAACAAACACTTCTCCGAAGAGGACATACAGAAGGTCCATAGGCACATGAAAAAATGCTCAACATCATTGGCCATCAGGGAGATGCAAATAAAAACCACAATGAGACACCACTTTACACCTGTCAGAATGGTCATCATCAACAAATCAACAAACAACAAATACTGGCCAGGATGTGGAGAAACGGAAACCTACTGCACTGTTGGCGGGAATGCAGACTGGTGCAGCCACTATGCAAAACAGTATGGAATTACCTCAGAAAACTAAAAATGGAACTGCCTTTTGAAACAGCGATTCCACTGCTAGGATTATACCCGAAAAATCCTAAAACCCTAATTCAAAAAAACCTATGCACCCCTATGTTCATAGCAGCCTTGTTTACAATAGCTAAGTGCTGGAAACAGCCTAAGTGCCCATCTGTAGATGAGTGGATCAAAACACTGTGGTACATTTACACAATGGAATACTATGTAGCAGAAAGAAAGAAGGAACTCCTGCCATTTGCGACAACATGGATAGAACTAGAGAGAATTATGCTTAGTGAAATAAGCCAGGCAAAGATAGCAAAATACCGTATGATATCCCCTAATACAGGAAACTAAAGAGCAACACAAACAAACGAACTGAATAGGACAAAGACTAGAATAGCAGTCAGTAGTGGGGAGGGGGGAGGGAGAGAAGGGGGATAAGTAAGGGAAGGGACTAGTCAAGGAACATGTATAAACGACTCATGGACATGGACAATGGGGAGGGATATGATTGTGGGAGAAGGGATGGGCTGGGTGGGGGGAGCAATGGGGGACAATGGGACAACTGTAATTGAAAAACCAAAATAAATAAATAAATAAATAAATAAATAAAAGGAAAAATAAATAAATAAAACAAACCAGCAAACATAAAACAAGCGAAATTATCATTGAGTGTTACCTCTGACCACAAAGGAATCGATAACAAAAGTAACAGGAATATCCCCAAATACTTTGAAACTAAACAATGCACCTCATTGATCAAAGGGGAAATATTAAGGCAAATAAAAACGCATTGAACTGAATGAGTATGAAAATACAATACATCAAAGTTTGTAGGACACAGAGCAGTGCTGCAAGAGAAGTTTATAGCCCACTGTCTATATTAGAAAAGAGGAAACGTCTAAAAGTCAATCTAAGCTCCACATCAAAACTAGAAAAAGAAGAGCAAAATAAATCCAAAGCAAAGATAAAGTAGGGAATATTCAAGATAAAAGCAAAAATTGATGAAATAGAAAATAGAAAAATCAACAGAGAAAATTAATGAAACAGAACGCTGGTTCTTTGCAAAGATCAATAAAATTGACAAACCTCTAGCAAGACTGACAATTAAATACAAATTAACAATAGCAGAAATGAAACAAAGGATATCATTACAGACCCTATGATAGATATAAACTTGACAACTTAATTGAAATGGAAAAATCCCTTGGAAATCAGAAACGACCAGGATATACTCAGTATTTAATACATAATTTGAATAGTTCCATTGTTTTAAAGGGATTACATTTGTAATTAAAAAATGTCTTTCGGCCCAAAATATTTCACTGGAGAATGAAACTAAATGTTTAAAGAATAACTAACATCAATTCTATACCATCTCTCTAAGACACAGAAGAGGAGGAAATACCTTACAACAACTTATATGAGAACACTTTTACCATGATACCAAACCATACAAAGACAGTATGAGAAAAGAAAACTACAGACCGATATCCCTCATGAAAATAGACTCAAAATCTTTAGCAAGCTGTTGCAAACAGAACGTATCCAAATATAAGAAGTATATTATATGCCATGACCTAGTGAGGTTTATTCTAGGGATGCGAGGCTGGTTCAAAAAAATCAATCCACGTTAATAGGCCAAGGAATCCATGAGCACAAAAAGAAAGCTATGAGAGCTAATAAACCAGCTCAAGGGTACAGGACATAAGATCATACAAAACTCAGTTGTATTTCTATTGAATTGTATTTCTATTTCAATTGTATTCATTTGCAAGAAACAATGTGAAAATAAAATTAAGACAATTCTACTTACGATGACATCAAAAATAATAAAAGATTTAGAAAATAAATGTAATCAAAGAACTACAAGACTTGTACACCGAGACCCACAAAATATCGAGAGAAATTAAAGACCTAAACAAATGTAAAGACATCCCATGTTCATCAAGTAGGATACTTAATATTGTTAAGATGGCAGCCCTCAAATTGATCTACAGAATCAATACAATCTGTATCAAAATCTGTGCAGAGAAGAGTTAACATAGTGGGCCTGACAATGCTATCGTTTTTGAAAATCCTGCTTGCAAGGTTGGCCCTTGGCTGGGATCTAGGAACTTGGATTTGGTCGGAGGGAAGGGCTCCCACTATCCCAACTGATGAGAGTAGCTTATTGTACCTTAACTGTTTGTGCAAACAATATGATTTATGGTGAACAACAGCTTTCCCCCTGGGACTCTGGGATTTTGGTATGTGCTAGGCAGAGGGTGCCTGGAGGACCAGCCCCTAATGAAAGCCCTTGGCACTGTCTCTAATGAGCTGTCCTCATAAACAGCATTTCCACACAAGTTGTCACAACTCTTCATTGCAAAAAGCTATACTAAGTGAAAGCCGTCACAACAGACTACCTATTATATGGTTCCATTTATATTAAATGTCCAGAATAAGTCAATCTATACATCCACAAAGCAGATTACTGGCCGCCAACAGCTGGAGAGGTATAGAGTTGGGGGAGTTACGATAGCTAAAGGGCATGAGGTCTCTTTTTTTGGTGATGAAGATGTTCTAGAATCTATTTTGGTGATGACTGCACAACTCTGTGAGTACACTGAAAGTCACTGAATTGTACACTTTATATGGATGGTATTTGAATTAGGTGTCAATGAAGCTGTTATACAATTACAGTGGGTAATAAAATATATTGGTTCTTTAAAAAGTCTGTTGAAGAGTGACAGGAAAGACTCCATGGAACCAGTGAGGAAGTTGGTTCAATAAGCCAGGCAATTTGTACCAAAATAGTCCAATGTTCTTTGTCACGGCCAAGCAGTTCTACATGGTTCTGGGCACAGCAATTCTTGAACAACCGTTATCAGTAATTTTCTTTCTTTAAAAAAAAAATTGCGATATAACAGACATATAACAAACATATCAGTTTTCGATGCACACACTGATTTTGAATTATATAAGTAGCCTTAAGCACTTACTAATATATATGAACCTAATAGTACCCCTGGCAGGAGAAATGACAATGAGTAAAACACACTCATTCTGTATTTGGAAAGGTAACGCTCATAATGAAATAACTACCAACACACGAAAGAACATGATACGTGCCAAAGCAAGGCTAAAATACAACTGCTAAGGATTTCAGAGGACATGTTGTTCAGCACACCATTATTGCCAGTACAGTCACTGTTGTCATATTCATCTCAACATCACCAAGAATGATTACTGAGTGTCTAAGTACATGAGCAACTCTTAAGAGTCTATACAGAGAGTTAGGCGAAGTTCTTCCTTGAACCTAACACATCTTTTTGATGGGACTACTAAGGAAATAGTACATTAATGTTATAAGTGTGTCATCTCTATTATAAATAATTATGAAATATTAGGTTATAAATGTAACATACATAAAACGGCAGGTTTTCGGATGCAAGTTATTCTAGAGGGGGGATTCGCCGAGTTCCCTTTTAATTTGAGGAATGCCTTGGCAAAATGGGTTTTTGTATGGAGTGATCTTGTACCGTGTGGAAACACGTTTCCCAAGCAGCTGCGAACTCCTAGTGGCCACACGAACTCATTACCATCTAGCTTTGAGAGCAACAGGCACAGAAAGGTTAAGTCTGACATCCCTGCGGGGCAACTACCTGACAAAGCTGAAGACTAGGGCAGTCTTCATCCTATTTAAATGTCCCTAAAACCAGGGGCGATCCTGAAGGGTGTGTGGGCGGATCGATGCCTATAAGCACTATGAGGGAACCTGAAGAGGTTTATGCTTCCAGATCCCCTTTCTTTCCTCCGAGGCCTTTGTTTGAAACATTTATTGACAAATAAAGACACTCTCTGGAGGGAAGGAGAAAAACTGTCAGCAACTAATATTACATTTAAATACTTTTCTGTCAGAAAAGTTTGTTGGTCTGATAAAAAACGAAAAAGAATCCCGACTAACAGCCTAGTTTCCTCAGCCACTTCTCCAGCTCTGACATAAACATTTTTTAAAGCACCATTAACAAGCCATACATGGATTGAAAGCTAAAGCTACACACGGGAGAGCCGCTCCCCACCAGTCAGTAACGGAAAAAAGACGAAACAAAACAGAACATAACAAAACAAACAGATGAGGGGCAGAGGGATAAGGGACTAACCGCCTCGGAATTACCACGTCAGACCAGCGGCCTCACGACCGACGGTTTCAGACCAACCGCCTCACACTAACGGCCAACAGGTGGTGCGCGGACCCTAGCATGCTCACCGGCAGGGCGAGATAACCGATCAACACTTTTCAATCAGGCTTGAAACCACCAGAGAGGGCCAAAAATTCAGACTAGGTACCTTTTACCCTTGCTTTTTTTGCTATGGGGATTCCTCTTCTGCATCTTCGGACCCTAGAAGAGAGTAAACGCGTGCTAATCTCTGAGCACACACACGTAAACCCCCGTCCCCAAGATAATGGAAGCGGCTCGTACTGGAAGTGGCTCATACCGGAAGTGGCTGAACCACCAATCAAATGGCCTCTCTGGGCTCCATTTTGCCGTTAATAAAACCTGGATTAAAATAGTACCCATATCATACAGCTGCGTGAGAAATAAATGAGAAAATGCATGCAAAACACAGCACCGGGCAAATGTTCAGACCTGCAGAGTTAGAAACGCTGGGAGGGGGCCCAACTATCTGTTTCAATACGCTCTCCAGGTGATTCTGAGGCATGCCTGAAGTGTGAGTTTTTGCTTTATGAAGAACGCTGCCCACTCAAATAGCTAACCAAAATCTTTGTTATTATTTCAGATTCCATGACTCCATGCTTTCTGAATTATGTTTCCTGCCTGAACTTTCAAAACCGTTATTTGTTTCTTGAGCCCAACTCTGTAGCCCGTATCACCACGGATACGAAGAGAAAGAGAGAACCTGTCTTCAAGGTTTCAGTGTAGGTGATCCAAGAATAGGAAAAGTTGATTAAACCTAATGGTCACAGTATCATTGCATAAACTAAATTAGGGAGGCTAAATCTGAGGCTGAAAGATACTTGGTGGCACTGACAGGCAGACCAGTTTCATGAAGGCTGATAGTTCGGTTCAGTTCAACTTCATGTTGCCATTATTCATAATAATTACATTACAAACACAGGTTCCATTTTTATTAATAGCTCTTTCAAATCAAATACAAACTGAAAGCATAGTTAAAGTGTGATTTGTATGGCTATTCACAAGTTTGTATGGAGGAGAAGATATTTGGATAGAATAAACAAGGCTAGAAAATGAATGATGGTCTTAGGGGGAAAAAAAGGTGACCAAAGCTTCTGGGTTTAACATATTTATGTTTGTCTCTTAGAGGATAACCTAAGTGCATACTACTTTACACATATCCACACACTAATGTAGCATGTTCCTTTTTTTTTTTTTTTTTTGACTCTGAACATCCTTTATTCCCCATCTGTCAGTACGGGACACTCTGAGAGCCTCAGCAGCTTAAGAGAAAGAAGAGGCAGTACCATATGACTGAGCCTCCTTGCATTTTCATTACTGGTTTATCATCCAAAAACTGCTCTTGTTAGCCTCCAGGATGACAAGGTTGGGGTACCATGGGACAGGGCTCTAATCATCAATAAGAGTTCTCTCTTTGTCGTTTGGAGGATTTGATAAGACATTTTTCCAGGCCCAGATCACAGATTTTCCCTTCTGGGCTTGGAGACACAGAGGGTTTTTTGTTTGTTTGTTTGTCCGTTTGTTTGTTTGTTTTGTTTTTTTAACCTTAGGGATATACATTCTTGTGCTTGGAGAATAAATAAACATTTCCTTTCTTTGCTTCTTATTCCATAGACATGAGCCAGACACAGGAGCTCCAACTTAAATATCAGAAGTTCCCCGTGACAAAAGAGTGGTAAAGGAAAAACAAGTTCTATACTGTGGATTTTAGCCCATCGCTATTGACGAAAGCTCCCTTCTTGACCAAAATTAAATTTTAATAAAAGCTGTGTGTATTTAAGGTATATAACATAATGGTTTGATATAGTCAGGCTTATCTGAACCTTCTTCTCAATTAGGCCTCACCTTTGGCTTATAAAAACTCCAACTTTCGGTTTTTATGAGCTCAAGGCATGTCCTTAGAATGATGATCCCAGCCTCCTTAATATACCGGCCTGAGAAAGCTCAACATTGCCAAAAGAATTCCCTGTCTGTTTCAGCCAAAACCTGACCATGGGCCCCTGCCTCCCCTCCCTTTTCATAGAGCATTTACAGAACTTGTAATTGTAGATCCTTTCTCTGTCCCTTTGAGACATATCTTCTACAACCCAGAAATATCTGTTTCCAGGACCTGGGAGCCATCCCTTCGAAATGTAATCATCAAGAAAGACAGAGCCTCTGTTTCCCAATCTCTATGGAAGGATAGGAGTTCAACTTTGATAAGTGCCAGTTAGCAAACGCAGAGGCCCTGATCATGGTGATCAAACTCCGTTGGCCCCCAAAATGTCCCTCAATACTTTTCCTTTAGCACACCCCAGCATTTAAAGGGCTCCTGCCTTTTGTTGCACTGGAGTTGAGCTCTAGTTATCTAAAGTCTCTCCTCTACTGCAGTAGCCTGAATAAAATCTACCTTGCCACCTTTAACAGATGTCCAGCTCTGTTTCTCTTCGATGCCATGAACTAAAAAGATCAGAACTGGACAACAAGTTTAAGACATGAAATCCTAGAGGTAACAGGGAAAGTAACAAATGAAGTCAGACCAAGACTATGAAACCCTAGCGTTTAGGAGAGTCATCTCAACCGATCTTTTAAAACTTCAGATGCAGTTCTTCTCATGTAGGAGGTTAAAGTGGAGACATGTGGAAAAAATAAAAGGAGAGAACAAAATAATACTTGAGCGCCCTGCAAGTCATTTGGTTGTGGGCGAGTGGTTCCACACTGGGGATAAGCTAAAGGCACCCCAAAGTGTAATGGATGACCTTCTAAAGAATACCGTACCAAGAAACCCAGCACTGGCGATAGTGGAGAATAATAAAGAGGGGCTTGAGGAGCCTCTGAAAGGCTGACCCTGTCCCAAGACTATTGGCTTTTATTCTGGGCTAATAATGTTTCATGATGAATGTTAGAGCTTGTTGGACCAGTTAGGCACCCAGGATCCTAAGGACACTCAACTTTGTGCTGTTATTGTCAGCTATAGAAAGAAACAGCAATGTCATGAAGTAGAAGTCCTAGTACTAGCTGGTGGTCAAGGCTTTAGGAGAGTATGGGGAGTTGAGGAAAGAACGAACATCTTATGTCAGACTGGAAGGATTATCATAGCATCCAAATGCACGAGAAAAGAATTATTTCAAGTTCTTATGAAATAACCTACTCCAATATTGCACAAGTCTTCTGAACTTCTTTTTGACTAAAAGTGTCTTAATGGCGAGATAAAACCACAGAAGCTGCTAAGGAAGTCTCCAACTTTCTATTTTCATACCTTCATTCAGGATACCCAGAAAGGACTTTGATTAACTCTGTCTCTAACTCTGAACCTTCAGGGGGGAAACCAAAGAAAATTAAGCTAAGATGTGAAAATCAACACTGCTCTGTGAAAAATAGACTCTACTGGTAACGAGTATGATTAGATTGTTCTGGAAGTCCAGCAAGAAGAAGAAAGAGAAAGGAGGTTTCAAGGTGTTGTGAACTGGACAAAACATGAAAGGATTATGTGTACCCTTCTAGAGAGAACAGAAGGTTGTCATACAGAAGGCAGCTTGAGGTGGTTTTCATATGAAGAGATGTTGAGTTTGCCAGCCTGCTACACTTTTGCTGCAGTTGCTATGGTTTCAGGCATTGTGACCCAACAAACTCTGGTGTCATGTCCCAGGGTCATAAGCAGCAGGAAAGGCTTTGGCCCTTCAGTCTTGTCCAACTGCTGACAAGGGCAGCAGCCAGCTGCGGGTACCCGAGAACTTGACACTGCCCAGATCCATCTAAAGGGACACATCTCCTTTCTTGGTGGCACATTTTCAGCCAAAAGAACTTCATTATCAAGGTAATGAGTTTATATATTTTGTTGTTGTTGTTGTTGTTGTTGTTGTTGTTTTTTACAGTTCTTTAGAATCTGGACACGAGAGACCTCTTTGCCTCCCTCTCTTTGTTTCTAGGCTAGTGATCTCTAGTTCTGGGAAAAAAGAAACCCCCTCTTTTGAGGGTATGGGAAGCCTTTTCCTAAATGTTTGGGAGACCCTCAAAGATCTTGGAGGGTTGGGGGGGTCATAAAGGGTAGGCATGTAATACTATCCGGTGAAAGGATAGCTGAGTATAGGAGGGAGAGAGGGAGAGAAAAATGGAAGAAGGTAAAGGGAGGAAGGGAGGGGGAAAAAGAGGGGAAGAGGAGAAGGGAGCTAGAGGTTAAAGGGGTCTAAATTTTGAAGGAAGTTGGAGGAGAGGAATTCAATAGCCCTCTACCATTTGGCAAAAAGTTTCTCTTGTTAGTTAAAAAACAAAGTCAAATCCAAGTACGAGGTACCAAAACAATTCTACTGAACCCATAACTGTGTCTTCCTGTACATGGGTCTAAGGTCTTACATAACAAACATTATTTAGGGCTTTTTCCACTTTCTTTTTACTTTTAATTCCAGGCTGGGGTGGGAGGTGGTGGGGAGTGGTAAGAGAAGTTGGCAGAGATGATTATTCTTTCAAAAATAAAATTAAATATGGTTCTATGGGATCGGGGCCTGGTTTTTATAGCTATTAGACCGAGTTTTCTCAGTGTTCAGAATCTTGTTCTATTGTGGGATCTCATATGTTGTTTTAATTAAAAAGGTTATTTTTTCACTCTACTAGTGTTGGCCTTAGTCTTCTCCAATGGCTCTATGTGGTAAGTGTTACAGCTGTTTATCCCATTTCACTCCTTATATCATGAGAAAGGCTCTGGTTGAACTGGGGTTAACTAAAATTCAATTAAGGGGGATGAGGTATGCTTGATTCCTTGAAGGTGCTTAAGAATGGCAAAGGAAGTAGAGGCAGGTGAGATTTAGTGGAGTTTAGTAGAAATAAGTCTCTAAAGTTAATCTCCACGTTCTCTATACTTCCTTTTAAATTTGCTTCCCAACGAAGTATGCTAAAATGATCCTGATAATTTCAGAGAATCCCTTTCCCACTACTCACCCCACCAGTTTCTAGCCTAACCCAATATGAACTACATAGCTGAGTTCCAGGGCTTCTTATCCAAACTGAGCCAGTTTCTAAAAACCATATATAAGCCTTTCGGATTCCTTTTCTTTTGTCTTTCCAGAGGCCTGATAATATTGAGTGGTTACACAGCGCCAGGGGTGTGTGCAAGGTCAAGCTCCATAGCCCAAAAGGACAGCAAGAACAGGAACGGAAAGTGGTAAGATACTAAATTACTCCTACTAAGGGGTGGAAAGGATTGCTTTATGGATACAGATATCCTGGAACCCAGAATAGACTAATGGAGGGTGATAGTGTCGTTTCTCTAAGATATCAAGTTCAGTAAAGTTTGTGGGCTGGGGGGTGGGGGTGGGGGCGGGGGCGGGGCGCAGTATGCTTATACATCACAGAGGGACACGTGAAGGGAGGGGGAGAATGAAGAGTAGCTGGGGAGGGGGGTGGGGGGAGCCTCAGGGGAGGGAGGAGTGGTGGTTGCCTAGTTTTACCAGCCTAATGGAATCATAATATCAGCTAGCTACAAGTAAGTTGCACTCAAGTGGGACTCCCACAGGAGGGCAAAATGTGTAATACTTCACATTTTTTATCACGTTCAAATGCCATTCATACTGTTATGTATTTAATGCTTTTTTAATTGACTGACATTTAAAAATTACCATCAACCTAAGCAATATTATCCATAATGTCACAGGTTTTATGTTTTAGTATGTATTTTTCCTACTAAACAACAAAAAAGTACATATATTAAACACAGAAATGTTTATCCATGTATCACTTAAAGTTTTCTATAACATCAGTAGCAAAAACACCACTTTTGGGGAACGCTACGGTAGTTGAAAGTGCTCTAACTGAAAGCCAGGGAATTGGTTTCTTTTTTTTTTTTTTAATGTTTATTTATTTATTTATTTATAATTTTATTTTTTGGTTATTCAATTACAGTTGTCCCATTTCCCCCCATTGCTCCTCCCTCCCAGCCCATCCCTTCTCCCACAGTTATATCCCTCCTCGTTGTCAATGTCCATGAGTCATTCATATACATTCCTTGACTAGACCCTTCCCTTACTTATCCCCCTTCTCCCGCTCCCCCCTCCCCCCTACTGACTACTATTCTAGTCTTTGCCTATTTAGTTCGTTTGTTTGTGTTGCTCTTTAGTTTCCTGAATTGAGTTCTAATGTAAGTTTCAGCTTTGAGTTTGCGTCAGTTGGGCAAGGCACCTTTCTTCTTACTTTTTTCAGTAAATGTAGGTATTGTAATTTGGGCATCTCTGACAGGTAGGTATTCTTATCTAGGAAATACAATAATGATAAGATTCTCTCTGCCTAATAGCATTTATTGAGTACTTACTATGTACAGGTACTCTGCTGAAAGCTTTGTATTCACTCTCAATCAATCCTCACAAGAACCCCTATGCGGTAGGTGCTTTATCGTCTCAAAGAGAAACCGCAGTCTTTTCTCTAGAATTTTCCTCAATACGCTGTCCTAATTTGGTGCAGATATGCTTTGTCGATGTGTCCACCCTGAAAGTGGAAGATAAAGGTTCCAAGGTGAGTATTCTCTGCTCCCCTCAGAGTTGGAATGAGTGAGAAACTGCTGAAAGAGTTATCAGTGGCAGCATAATAAAAGGGAAAGTCTGTGCCAGAGGGTGGAAGGATGGAGGAGATTCAGGTGGGCAGCCATCATTTTTGAAAACCCCAAACCCCCGGTTGAGAATATACTGTCACTCTTGATGCCAAATCTCATTCTAGAAGGAACTTAATTTGCTGGTAGGCCTGAAAGAATTACAGCATGGAAGGTAGCATGTCAGAGCAGTGAGAAAACTGTCCAAAAGTTTGACGATTCATGAAATATGATTCCTAAGATTTATGGATTTGTGAATGCCTCTGGAGGGGTAGTAATTTGTGAGGAGAACAATATCTCATTCTTCAAACATTAGCTAGCATCACAAGCCTACTTATCCTTCTCCATTGAAAGGAAAAGATAAGAGATATGACATTCAGGTTTTGGAGAGGGCAGCTTGGAGAAGTCTCAAAAAGCAGTTATTCATAAGAATCTCACCACTTCATCCCATAGGATGCTGGTGGTTCCTGTTCCGGAGGTGACCTAACGCAACACCATCTGAAAGAGAAAGAAATTATTATAATCAAGGCTACTGAGAGGCAAAACCAGTCTAAGGTATGCTTAGCTTCCGAGTCCACCCTTTCTAATTCCCAGAGTCCAGTGCTGACACCGAAGACTCTGGTTCACAAAAGGTAAGAGAAATATTTCCAAACAAGGCCCTACATTTGGCTACTATGATATTCCAGAGTTCACAGGCCTAAGTTCAAAGTCAGGTAAGTTTAATGTCCAGGTATCTAACAATGGCACTAATCACAGAGGTTCAGAATGCCCTTCCCTGATTGCAGGTCCCTACTCCAAACAGAATCTTGCTACCCTTATCCTAACAAAGATGTGGAATGAAAGCATGATCTTTTTCAGTGCTTTCTGTTGTCTTCTAATGGGCTTGTGTGCTCCACATTGCCCAGTGTCCAAAAAAAAAAAATAATAAAAATAAAAAAAGAACAAACATATATGGAACAGAGAGAATCCACAATGACCAAGAACTGTAGTGGCTTGTTCCCCAAACCTGTTGCCTAAGAGATTACAGACTGTTAGGTAGCGTAAAGTTAGAAGCAATTCGATTTGGATACCACTGTCACATGCAAGTCCTTTTGTTTTTCTGTAACTACCTAAATTATATCTGTTGGGCTCCTGGCCCATGACAAGTCACCTTCACAGTCCTACAAACCTGGAGTAGTTGATATTGAAATAGGATATTTGGTTTTATCTCAAAGGAGTCAATTTTTTTTTTTTTGTTCTGCATCTCTATGCCTTTCTTATAACCAGGAACAACATTTCTGGCCTCAGACACATTTGGAGTGATGAGAGTGGCTCCTAAGGAAGAAAAAAAGTTTAAAAATATTCTTCAAAGAGTTTTGGGTTTAGTTGGAAGGAGGACTCCATTTTGAAGTCTTAAGAAAGGGATAAATTATACCTAATGTTTATTCTTAAAAGTGCAGCACATATTTCCTACACATAATGCAGGTGTCCTTGATTGTAACCTAAACCCATTTTCAAAATGTTGAACTTATCATGACCTCAAACTTCTAGGGATTCAGTAGAAAGTAAGGAGATGAAGCAATGGAAGGGGTAAAGAGGACGATGGTACTTAGCAAGGAGTGGAAGACATGTATAATACATATACACATATCTAGACATGAGTATATGCACATAATTTACACTGACACACAGCAATATATACAAAATAATTTATACGAGCAGTGACACACACATCCCTGGCTACGTGTCTACATATGACACTGGTGAACACACACAAGCATTGAAACAACACATGTGTGTGTATATTCATAAACAATGACTCACCTACACAAAGGTATAGAGTCAGCTGCATTGACATACCCACATGTGACACATCAACATCTATATATGCATCCATGCACACTATGCATAAACATGCACACTACACATAAACATACACACATGAGCCTCGATCAAAACACAGTGACTGTACAAATTCAGGTGACAGGCATGCACTCTTACACAGGGTGGGGCAAAAGTAGGTTTACAGTTATGAGTATGTGAAACGGTTTATTCTTGAATTATTACTTATTATTTTCCATACATACAACTGCAAACCTACTTTTCGCCCCACTCTGTAAATATACCTCATGTTGATACGCACACATACAAACTTAAGCAAAGTGACACTAACAACATTTGAATGCACTGATACATACCTTGACACAAATACAATGACATCCCCACTCACGTATTCACACAAGTACTCAAATACCCAGGGTGTGTGCAACACTGACACACATTCTCAATCATTCACGTAGCATATAAATATAACATAAACTGATACCCAATTTATTGACATACACAGTCATTATATTAGCACCGATCCACATTGAACATAAACATTTATTGATGTATTATCTATTATCTATTAATTACTATATATGTTAACATGTGAATTTATTCTTTTTTTATTCTTTTTTTTTAAATAAATAAAAGATTAATTAGTTATTTTAACAATAGGAAATAACAATCCCTCCATCTCAGACATTAAGACCCTTTATAATCTTATAAAGGACAATGGGCGAAGGTCTCAAGCTCCTCTAGCTGCTTCAAGCTGGACATGGTTGTCGTTCGTCCTACCTACCCTTGGTCCAGACATCCCTAATAAGAGTGGGGGTGTGGAGGGGAGGGTTGCCTTCCCACATGGGGAAGGATCGTGCAGACTCCAGGTCAGTTGGCTGTCCCCAGACAACGGCGTGCTTGGTTTAACAGGCTGGCATCCTTGTTGTATTCTGGGGGCAACAGATTTGGCAAAAGGGTTTAAAGACATCTTCAATCCATAACCACTAGATGACAAAAGGCAGGGATTAATTTTTCAATGTTCCACATTAGGGAAAAGAAACGGGCTTCTTTGGAGGAAGGTGTGCCAGGCGCATCTCACCTGTCCAAAACCCTTTTGCCCATTCTACTTAGTTTGGGCTGAGGGAAATAGTTTAGCTTTCCCCATTCTTAGACCTCTGGGCCCTTTCGGTCCAAGCCATTAGGATAGAACAGAGAAACCAGTTTTAAAGTGAAGCCTACAAACCACCCCATTCTTCACCAACCCAGCCACTTAGTTCAGCCAAACCGTTGAGTCTCAGGAGGCCGCGCTGCAGACAGGATTAATACACATATAGGTATAGCTCCATGATACATTCTATTAGATTTGTATTATAAACAAACATGCAGATCACTCAAATAGACACTTGTCATTTACATATTCAGACACACTGACATACACATTCATTTTTACATTCACACAGTGTACAAAATGTACACGCTATCATGCACACGTTGGCCCGTACAGGAAACATATAAAATCGGTATTGATGTCAACACATTGTTACACAGGCTTACACACAGGCAGGCATACATGTGCACTGACATGTGCACACGGACACACACGCTAACAACACAGACTGAACATTCTCACATCTACTGAGATGTCCCCACTTATGAATTGCTATACTGTTATTCACACACACACACACATGACAGACACATTGATACATTTTTGACACATGTTGAGATAAGCACACGTGCTCATGTGAAATTGACACGCTACCACTTGTGCTCAAAGGGATATAATTATGTATTATGTTTCCATGCAAATCCTAAAGGGTAAACCCCTAATGTATGCAGTTTAGAAAGATATGTCTTCTAAATAAAATAAGGGGGGAAAGTAGCCTCCCCAAACTCTTAGGTGTTCTTTTTTTTTTTTTTTTTTTTAGATGGACGGATCTATATGCCTTTTCACACAAGCTCCCTCTGATCCTATAACTGTTGTAAATTGGCTTCTAAATGATATCCAGAAGTATGCCTTGGGTTTCGAACATGCACTAAGTCCCTCAGCCTCTAGCTGCAAACATAAAATAGGAGATGAAGATGAACATCACAAATTACCCTCTGCAAACTGCTACAGCATCTATGATGATAAACTGAATATTGATTACATGGCCAATAGACCTCAAAGCCCACATGTAGACATGACTGCAGCCAAGAATACCAACAAAAATCAGAGTCCTTCCACCTCTCCAGCAAAATCTTCTAGCACTAACAGGGCAGTAATCTCTCCTGAGGGAGAATGTCCCATGGATGACCTTTCCTTCACCATCATCCGGCTATCTAATCTGGTAATGGAGATGCCTTGTAATGAAATCAAGAAGTTGGAAAATGGAAGCAAATGCTTTCGTCATTCAATCTATCCACCCTCTGGGAACAAAGGGAAAAACACTCCCCGCAGCGCTGTGAGCAAGATCGTTTCTGACATGGCCCATGATGCTGAGGAAATATCCTATGTGGAAAGGCGGGGCACTGGAGAAGAGGGCAGGGAAGGTGGCAGGAAAAAGTTTATGTATAGTGAATTATCCAACAAGAACAAGGGGGTAGACAAAGAGATGTGCCAACAAGAGAGCAAAGATTTTTCACACTCTATCAGTAAAGGACTCACGGTTTATGCAAATCAGGTGGCATCTGACCTGATGGTCTCCATTTTGAAGACCTTGAAAGTGCATGCTCCTGGGAAGCCAATTCCCGCTTGTGTGGTCCTGAAGAGGGTGTTGTTAAAACACACCCAGGAAGTTGTCTCTGATTTGATTGATTCCTGCTTGAAGAACCTGCATAATATCACTGCGGCCCTGATGACTGACTGCGACTTTATCTCAGCTGTCAAGAAGAGTCTGTTCAACCACGGAAAACAAAATGCTACACATATAATGGAGGCCATGCTGAAGCGCCTGGCTACTGTTCTGCTTGGAGAGAAGGAGTCTAAATCACAGCCTCTGTTGTACGCATCCTTGAAGGCCGGCTCCCACAGTCCCAAATACGATAACCAAAGTCAAAACCAAAATCTTGAATTCTCCACCATGAAAACTGAATTGAAGGGGAAGGACAAATGCAAAATAAAACCAGAGGAGTGCAAGTCATTGATTAGCGCTGAAAAAGTTGGTGAACACATCCTCAAGGAGAGCCTGTCCATGTGGAACCAAAAACAACGAAACCAAGGCGAGATGGCTGGCAAAGCATGCGTGAGTAAGGAAGAAAAAAGAGAGAAGATCAGCCCTTCCACAGAGTCACTGGCGAAGGACTTGACTGTCTCTGCCCCTATGCTGATTCAGTACCACCTGACCCAGCAGGCCGAGGCCAAAGATGCACTTGAAGATGACTATCCTGGTTCCACCATAGGCCATAGGACTCAGAGTGCCCAATTTGAAAAGAACGCAAGTGACCAAAGTGCCAAGGCACTTTCAGTGAAACATCTAGAATCTTGTGGAGCTCCTGGGCCATCTACCTCTGTAAAGGAGACTCAACAACAGGCGGAGTGCCAAAAGTCCGATATGTCAAACATCATTCTATCACTGATTCAGAAACTGCTCAGTGAGACCTCCTTCAACAGTGAAGAGCAATCTGAAGGGGAGAGCAAGCCTTCTGAGCCCAGGCCAAACAAAGCAACTTCAATGTCCAAGAGAGGGGAAAAACAATTCCAGGAGAATTTAGACCTTGATTTTGCCAGCGGGATGATGCAAATGAACTGGCAATTCATCAATCAACTGGTAGAACCTGTGAGGAAGCTGTGCCTTATCATGGCTAGGTATCACAACAACAGGGAAGCCCTGGCCGAATTGGAAGAACAAGCAGCCTTGGTACACAACCCAAGTTTCCAAGTTGGTGGCCCCAGATGCAGTCACAGTAGTGCAATGTCACAGAACTATCGAGAGTTTTCTGGGCCGGAAGTCATCATCAATAATTGGTGCTCAACAAGTAGCTTGCAGAAACAGCTCCAGGCTGTCCTGCAGTGGATTGCAGCCTCCCAATTTAAGGTGCCTGTGCTCTGTTTCGTGAGAGATGATGATGGACAACTGGAGAAGGTAAGCAATGGCAAAGCACAAGAAGAAAGATGGTTAGACTGGGCAGGGGAAGGGAGGCAAAACTGTACTTAGGGCTCACGAGCAGTCCAAATTTTTCTCAAGTATGCTCTTTACTATGTGCTTTATGAATTACTTTATCCTCATAAAAAGACACAAAAGCAATGAACCATTAATTGAGGCTGTAGCACCTTGGGGTCTGCACATTTCAGCCAAGAGGAGGCGAGAAAGATTAGCTTTTTTTTTTTTTTTTTAAATTCAGTGACCCTTTAAACAAACTACTTGGTAAAATATGTTTTAGGAAGGTGGGGGAGATGGCCACCCCTAACCTTGACCTAGCAATCAGCACAGACTAACCAAAAGACCCAGGCCTTGGAGAGAAGTATTTAGTAAAGACAACTGATTCCAGGTTTTGTTTTTTGATGCTCAAAATGAAGTTATGTTTTTCATTTTGATCTATGACATTAGAGGAGGGTCAAGGAAAAAGGAGAGGGAAGGCAGTCCTGGATCAGCGAAAGCTTTTACTCTAATCTTAGTCATGGGCGGAAAGGTGGGTGAGGGGGGTAGTTCACTTTATCCACCTGAGACCTTTCTTCAAAAGTATCACATGACTCAAGCTATCTCTGCTCCCTCCACAGCTTCCAGAAGTTTCAGCTAAGGCAGCAGAGAAGGGGTACAGTGTTGGAGATCTCCTTCGAGAAGTAATGAGGTTTGCCAAGGAACGACAACTGGATGAAGCCATGGACAACATGGCTAGAAAACAACTTCTGGACTGGCTGCTCACTAACTTGTAAACTAACAGTCCCTTCAACAACTCTGTAGCTAGTCACCCCATCCCCACAGCAGCATTCCATGCCATCTGGGCGCCCCTTCATTAGGCAAGTTGAACAACACACTACACGACTGTCTTTCCCAATACGTCTGAGCAGTTGGACTATGCAAGTACAAGGTGTTAAATAAGCTAGGCAACAACATGAATTAAAAAATTTAAAAAAAAAAGTCGTTGTGTTCTTTTTTTAAAATATACGTTCTATTGTTAACTTTTTTATTATTATTTAGATTTTATTTATTTATTTATTTCCAGAGTGAGGGGAGCGGAGGGAGAAAGAGAGGGAAACATCAATGTGTGGTTGCCTCTCACGAGCTCCCAACTGGGACCTTGACCTGCAACCCAGGCATGTGCCCTGACTGGGAATTGAACCAGCGACACATGGCTCGCAGGCCGATGCTCAATCCACTGAGCCACAGCAGCCAGGGCTAGAAAAAAAAAGTCGTGTTTCTTAATCAGATATATCTGAGGCAAAAGAGGGGAGTGGGTCTAAATCCAAGGATTAGTGATACAGTGTTGGGCTTGGGTCTATATCTGACCTTAGGTAATTTTCTGAGCACCCAAGACATAAAGATATAACTCATGTCCAAATCTCTAAGTAATATGGTTTGTCCATTATGATCCAGAGGTTTGCCACCTGTGGACCCCCTGTTTCTGCCACATTACACATATAACTTGATAATCTCCCCTCTAATCCCGAGGGTACGGTTTTCTCGGTCTTTGTCAGGAATTTGCAGATGGACTACTGTGCTGCAGGAGCTCAGCTCCAGGCAGGTTAACTTTGGATTAAGTGAGACCAAAAAGTGACAGTGGAGTGTTTGAGAGGGAATTCATTCCAAGTTTATTTATTTATTTTTAAGTATATTTTATTAATTATATTGTTACAATAGCTCCAATTTTCCCCCTTTGCTCCCCTCTACCCAGCAGCACCCCTCCCCCAGCAACCCCCCCAACCCAGTCCATGCCAATGGGTCGTACATACAAGTTCTGGCTTCATCCTTTCCTATATTGTTCTTTTTTAAAATTAATTAATTAATCAATTAATTAATTATTCTAACAATAAAAAATAACAATCCCCCCTCTCAGACTTAAGACCCTTTATAATCTTATAAAGGACAATGGGTGACGGTCTGGAGCTCCTCTAGCTGCTTCTGGACATGGCCGTCGGCCTACCTACCCTTGGGTCCAGACATCGCTAATAAGAATGGGGGTGTGGAGGGGAGGGTGGTCTTTTCACATGGGGAAGGGTCTTGCAGACTCCAGGTCCGTTGGTTGTCCCCGGACAATGGCGTGCTTGGTTTAACGGGCTGGCATCCTTGTTGTATTCTCGGGACAACAGTTTTGGCAACAGGGTTAAAAGACATCATTCAATCCATAACCACTAGATGACAAAAGGCAGGTATTAATTTTTCAATGTCCCACATTAGAGGAACAAAAGGGTTTCTTTGGAGGAAGGTGCCAAGTTGATTTTTTTAATTAAGTATATTTTATTGATTATGCTGTTACAGTTGTCCCAATTTCTTTTCTCTTTGCTCCCCTCCACCCAGTATCCTTCTTCCTTCCAGCAGTCCCACCCCCCTTAGTTCATGTCCATTGGTTGTGCATACCAGTTCTTCAGCTTCACCCTTTCCTATATTATTCTTAATGTCCCCCTGCCTATTTTGTACCTACTAATTATGCTCCTTAATCCCTGCACTACTTCTCCTCCTTCCCCTTCCCAGCCGATAACCCTCCAAATGATCCCTATGCCTATGATTCTGTTCCTATTCTGGTTGCCTGTTTACTTTTATTGGTTTGTTTTTATTTTTTAGGTTCTGTTGTTGATAGTTGTGACTTTGTTGTCATTTTAATGTTCATAGTTTTGACCCTCTTTCTCTTAAATAAGTGCCTTTAACGTTTCATATAATAAGGGCTTGGTGATGATGAACTCCTTTAACTTCACATTGTCTGGGGAGCACTTTATCTGCCCTTCCATTCTAAATGATAGCTTTCCTGGATAGAGTAATCTTGGTTGTAAATCCTTGTTTTTCATCACTTTGAATACTTCTTACCAGTCCCTTCTTGCCTGCAAAGTTTCTTTTGAGAAATCAGCTGATAGTCTTACAGGCACCCCTTTGTAGGTAACTCTGCTTTTCTCTTGCTGCTTTGAAGATTCTCTATCTTTGACCTTGGGCATTTTAATTGTGATGTGTCTTGGTGTGGTCCTCTTTGGGTCTAGTTTGTTTGGGACTCTGTGCTTCCTGGACGTGTATGTCTCTTCCCTTTGCCAAAGTTGGCATTATTTATTTATTTATTTATTTATTTATTTTTACATAAGGTTCAATTTCTTGCTCTTCCTCTTCTCTTTCTGGCACTCCTATGATTCAGATGACGGCACGTTTCAAGTTGTCCCAGAGGTTCCTAAGCCTGTCCTCATTCTTTTTTTTCAATTCTTGTTTCCTCCTTCTACAATGGTTGACTGTTTATTTCTTCCTTATGTCCCAAGTCATTGATTTGAACCCAGACTTCCTTCCCTTTACTATTGGTTTTGTGTGGATTGTCCTTGGTTTCACTTAACTTAGCCTTCACTTGTTCCCTTCTGCATTTGCCACACTCCAGCATATCTGTCACATCTGTGAGCATCTTTATCACCAGTGGTTTGAACTCTCAGTCTGTTAGGTTGCCTATCTCCTCATCGCTTAGTTCTTCCACTGGAACCTTGATCCGTTCTCTCTTTTGGGCCATACTTCTCTGTCTCATTAACTTGAGAGGCTTCTGTGTTTGCCTCTGTGTTAGTAGAGCTGTCACAACTGCTACATTGTGAGGGGCAGAGCCTTAGGTCTTCGTTAGTATGGGGCGACCCATTTTGCCACGTTGTGGTGCCATATGAGGGAGAGGAGTCTGAGAGGGAACAAAGCTGCTTGCTCAACCCTCGCCCCTTTTCCAGGCACTTCTCCCACTTCCTGTGTGGAACTGGCTGTCTCTAGCTATTTCTCTGGCTGTGGTTCCCAGAATGGGTGGGTTTGTGGCATTCTAGGACTATGAGGGCCTCTAAACAAAGGAACTCTGCTGAGAGACCAGCAGCTTCTACCCATGCCCCAACCCCCACTGGCTTTCAGTCACGAGCAATGGGTTTTATTTTCCCTGGTGCTGGAACTGTGAGCTGCACTGTCTGGTCTGGTGCTGAGAGCTCTCCCCAGGTGTTCCTCCCTACTTTTTTTAAAGGTGTGACTGCGTTTTCCACTGGTCTGCCACTGCCGATGCCACAGCTGCCACTGCCACCTCACTGCTTCCTCTCTGCCCCGGCTCCATCCCTCCTGCCTCTCTGGATGAGTTTTTCTTCTTTAAATCTGTGTTTGTTGAACTTCCATGCAGCTCGACTTTCTGGAACTTCTGGGTGTCTCCAGTTTTGAGGTAGTTGTATTCCTTTTCAGTTGTGGAAGGAGATGCAGCGTGTCTACCTATGTCTCCATTTTGGCCAGAAGTCCCAAGTTTATTCTTGTGGCAGCAGGTGAGACAGGAACAAAGGATCCACGCTCTCCATGGTAAGCCGGTGGCAATTCTGCTTGGCGTCTCTGTGCTGACACTGCATGCCAAGGCATTTGCCACCTCAGCAAAGGGTGTATGCCCAGTCCATGTACACATTGCTACAGACTGACCCTAAGGGTGATTTTAAAAATAGGTTTTAGTGGTACTAACAAGGGTAGGTCTTGCTCGTCCGGTAGGCTGCATGCTAAAGAGATATCTTGAGATAACACAATAGCAGGTATCAGGTCCCTCCCTGGTTTTGTATACCACACCTTTACTCCCCTCCCCAGGGTAGTTTCTGTTGGGTCTGAATAACTACTACAGTGCAGTTTGTAGGACCAAATCCCTTATTCTCGCTGTGAACCCTTCTTCATCCAGGCCATGAGTTTTCAAATTACAGTATAAATAGCATCCTTCAGTCCCAGTTCTCCTAATAGCTGCTGTAACCCAGTATACAACTGCCACCTGCTGGACGTAGATGGAAGATCTCCTGGGTTCGGCCACGTAATGCGATCAGCTGCCTTGATCCAATCTAACAGGGAATGATTGCCTGGAGTCTCGTGTGCATTCTGCAGCTGCTGCCTCAGCACTGGGTGCGTGGGGTTGGATACAAGCTTACCCATTCCCTGGCCAGGAAGTAAAATGCCACCCGCCCCTACATCCCATAATCTTAGCAACCAAGCCGCCAAAGATTCTGACGCCTTTTGCCAGAAGCAGCTCCCCAAATCCACCAGCTCTGCTTGCAAGTACGGATGCACTGTGGAGTGCTCTGTGACTGGCAGAGGGGGCTGGCTTGACCCTCAGTCATTCAAGGACATTTAGTCTTAATCTTCTGCATTACCACCACCGCCACCCCAGGCATGGCTGAAATGGGTGAGGTCTAGCCCTCCCCAACATCCTCCTCCTCATCCTCATCCTCCGAGGAGTCTATGACCTGTACCTCTGATCCTGTCACAAAACCAGTCCTGATCCAGGCCCTCAGGGTGGCCACTTCCACCTCTAATAGCTCCCATGTTTTCTCCCAGGCAGCCCTCAATTCCTGCTCCTGAGACAGGTCCTCTTTCAACTCTCGGACCTGGGCTTCCAATTCAAGCAACTCCCTGAATGCTTTATGCAGAACAGAGAAATAGCCAGCCTACAGCACCAGCCCCTACCCAGGCACTTTTCTTCCCTAGAGAGCCCCCTATCTTCAGCAGAGCCTCTTCTCTCACCTCAGGAGTCACTTCTACCCTCTCCCAATCTTGCAGGGGCACCGAAGCCTCCAACACGGTCACCACCATGAACCACATATCCATGCAGGCCAACCCGATAGCCCACCCTGAGTGGCCGTGCCCCGTGGCTGACCCCTGCTCCATAGCTTTCGTTTGTGGCAAGTCCTGCTGACTGTACCAAGTGCCGCAGGAGCTCAGCTCCAGGCAGGTTAACTTTGGATTCAGTGAGACTGCAAAATGACAGTGGGGCATTGCAGAAGGAATTCACACCAACTTTATTCTCGTGGCGGCAGGCAAGACAGTAACAAATTATCCATACTGCCTGGACAACAGGGACTCATATATATAAGAAATTAAACAGAAGTAGCACAGGGACTTCTACCAACAAGAACTGTGAGATAGTGTGGCACCTGCATACTAAGGCACTCTTTTATGTAAGGATAAGCTGGAGAAATACATGGATGTTGAGGCAGGGTTCTTGACTACAGTCATCATGACAGGACAGCTAGCTTAGACAAAAAAAAATTGATAGGTATATTACTCAAGGACATTGTGACCACTTGCCACATGCACGCGCGCGCTCGCGCACGCCCCCCCCCCCCCACACACACACACACTCCATATCAACTGCATGTGGCTATTTAGTACTTACTATTTAGCCATGGCTATTTAGTATTTACTGACTGAACTACAATGTGTTCTGATCCTCCCCCCTGTGTGAATAAAGTTTCCTTATAAGTCATTTCCTTCAATTGATGAGATTTCCTTGTCTTCTACCAGTCTGAAAGGAAATTTTTCTGAGAATAAACTACAGAATGGTAAATTCCTCATAGCCATGCTATGCGAATTCCATTGAGACTAGCACTAAGTTCCTAGATTTGTTGTATGCTTCTCAGAAGTCAATTATAATGCTAGAATTCATTGCAGATCAGATGAGATCAAGATAGTGGTTTCGACCCTGTGGTCCTCTACTAGCTAGTTTGCTGTGGCATACCTTAGCACCTTTGAGGTGCGAGTGGCTTTGTAGAACAAGCACAAGATGTGGCATCCTTCTGAATTCAAAAGTCAAAGCTTTTGCCTCTTACTAGCTACGTGGCCTTACAGAGTCACCTAGACTGTAAGCCTGTTTATTCACGTGTAAAATGTAGCCAGAAATTACCCTCACTGTTTAAGCTGGAGGAATGGATGTGATGCTTTGCACAAGGTGAATCTTATAAATGTGGCTATGTGAAGGAAGCTGTATGTCTCAAAGCCCATCCTAACACATTTGCAAGTGTTCTTGATATATTTTAAAATAAAAACAAAATTCTCTGACAATGTAACCTAGAGAGACACTTTACGGGGTGAGGGGTGGGGGATAAGAGGCATGGAGGCAAACTTTACCTTCACAGTGCCTGGACCTGTCAGAAGGAAAGGCAGGCCCCTTTAAAGCAGAACCTTTAAAGCTCCGCAACTCAAATGAAAGCTAGTCAAATCTTTTGCAGTCCCATCCCACCCCATGAAGAGCTTTGGAGTTGAGCCACTACAGATCCTTGTCTCTGTCCTTAGGAAAATCCTTAATAAACAAGTTACAGGGCCAGGGCTGCATTTCTGATGACTCAGATCTCCCTGAGCATAACTGGGGCCCATAGTAGTTTACTTCCTTGATTAACTTGGCTCTTGACTTGCTCCTGATTTTTATTATGAGGCAGCCTTAGGGATTCCTGGGACTGTGGAGATACAGCACAGGAAGTTATATGTGCTGTTAAGTGGAAGGCATTGGGGTAAGATTCTCCTTGAGGGCTTTTTTACTTCTGATATTTCAGGATTATAAGAGTTTCTTTTCCATATTTTCTCAGGGAAACCTGTGTAGATGAGGTAAGATCAGGGTGAGGAAACTTGATTTTTGCCAGAACTAATTGACAAACTCCAAGAGAGAAAAGAATGCTTTGGGCCTCAAAGGGCCCTGGCAAGTGTCTGGAACAGCTCTGCAGTCTTGAGGTTTATCCCTGGAGGGTGGGACCCTGGCCTTTCACCTCTATAAATTGAGAAGTGCTCCCCGGCACCATATTAGCAATGCGGCCTTCCTCAGTGCCAACAGTTGGAAATGGGCAAAGATTTCTGCTGAGCCGCGAACCCAACGTGTAAAAAGGGAAGACAGGAGAAGAAGGAGGGGAAAATCACGATTATCTCCTGATAGGTGGTGTAATTAATTGGTTTGCTATCTCTGACAGTTTTAGTCTATCTGAGCATCAGGCATCCATTGTAAAAGGAAGTTGTGAGCATAACTCATCTAGAAGGTTACTGCAGGTCTAGGGCTGTGTTGAGGTGAAGTGTTAGAAGCACTTGCTTCAGGGTCACATTTTAAGGGGGTACCAGAAAACTCAGTAATCAAGATAAATAATATTTCAATGTACTATTTTTATTTTAATATGCTTTCAGTTTTTTAATTTTTAATTTTATTGTTGTTCAACTACAGTTGTCCTAATCCTTTTCCCATTGCTCTCCCCTGCCCCGCCCACCCCCACTCCCACATTCATAGTCAGTTCTTACCTTTTGCTCATGACCATGGGTCCTTTATACTTGTTCCTTGACTCGACCCTTCCCTTTCTTTCCCCCATTACTCCCCTTCCCCTTCCCCTTCCCCTTTGGTCGCTGTCAGTCTGCTCTTTGTTTATATATCACTGGCTCTATTTTGCTCATTTGTCTGTTTTATTCATTAGGTTCCTGTATTAGGTGAGATCGTATAGTATTTGCCTTTCACCGCTAGCTGATTTCATTAAGCATAATATTCTCCAGGTCCACTCATGCTCTTGTGAAGGGCGAGAGTTCCTTCTTTCGTTCTGCTGTGTAGTATTGCACTGTGTAAATGCATCACAGTTTTTGATCCACTCACTTATTGATGGGCACTTAGGCTGTTTCCAGCCCTTAGCTAATGTAAATAACACTGCTATGAACATTGAGGTACATAGGTTCTTTTGAATTGGTGTTTCAGGGTTCTTAGGGTATAATCCCAGCGGTGGAATCAATGTGTAAAAAGGCAGTTCCATTTTTAGTTTTTTGAGGAAATTCCATACTGTGTAATGTTTTTTTAAGTCAAAATTAATAGCAGTCAGAGAAAGACAAGTACCATATGATTTCACTCATATGTGGAATCTAATGAACAAAATAAACAAACAAAACAGGTAGAGAACAGACTGACAACTGTCACAAGGGAGGGAGGTTGAGAGGCTGTGTGGAAAAGGTGAAGAAATTAAGCCAAAAAAGAAAAAGGAAAAAAAAACCCACCTCATAGACATAGACAACAGTATGGTGATTACCAAAGGGAAAAGGAATTGGGGGAGGCAGAGGATAAAGGGGAGAAAAATGGTGATGGAAGGGTGAGAAACGCTCACAATAAATCACTGGTACACAGGACTTGAGCAGCAAAGCGAGGCATTTATTCGTGAGTCTGCGGAGCTGGGCGCACCACCAGCCAGGAGCATGTGCGCGCAAAGTAGACAAAGTAAACTGGTTTTATACTAAGGCGATGAGCTCTCCTCCCCTCTCCTTCTCCCCGGTTTCTCCACTACTGGTTAATCCGGGTTCACAATCTATTCTAATGTGATTAACTACTTAACTCAGGGTGTGATTAACTAAGGGTAATCTAGTTATAGGTCTATGTCCAACTTACTGTACTTGCCAAGTTATCTAGCTACATCTTCCCATTTCTCTGTGTTTGGTGACAACAGTCTTTCTCCTTTTGAGCCCAGAGATATGTGTGAGGAGCTGCAGAATGTCGTTCCCTCGCCCCTTTTCCATGATTCATCTGTTAATTTTCTCCTGCTGGTTTGAGAGTCACTGGCTTGCTTCTTTATCCCTAACAGAAGGAGATATGACTAGGGGTGGTGAACACACAATACAATATACAGAAGGCTTATTATAGAACTGTACGCCTGAAACCTATAGATTGTAATTTTATTAACCAATGTCACCCCAACAAATTCAATAAAAAATTAATGCAAAAAATTCCTTGATTGTGATACAGAAGATACAGTAACAGTGCCATGCCAAACCATAATGGAACTTGAGGAAAAGCAAAAATGGGTAGGCATTATATTGCCAAGGCAGTACTTAGAGAACGTCTTGTCCTAAAAACGTGTATCAGTACAAAAGAAGCCAATGCATTGGCTCCTGCTTAAAGAACGTAGGGAACAAATCAAACAAGTTTAGGAAAGGGGAAATAAAACTTGGAGCAAGGAAAAAGCAGAGAAATCAAAGTTTCACTGAAACCTTACAAATATCAGGGAGAAGGAGAAGGATGTCTGTAGTGTTTCCTCTCTTGCTTAACATAGGAGTACATCTTCCCAACAAAGCTCATATTGCATTAATTGTGCTTGAAAACAGGGACAACACAAAATCGACCTTTCAAAATTCTGCTTTAAAATAGTTCTAATACGGAAAAAAGACAAATAAAAATGCTACTTTTGCAAATGATATATATTTGTACATCCATGAAAATCACGTCCCCTAATACCAGAAGTAATAAGTGAACTTTGCAGAAGTATAAGATAGAAAATACTAGTGAGGTGTAAGAATTTGCCATCAACTAAAACAGTTCCAGATTCTTTCTCCCCAGCGACTCAGAAACATGTAAAAGGTTGAGCACTACCCCTGCACTAAAGTCTTTGTGCTGTCAGAACATGAAAAACATCTAAAAATTGATTGTGTTTCTATATCCTAGAGCCACCCAGTCAGAGAAAGACAATGACAATATTAAACACTGGCATATTAAGGAAGGCAAGAAATGGCATTTACAGAGCACTTACTGAGTGCCAGACACTACTAAGTGCTATAATTCTTCCTAAAACCTTGTGACGTGGTTTGTTATTAGCCATTTTTACCGATGAGAAACTAGAGGCTTAGGTTTAAAAGACTTTTGCAAGGTCATGTGATCAGTAAGTGGGAGAGTTGGTATTCAAATCCAAGTTTGCTTCTCTATGTTTCTTTCCATTCTTCTCACACTGTTTTCCTATTCATTCAGAACCCGTGTTTATTAAAAAAACAAAGCCATAAAACATGAACGAGGAAAATAGAGGAAAGCTGATAAATACAGAAACAGCCTATGCTTCTACTATAACTAAATAAAACAAAACAATATTCTCTAATTCAACACATAGGTCTCATACAATGCCAGTGTAAATCTTTATGGGATATCACTCCTCCCACAAAATATTTATTAATTACAAAGGGAAAAGGAGTAACTACAATAGATAAACCCCATCAGTCACATTTTAATTAGGTGATCAAGGTTAACATTGCCAGTAAAGACATTGACACCACCTACCTCCAGACATGATGTCAAGAGAAGGGCACATTACCTCTACGGCATTTTTGCAAAAAAAAAAAAAAAAAAAAAAAAAAAGCATGACTCCGGCGTAATCATGAAAATGATTCGGTAAACTCAAATCGAGGGACATTATACAAAATACCTCACAATAATTGACTGCAAAGATTCACAAGGGAATGTTTTAGGGTTATGGAAATGTCATCTATGCACCTTGATAATAACAGAGGGGGGTGGTTAGTGCAGGTTTATGTGTACATTTCTCAAGGCTCAGCAAACTATACACTTGAAATTAGTAAACATTATTCTATCTGAACATTATTCTATCTAAATTATATCTCAGTAAAGTTAATTGAAAAATATAGACTTAATAAATACTTGTAAGGAAAATGCCTTGCACTATTCACGAGTTTCTTTGCTTTTGTGCTTCTCCAGAAAGTCTCTAATTCTGACTTTAGGCCCTGAGCCACCCTTAACTTGCAGCCCTCCCTCCTGCTTCTTCCACTTGTCTGTGGAGGCCCAGAGCAGGAAGTTCCTTTCTGTGAGAACTTCCCTCCCAGATCCCAGTCACATATCAAATGTGAAAAGGGTTCCAAGCCCTGGCTGCTGTGGCTCAGTGGATTGAGCATCGGCCTGAGAATCAAGTGTCGCTGGTTCGATTCCCAGTCAGGGAACATTACCAGGTTGCACATCAGGTCCCCAGTTGCGGGCGCGAGTGAGAGGCAACCACACAGAAAAAAAAAAAAAAAAAGGAAAAGAAAAGAAAAGAAAAGGGTTCCAGCTTGTCTTCTTGTCATGAAAGTCTCCTCCTCAGAAAAGCCTTCCTTCCTTCACCGAACTCTCACAGTTATTCTTTAAACATCACCCTGTTTTATTTTCATCATACCAATTGATATGTCATTTATATTCTTATTTGTTTGGTTATTGACTGTTTATTCCCACTAGAATGTCAGTCTTGCTCACTACTGTATCCTCGGTGCTTAGCGCAATATCTGGTACATAGTAGCCATTTAATAAATTTTTATTGAATAAATAATGCTCCACCTATTTCAGTGTTCCCAGGTGGGGAAAATGACAGAAAATAGGGAGTCAAAAATGTGTCATTCACCACTGCCACTTAATGTCACTTAATCCCTTAATATAGCTGAGCATCAGTTTCTTCCCCTTGGAAATTGGCATGCTAATCAATGTCTTTCGTACCTACATTTGTGGAGGTGTTGAGCCACTCGAAAAGGCAAGCAAGGTAAAACTATTTGAAAATATGCTCAATGTGCCCATTAAAGCTTCGATATAAAATAATAAGAATAGTAACAATAGCAATAATAACATTTACTGAGCTTTTCCTATGTACCAGGCATTCTTCTAAGTGCTTTTCACTACTATGTCTTTTAATTTTCCCCAAAGCCCTATGAAGTACATATTAGTATTATCTGATTTTGCAGGTGAGGCAACTGAGGCCCAGAGAAGCTGAATACCCTGCTCAAGTTCAGAGAGTTAAGAAATGGTAGAGCTGGGATTCAAGGACAGATAGCTCTGGTTCCAAATCTCTCACTTTGTATTCTTTCATAGATACCAGGACATGTTCCTAATGCCACATGTCATGATAAGTCCTAGCGTACGTAGAGCTGGTAATACCGACAGAATGGATTGGGTGCCTTTAGGAGGCAACAGAAACCTCTCACGTGGGGTAGATAGATGGCTAGAAGGAAGCCAGGCTGGTGGATAGGCACAGGTTTCCAAAGAGTATTGCAGGCATAGGCCATGGCCCAAAAGAAGGCCAAAAGCTATCCTAAGACAACAGGCGTCTCAACAAGCAAACAGAGACAGCTCCTAGGACTCATAGAGCAGGCGGTATCCCCAAGTGCAAGCCAAGGTGATATCCAAATGAATGCTGGCTTGAACAAACTGGTAATTCCCATTTGCTCACAGTGCCTAGAGTTGCTACCATCGGGGTGGGGTATGAGAGCAAAAGAACAGTGTCGGACAAGCTGCCACACATGTGCCATAGGGGGAACGAGGGTGGACGCTGATGGTGTCCAGTCAGTGCTCCCGAGAGCCAGAACACTTCAGGTGCTCAGGGCATTTGCTAAGCAATATGAAAGTATTTTGATATTTTAACAGGCAGTAGGACTATGCCAGTGCCTAAAGTTCTAATGCCAGCATTAAATTGGAAATTATTTACTTTTCTCAAGCCTCAGGGCCTGGCTAAAAGTTGAATTTGAAGTAACACCTTTGATGAATGTAGCTGAGGGAAGGGTGCGAGGGAGGAAACCCACGAGTTGTTCCCTCTGGCTCACACAGCTCTATCCTCACTTTGATCACAACGTATGATAATGTCCTGTTTACATGTCTGCCTTTCCTCTAGGTGAGAAGTAGCATGGGATAAATGGACGTGACAGGCAGTCAGCCAATCATTGTTTGTTGAGGAACAGCTAACATGTATTGTGTGCTGACTTTGTGGCAGGCCTCTTATCTGATCCTTAAAGCACCTCTGTTGGTAGCCTCGTTTTGTCACTGAAGAAATGAAGGCAGAGAGGATCAGAGTCTTGCTCACGTCTGAGATTAAGGCCTGGTAGCCTGACTCTGGAGTCTGTACTCTTAACTACTGTGCTTGATTTCAGTGGCCATACAGATACAAAAGTGGTAACTGGAGTGTAGAGTGTGTGAAGAGAAGTGATGGGTGACAAAGCCAAACGTCAGCTAGTATCAGAAAGGCCTTGTGTGTCATTTACAATTTTGGACTCTTTTCTGAGGTCAATGGAAAACCACTTAAAAGGTCTGAGCCTGGCATTTTCAGGGTGAGATTTGTGTTCTGGAGCAGTTGCTCCGTCTGCTATGGGAAGAATGGATCAAATGGACCGTTGTCCTGACCAACTGTTCTTTACTTCCTTTGTTAACTTCTGTTTGTATCCTTCTTTCATTTTACATTTTTAAAAATGCCTCACTGAGCTCCACTGAAAGTGAAGAGGATTTATCCATACCTGGGTCCACACACGTCTTAGCGGGGCAAGTAAGAGCGAGAAAGGGTGCCCCTTATGACTGGGGCTGTAAAACCCCAGCTGTGATGGAGTCAATTGGTGAAGGAGTGGTAGGTTTTTACTTCCCTTCATCAAGTCTCACAGCTTGTATTTAACACTCTCACTACCACCCAATTCTAGGAGCCGTAGATTCCAGGCTCCATGATCCCCAACCGCTTCACTCTCAAATGTCAAACAGGAGTATTTTCTGTGACTCTGAGGTGGTTTTGTACACTGCCTCCCAAGAACTATAAATCCCGTCCCAGAATTCAGCAGGAGGAAGAAGCAAAGGAAACCCCCCTTAACTGCTAAACTTTCTCTCTGGGGCTTGATAGCATCTCTCTCCCAGAGACCTTGCTTTTTTTGGAAAAGAAATTTCTCCCGTCTGAGATATCAGGTGGCTCTGTCAGCCAGTCCCACGGCACATACTGGCAACTGGAAGGAAGAGAGGGCTGGCCAAGAAAATCTACTCTGGCATCAAATGACCCATTTCTGAACTGATGTAACAACTTAGTTTTCCTCATCCTGATGCAACTTCTAGAGCAGGCGCACCTAGAATGCCTTGTCATCTATCTCTATCCTCTTTTGAAGTATATACGTGCACTCCTGGCATTTCTACCATCTTACTTCCCTGGCCCTTCCTTGTTGATGTCTCATGGAATTCTCCTTGTCTGCCCATCTTAAAATACTGGAGTGCTCCCGAACATATCCTCAGTTCACTGCTCTTCTCACCACCCCCAATCCCTAGCTGCACCTGCTTTCAACATTGTCAAAAATAACTAGTGTCAAGGTTTAAGTTCTGAAGGAAATCCAGGACCAGAGGAGGCAGAGGCGGGTCTGAGATGCAGTTTCACAGGCGTGTTTCTTACTTGGGGCGCTAGGACTTTTAAAATGCAGATTCCCAAGTCCCACCCAGGAAAAGTCTTGATTCCTTGGTTTTGGACTACAGCAGAAGCACGTGTATTATGAAAAACATTCTTCAAGTGATGTTCTATTAGCCCTTTATATTTTGGGAAAAAATAAAACCCAAAGGAAAATCAGTACAATGAGTACTCATAGACCCTTTATCCAGTTTTACCCATTATTAATGTTTTGCCATCTTGCTTTATCTAAAATCTATCTAGCACCCAACTGACTAAACTTATGAATATGTAGTTATTATATAAAATAATCCTTATTTTGCTGAACCATTCGGAAGTTGGTTGCAGACACCATGATATTCAATCTTAAATACTTCAGTATGCATCTCCTAGGAACAAGGACATTCTTCCACATGCAATTCATATTCAATTTTCCTTAACTATCCCATAATGGCCTCTACTGCCACTCGTTTCTACCCTATCCACAATCCATATATTTCGTTTTGCCATCTTTTAGTCTCCTGCAATCTAGAACAGTTCCCCAGATTTTTTTATTGCTCTTTCATGATACTGACATTTTTTAGTAGTTTTGCTCTGTTTAAGAAATGAATGTGGGGTAAAATGAAATATCTATGGATAGAATGGGGGTGGAGGTGGGGGTGTATGGGGAGTGGTTAGGAGTGTAGTATCTTCTGGGAAAGGTCAGGTATGGAGTGAGGCTGATAAATCAGTTGGGGGCTGTTGAAATATCTGCCTTAGGGAAGAGGCCACATCAGGGGAGAAGGACCATGAGAAAAATAGGGGTAAGTAGGAGGGAGAAAATGCCAAGGGCCTCCTGGGTAAGGCAGAACAGACAGGTCTAGAGTAGATATGTTTGAGGTAGAGCAGTTACTGGAGTACTACGAGTATGTGGACTATAGTGCCATGAGTGTGTGTGTATATATTCTGTCTCTGGGTGGAAGGTGTTCAGAGTGGTAAGGTAGATTCACTGGCCCAGGGACTCAGATGCCACCTATCTTGTAGCTTCATGCTCCCTGATTTGTTGCCTTGGCCCACATGGACCAAGATGGTGCACCACTGTACCGTCACAGCCAGTGGGAAGAGAAGTATGGGAAGCCGTGGCATGCCCTGTTCCTCTGAGGTAGCGTTTGCCCACCTGGGCACAATTTACATTGGAAGCTGGGTAATTCTGTGTTTGGGGGGCTGTCCTGTGCATTGTAGGATATTTAGCAGCATCCCTGGGCTCTACCCACTACAGGTTACTAGCATCCTCCAGTTGTGACCATTAAAGATGTCCCAGGCATGGCCAAATGTCCCCTAGGGGCAAAGTCACCCCCCCCCCGTTGAGAACCACTTCTTTAAGGGTATTACCCAGAAGTCTCCAACAACACTTCTGCTTAAATTCCACTTGTGGCCAGAGCTTTGTCACTTGACCATCCTAAGGGTACTGGAGTCTTGGAAATGTCTGCTAGCCAGGTGCCCAGCTAAATGTTAAGCTAAAAAGAAGGCAAGAAGCTAGCAGATTCTCCCGCAAATTCTGTAGCTGATCGAGTAGGTGGCCCTGTTCTTTTTATGTTCCAGGCTAAGTTTTAGTCATTAATCATTTTAATTCACTTGCATGAAAATACTGGTGGTAGGGAACACTAGGCACAAAAAAGTGACAAGCCCTTTAGAAAAAGGATGGGCTTTTGTTACCCTAGAAAGCTGACCAGGGTGAGTGAGAAACTGCATTCTGAAATGGAGGCTGGAGAAGATTGAATTTTCGTCTGTGTTTCAGTGCCATCTTGTGGACATTTATAAATCCTACCATTCGTCACTCTCATCTGGCATTTTCTTTGATTTATTTTAGACACTAATTTCAAATTAAAAATAACCCTTATATGGGTTTTAGGAAGACTTTAAAAAGGTCCTTGCAGCCCTGGCTGGGTGGCCCAGTTGATGGAGTGTCTCCCCTGCACCAATAGGTTGCAGATTTGATTCCTGGTCGGGGTGCATACAGGAGGCAACCAATCAATCTCTCTCCTTCTCTCCCTCTCCCTCTCCTTCTCCGTCTCCCTCTCTCATCACTAAAAACATATCCTGGAGTGAGGATTTTAAAAAAGAAAAGGTCCTTGCAGATAAGGAACTCTTTAAAGCAGGGTTTCTCACCCTCAGCACTATTGACATTTGGGGACAGATCATTCTTCGTTGTGGAAGCTGCCCTGTGCATTGTAGGATGTTCAGCAAAATGGCCGAATCTCCCCTTGGCATGGAGGCAAAATTACTCCCAGTTGAGAACCATTTCTTTTAACAAAGCACCTAAAAATTCCACGCTCTATTAAGACCATATGCTAACAATGATCTCATATCAGCGTGTCCTGGGGGTGGACAGGTGTGTCCGGGAGAGCTAGGAGAAAACGAGGCTCCACCTGCAGCATGATATGCCCTCTTTTTTATACTCTGGAGAAGTCCCAGCAGCTGGAGATCAGATTGAGATATGCCAGAAGACCCGGCGAGAGGTTGTACAGCTTCTTGAAACCCCACGGCAAGGCAAGGAAATCTTCAGACACCGTTTCCTAAAGCAGGAAGTAGCACAGAATAATCCCAGACTGTGATACTGAGTGCCCAAAAGCCCCGTGGAGATGTACAGGTGTGGCTGATCCTGCCAGGTGGGCCTTTTAGAGCCCTCCGGGAGCCCTCTGCCACCTGAGTGTTGTAGAGAAGCGCTGGTTGGGAGCCCGTTCCCTGGCCTCGGTGATGTCGGTAGTGCTAACACTCCTGAGATTTTACTTTGAAACTGGGTAAAGGAAAGGTAAGTTTCCTAGGAGCATGCCCTCTCAGGCAGGGCTTTGGGTCGCTCGTTTCCCTTCCGTTTCACCTTCCTGGCAAACTCCTGTCCCGCCACCCAGACGCTCTTTCAGTGGACGACCTCACCTCCTACTGAAAAATTGAAGATGACCAGTTGCAGAATTTATCACTTCAAAATGTGTTGCCATCTGAACTCCGTAATGACCGTGCGTCTTGTTTTAGAAGAAGAGGGCTCTTGGCTTCTGCCTGGGCCAATCCATTCTTGTGTTCTTGGCATCCAAACCCACGCCCTCACACGCACCTTGCCCAATTACACACCTCTGTCTTACATCAGCACATGTCTTCTCCCCAGCCCCTTTTGCGTCTGCATCAATCTCGTCCAGGCTCTGATCTTGGCAATCGGTTTGGTCGACTTTTCATCTCCTGCACCTTACTCTTCTATTCTTCAACTTCTCTTTGTGGTCCTACTGCTGTAGAAAACGACCTACTTTGATTCCCTCGCCTTCTACAGCCACCTCCCCGAGGCTCTCTGCTGGCTTCTTCCTAGCTATTATCTGGCATTATTTGGCCTCTCTGCAATGTTTGATACTATTGGCCATGCCCTCTTTCTTTGCAATTACCCCACTTTCCCTCCCCAAGTTGCAAAAGTAACATGTGCTCTCTGCACAGAACAGATCACAAGAAGAAATACACAAATCTCAGAAACCAGGCACTTAAGCACAAAAGGAAACAAGACACAGTCCCATTACTGTAAAATACCGGCTCTTCATCTTTAGAGTATGTCCTTCCAGGTTTGTGTTATACTAATACATTTCAACACATACATGCCACTCTCTTGCTTATATACACACATATAAAACCAAAATGGGTTCTTGTTATAGATCCTTTTGTAACCGTTCCTCCAAACGCTGACTCAACAACGGAATTTAGTGTGCAGGATGTTTATTAAGGAATGACCTCGGGGCCAACACCTATGAAAGGGAAATGAAAGAAGCAGGACTGGGTAGACAGGATTTCTCAACTGCTGGCATATTGACCTAGATGGGTAATGCTTTACGGTGGGGCTGCTAATTGTGGACGTTTAGCAGCATCCCTGTCCTCTACCCTCTGGATGTCAGTAGCACCCACACACCACTCTCCTTCCCCAAGTTGTGACAACCAGAACTGTTTCCACATTGCCAAGTATGCGGCTGGGGGAGGGGGGCTGCAAAATCACCCCCAGTTGAGAAGCACTGGGCTAGAGAGAAGAGTTGAACTTGGATGTGGCCTAACAACAGCCTCTGTGGAACCCGCAGGCATCTCAGGAGCTAAAATGGCCTTTCTCAGTTGTCCAAGTTAGACTGAGATGTCAGGGCCTTTGTTCTCTCATAGGCAGCAGTCACTGGACAGGAGCCCCGGGAAGGGGGCATGGTGTTGGGTGAGGTGGCTTTCTGAGGCTGAAGCAAGTCCTTCAATGAAGGGGCATCTGAGCTATGCCCAGTGTTCATGACGTGTGTTACTCCACAATTGTCCATTTCCTTCTCAGCATCTTCTGTTCCATGGTAAAACTCCTGAGAACTGGGGCTATGCCTTATTTGGTTCTGTGTCTTTGAAACATAGCATACCACCTGGGAATGAACACTTGCTTAATGGCCCAATGAAATTAAATGGGATGATACTTGTGGTTCTTTGGATATTTGCAAACTTAAATACTCTAATGAGAGGCTTCATGATGCATTTTCTTGAACCACGGGAGACTCCAAAAAGATTAATCTGTATTTATGTTATTATATTAATTCATGAGTACTTTTTTTGGAAGTAACAAGTCAGTATCAGCAGATAAACAGTACTGACCTAATCGTTAACAGTATTTTGAATCTTCAGTAGATGAGATTCTTTACCGGTAACTTATAAAGATGAGTGAGGAATGGCGTGGGATGGAGCCAACTAATTTATGAAATATTACTCAGACTTCAAGTAATGAAAATTTCTGCCTAAATAGATGGAATTATAACACACCACATCTCTGCACAGCTCCACAAAGTGGTACCCATTTCCATCCAGCAGAGGGCACAGCTATACAGAGTTATTGCTGGAGAAACACTTTCAAAAGCAAATAGGAAGTGAATTCATCTCACAGCCATAGGCTGCAGTGACATATCATCACATGGAAATGAGTGTAACTACACATCTGAAGTTCCATAATGTGTTGTTTGGAGACTGCATTTCCAACTCGATTCTTTCACGTTGTTTTTTATGTTAATCTCTAAGTATTACCATACGATTTCACTCTTATGTGGAATGTAATGAACAAACTGAACTAACAAGCAAAATAGAGACAGACTCATAGATGGAGAGCAGGATGACAGCTGTCTGGGGGTGGTTGGGTGGCTGGGTAGAGGGACTGAGCAAATAGGAGAGAGGAAAAAACCTCATGGACACCAACAACAGTGTGATTTCCAAGGGGGAGAAGGTCTAGGGAGGTGGAGGAGGGCAAAGAGGGTACCTGGTGATGGAAGGAGACTTGACTTGGGGTGGTGAACACACAATACAGTGTACAGATGATGTGCTGTAGAACCGTGCGCCTGAGACCTGTATAATTTTGTTAACCAGTGTCACCCCAATATATTCAATGAAAAGGAAAAGAATAACACTGTTAATTTCAACTGACTAAAATTATTTGAGCCCAATAATGTGTAAGGGTGTTTTGGAGCATCATTTCACATATGGTATGTTTTCTGTTTTCACAAGATATTTTAAAAGTTATGATACAGAAGCAGACCTATATATATGGTACAGTGTGTCCCTCACAGTTAAAAAATCAGGTGAATAGTGCCCCCCCACCAATATTTTCAGATTTTGCTTGGCATGATGAGATCATGTGATGAAATGGACAACGGTTTGTTTTAGGGGATGAAACATTTGCCTTTGTCCCTTACTGGTTGTGACGCCTTGGTCAGGGAACCACTTCTCAGAGCTTCTCTGTGTTCTTCTGTTAGTAGAGGAATGCTAATGCCCACCGGGCCCCCTTCACAGGTGGGCAAGGAGTGTTCCCAGTATAAGAGCCGTGCATGTTGCCCATGAGGTGCATGGGGTCGTCGGGGCCACGGTACAGGACTAACTGAAGCAGTGTCACGAAGTGTCCGCCAGATGGTGGTAAGTACCTAGTTTTCTCTCAGTGAAGAATTTGAATGAATCCCCAGGATCTTGGGCAATGCAGAGCAGTGGGAGAACAGATCTCCAGGGGTTAGATTACTGCTAATCTTAGGAGGAGGGCTTTGATTAGTGTTTTGACCTTATTTTTACCACAGTCTTGTAAAGCTGGTCACTCTTCAGGTACGTTTCTTACTCTACCTTAGGTACATTTGTAATTCAGAACTACAAAAGCACATAATAGCTATATATGTATAGATGTTTATTTATTACACTAGTTCTTATGGATAATTAGTGAAGTTGGAAGCAATTTAGGAACATGGCAGCCATCAAAACGAAAATTGTGACTATTATGGAGGTACATGGAAAGATAAGTCTGGTGGATAGTAAATAAAATAAAAGCAGAATGAATTAAATATTGTGTTAGTAACTATGTCAAAATGGAAAGCACATGTGGCTGGAAAAGAAACGCAAGGAAGATGGAACTGTAATAACCCTGACAGAACTTGGAATCTCTGTCTCTCTGTATCTCTTTCTCTCTCTGTCTCTCCTTCCATTGCTGTAATGGTGACACTTCGTAGAACACGACACTTCTAAAGAGATTTTCATGCTTTGCTCGAAATACAGTAATGCCTAATGTATCCAGCATGTTACGGAGGATGTGGCATATTTAAATGACTTATTTAAATCATTTAAATAAGAATGGGTTTTTTGTTAAAAACTGTTAACTGGTTAAGAATTAAGATATCATTTCCCCCCATGATCTTCGCTCACTTAAACACAAAAACAACTGCAAAACGATGTTGGCTATAGATCTAAAGCATATTGCATACTTTTCTGCCCCCTCCAACAGTTTCCTGGGTGTATCTTACTCTTGGCTTTCTCAGTTTTGTCACCATGACTCAATCTCTCCCCATTAGAATACAATGTTGCCCTTACATGCAGTCCAACTATAGGGTTATTTGCCTCTACAAGGCATGATCAGATATCTGAGTTTTGATTCCTTGATTCTTGTTTTGTCAGGTTTTCTATCTTGTTGCTGTTGTTTGGTCTTTTTCTCTCTTGCTGTCTCTCAGGTGCCATTTCGTGGTTGCCAGTGTCTCAGGCTTTGGCAGCCTTATTCTTGCGAACCTCCTAACAAATGTGCTGCTTCTAACATGCCTCGTTAGAAACTCACACAGTTCAGTTTACGAGAATTACGTGCAGGGAGCTCTAAAGGGCTTACCACTTTATGTAAGGTTTTGGACAGTGGGGAAATGGCCATATCTATTTTGGATGCTCAGAAGTGTTCAGACTTATTTCCTAGCTCTTGACTGTTTCCTGGATACTTGAGGTCTCAGGGAAATGACCTATGCACGAGGGGCATGCTGCTGCACGGAAAATAAAATGCTCACTCTCAGAAACAAAGCATAATGGTAGTCAATCCAGTCGACCCCAACCAATCGATGGAAACTGAAAGCCAGAGTCAAGTAATCAACAGTCATCAAAAAACCCACGCTCACATCTGCACCATTCTTTTTCCTTGTCACTTCATCCTTTCCATTCATAGGCTTTATCCTGGTCTAAATTTCTCTCTAGTTTAGAAGGAGCAATGGAACAAGGAAAAGCAGAAATTAGAGAATAATCATTTGTGATGCAAGAATCATTTACCTCTGACAACCAAGAAATAGCACGTATTTTGAACACAAAAGCATATTTTAAACATAGACCAGGTTAATAGATGCAATGGAGACTCAAAAGAAGTAAGCATTTGTGCTCTCTGCCCTCATCTGTTTTAAATGAAAGAGTTAACTGCAGGATATAGTGGACCGTTTGTATAAGTAAAACAGAATTAAATGTAATTAAGTTACACATAACTCTCTGGGAATCTAGGTGTTAGATAAATTCAGATATTGCTGCTACCCAGAGTCAGTGCTATTTTGAGTTCTGGTGTCTAAAGTAAGGCTCCAATGTAATGGTAGCCATTACGGAAGTATAGACTCTTTTGAAGAGCATTTCTACCATAGCTTATTGAGCTCCATCCAACTCTTGAAAGGTATTTATAAACTTACAGGGCTGGGGAAAGGTTTTTATACTTCCCAGCCTTCTTCTTACTCCAAAAAAGCCCCAACAAAATGGGCAAAAACCACAAAACAGAATAAGCAAACCCACCCCTTAATCTTCAGAGTAGTGATTGAAAGATAACTTGTAACGGGACATAATTTTTGGTTTCTTTTGTTTAATTCTGAAGAACCTTGCAGATTCCATGGATCAGTATGTGAGAAATGACCTACATTTAGATGCGTGTTTGAGAAATGACCGTCTTCTAAGAATCAATGCAAATTGCTAGACAAGTTTTTGTCCAGTGTGATTAGAAAAGGTCATCGGTATTGGAGAAATGATCAGAACGCACACACTGTTTTATTGCTTATGTGCAGGTGTAGATTGCCCAGGGAAGGAAAAGAAGTATACTTGGAGTGAACAGCAGGGTTATGTTCATATTAGACAAGATTCCCTGGTCTTTGTGACAGAAAGCTCGCTGAGAAAAATGGTTATCATTTCCATAGTTTGAAGACTATCTTAACGAAAACCTATAAGGCCCTATTGTCATCTGAATAAATCACATATTAGAAACTGATGCATCTACTGAGTTCTAGATTATTCATGATAGTAGAGACAAGGTTAACTTTTAGAAAAAACCACTCAGTCAAACATATTGGAATAATAAAAAGAATGTTTAGAGCCTCAAAACCATTCTAAACCAGATTTTATCCAATAACTAAAATTTGTTTTTACGATGTTGTAAAAATTATGAAATAACAAATATCCTTTCCAAGATTTTTTGGTCATTTTCTATTGCAAATAATGATGGGAGGCTAGATGGCCCAAAGGTTAGGAACTAGAGAATACTTCCCTTCTGGCTATAGAATGCTATGGATGTCTACAAATTTGATGATCAGTAGCTCAATGGATGTTGAGAATAGTGTACATAGTCAGTTTATTAAGTAACCATTTGGTTTTCTATTAAGCTAAAGAAATATAATCAATTTAATATGCATAATTGATAAGGTTAGTTTAATTGTTTATAGCAGTGGTTCTTAGCTTTGGATTCATGCGGGCAACACATGGAGAGCTTTAAAAATCCCTAAACACTGGCCACATCCTAGACCAATTAAATGAGAATCTCCTGGGGCTGGGACTCATATCAGTATTTTTAAAGCTCCCTGGGACGTTATAATACACAGCTGAGTCTGGGAAACACTGCTTCATAGAATGTTCCTGCGTACTCTTAGTTAAGTTTAAGTACATTAGAGACTCTTTTTCTTAAAACAATCTTTGACAGTCTGTTTCTTTAACAGTCTTTAGGGACTACTTCTGTTCTCTTTCTTTTGCTTTAAACAAAAGCAAATCATTTGAAAAGAATCATCTTATTTATTTTCTTTTATTCCTCCTTTCTTTCTTTTTTTGGGGGGTGGTGGTGGAGGAGGCTCTTGTTTTTTCTGCCATATTGATTAATATGCCATAATATATGGCATCAAGTCATGCTAGGTTTGAATACAGGTTGGACTCTTTACTAGTTATCATTGATCGGCAACTTATTTAATCTCTAAACTAGCCCACTCCCATCTATAGCAGGGATTCTCAATGGGAGGTAATTTTACTCCCTAGGAGGCATTGGGCAATGTTGGAGACATTTTTGATTGTCACCACTTGGGGTTTGCTTTTGACATTTAGTGGGTAGAGGCCAGTGGTGTTGCTAAACATCCTACAGTGTACAGGAGGTCCTCCACAGCACAGGTATCTGGCTCCAAATGTCACTCGTGCTGGGGTTAAGGAACCTTGATGAACAGAGTGAGGCTCTGGAGTATGACAGTACGTGTTCATATTCTTGTTCCTCTACTTTCTAGCTGTGTAATCTTGAGCAACTTTTACTATTCCAGCGTGAACCCACCTGAAAATGTGACTATTGTCAGCACTCACCTTGGAGTTGATAATGATGTTTAAGTGGGTTAAGGCATGTGGAGCCTTAACAAAGTGCCAGGTAGCTATTTATCACCAGAATATGTCTCCTGTTCTGGAGCATTTGTAGCCTGTTGTCAGGGTCCTTGAGATCACATGTTTGACCACACTCTCAACAATCCCAGTGTTCATGACTTGGTGGTAGGAAGGTGATAAGGGTTGAAGGGTAGAGCTATCTTTGAATATACACCTGCTTTGGATAACAAGCAGAAATTCAGAGGCAGTCCTACACACACTGTTAATTTCCTTCCCCAACCTTTCATGTTCCTCTCCCAGTTTACAACTAGAGCTGGACACCTGTGTTGAAGTGGACTGTTCAAATAAGTAAACTTGGACTGGCTCAAATAAAAAGTCAAGAACATTCTTGTAAGTGCTGCTTCTAAGGGAAGAGGGCTTATTAGCAATCAACATGGTTTATTCATAAACTTTATATTTATTATTAACAAGGGACATATGGCTACAGGAATGTGAAACTCAGGAAAGAGTTCCATGCTGCAAATACATTTGGGAATTATTACAGAAGAAGTCAAAGTTCTGGGAGAGAATAGAAGTGAGAGGAAGGGTGTAGGGAGGAGAGAGAATTGGGCTCAGGATACAGCCCAAGAAATCCTGCTTGGCTAATATTTATTGCAGACCTACTGTGTGCTTGCCAGGCACCTTTCCAATCTGCTCACCTCCTACTCCCTTAGTCCTCATGCCCATGTGCTGTAAGTAAATGAAATAAATCTTTACCGAAGACAATTTTTCCATGTGCCACTTTAGGAAAAAGAAAAAGGCTTTTTTCACAGAGGGTGTGCAAGACACATCACACCTGTCCGGAGCCCTTTTGTCCACTGTACTAATTTTGGGCTGAGGGGAGTATTTTAGTCCCCCCCCCACACACACACCTCTGGGCCCTTTATGTCCAAGCCATTAGGATAGAAAAGAGAATCCAGTTTTAAAGTGAAGCCCGAAGACCACCCCATATTTCACCAACCCTTATAAGTTCTTTATATATTTTGGAGATCAAACCCTTGTCTGAGGTAACATTGGCAAGTATGTTTTCCCATATGGTTGGTTCACTTTTCATCTTGCTGATGTTTTCTTTTGCCGAGCAGAAACTCTTTAGTTTGATGTGCTCCCATTTGTTTCCTCTTTGCTCTAGGAAATATGTTGGTGAAAATGTTGCTACATTGAGTATCTGAGATTTCCCTGCCTATGTTTTCCTCTAGGACTTTTATGGTGTCACGGCTTACATTTAAGTCTTTGATCCATCCTGAGTTTATTCTCGTGTGTGGTGTAAGTTGGTGGTCTAGTTTCATATTTTTGTATGTCCCTGTCCAGTTCTCCCAGCACCATTTGTTGGAGAGGCTCTTTTCACTCCATTTTATGTTTCTTCCCCATATGTCAAATATTAGTTGACCATAGAGACGTGGGTTTATTTCTGGGCTCTCTATGTTCCACTGATTTATATTTCTGTTCTTATGCCAGTACCAGACTGTCGTGATCACCGTGGCTTTGTAGTACAGTTTGATATCAGGCATTGTGAGTCCTCCTACTGTGTTCTTCTTCCTCAAGATTGCTGCAACTATTTGTGGTCTTTTTTGGTTCCCTATAAATTTTAGAAGTAGTTATTCTAGGTGTGTGAAATATGTCGTTGATATTTTAATAGGGATTGTGTTAAATCTATAAATTGCTTTGGGTAGTATGGACATTTTAATGATGTTGATTCTTCCCATCCGTGAACATGGTATATGCTTCCATTTATCAGTATCTTCCTTAATTTCTTTCTTCAGTGTTCTGTAGTTTCCCGAGTACAGGTCTTTTACCTTCTTGGTTAAGTTTATTCCTAAGTACTTTATTTTCCTTGTTGCTATAGCAAATGGGTTTTTTTCTAGTTTCTATTTCTAACATTTTATTGTTGGTGTACAGAAATGCCTTTGATTTCTGAATATTGACTTTGTACCCTGCTATTTTGCCAAATTCACTTATTAGGCAGAGTAGTTTTTTGGTGGAATCTATAAGGCTTTCTATGTACACTATCATGTCATCTGCAAATAATGATAGCTTTACTTCCTCTTTTCCAGTTTGGATGCCTTTTATTTATTTTTCTTCTCTGATTGCTGTAACTTGGACTTCCAAAACTATGTTGAATAAGAGAGGAGAAAGTGGACATCCTTGTCTTGTTCCTGATCTTAGGGGGAATGTTTCAGTTTTTGCCCATTGAATACGATGTTGGCTTCAGGTTTCTCGTATACGGCCTTTATTTATGTCGAGGTATGCTCCCTCAATTCCCATTTTTCTGAGTGTCTTCATCAAAATGGGTGTTTTACTTTATCAAATGCTTTGTCAGCATCTATGGATATGATCATGTGATTTTTTTTTTTTTGTCTTTCGTTTTGTTTATGTGGTGCATTATGTTTATTGATTTGTGAATATTAAACTATCCTTGCATGCCTGGGATGAATCCCACTTGCTCGTGGTGGACGACCTTTTTAATGTGCTGCTGGATCCGGTTTGTCAATATTTTGTTGAGGATTTTAGCATCGATGTACATCAGCGATATTGGCCTGTAGTTTTCTTCCTTTGTTGTGTCTTGACCTGGTTTTGGAATTGGGGTAGTACTGGCTTCATAGAAAGATTTTGGGAGTCTTCCCTCTTCTTGGATTTTTGGGAGTAGTTTGAGAAGGATAGGAGTTAGTTCTCCCCTGAATGTGTTGTAAAACTTACCTGTAAAGCCATCCAGTCCAAGGCTTTTGTGTGCCGGGAGTTTTTGGATTACTGCTTCAATTTCACACTTGGTTATTGGTCTACTTAGGCTTCCTGTTTCTTCTTGATTCAGTTTTGGAAGATGATATGTTTCCGGACATTTGTCCATTTCATCCAGGTTTCATATCATTCCTATCTCTTTTCACATAGTTGTTTGTACTAATTTCTTATAATCTTTTGTATTTCTGTGGTATCAGTTGTGATTTTTCCTCTTTCAGTTTTGATTTTGTTCATTTGGGTTCTCTCTCTTTTTTTCTTGATGAGCCTGGTTAAAGGTTTGTCAATTTTGTTTGTCTTTTCAAAGAACCAGCTCCTGGTTTTATTGATGTTTTGAATTGTTTGTTGAGTCTTTATGTCATTTAATTCTGCTCTGGTCTTGATGTTTTCCTTCCTTCTTCTCACTCTGGGAATTGTTTGTTGTTGTTCCTCTACTTCTTATAGGTGTAGGGTTAGATTTTTTATTGGGGATTCCTCTGTCCTTTTTCGGTAAGCCTGTATTGCTATGAACTTCCCTCTCAGGACTGATTTTGCTGTGTCCCATAGGTTTGGGGCTGTTGTGTATTCATCATCATTTGTTTCCAGAAACTTCTTGATTTCTTCCTTGATGTCATTGTTAACCCATTCATTACTTAATATCATGTTATTCATTCTCCACGTGTTTAAGTGTTTTTGCGTTTTTCCCTTGAGGTTGATTTCCAATTTTAAGCCATTGTGATCTGAGAAGATGCTTGATATAATTTCAATTTTCTTGAATTTGTTGAGGCTTGTTTTGTGTCCTACCATGTGGTCTCTCTTTGAAAATGTTCCATGTGCACTTGACAAGAATGTATATTTTGCTTCTCTGGTGTGAAAGGCTCTATATATATCAACTAAGTTCATTTGACCTAGAGTGTTGTTCAATGCCTCAATATCCTTGGTGCTTCTTTGCTTGAAGATCTGTCCACTGGTGATAACAAGGTGTTAAAATTCTCTACTATGACTGTGTTGCTGTTGATACTCTCCTCATAGTCTTGCAAGATTTTCTTTATATATTTGGGTGGTCCTATGTTGGTGCATATATGTTTACCAGGGTTATATCTCCTTGATGTGTTGTTCCTTTAAGTATTATGAAATGTCCTTCTCTGTCTCTCTTTATGGCCTTTGTTGTGAAATCTATTTTGTCTGATATAAGTATTGCTATCCCCGCTTTTTTTTTTCATGTCTGTTTTCTTGAAATACTTTTTTCCATCCCTTCATTTTTAGTCTGTGTAGATCTTTTGTTCTGAGGTGGGTCTCTTGTAGACAGTATATATGTGGGTCATGTTTTCTTATCCACTCAGCTACCCTATGCCTTTTTATTGGAACATTTAATCTATTTACTTTTAAGGTTATTATAGATAGTTACTTATTCATTGTGCTCCCCCCCCCCTTTGTACCTTTCTTCTTCTCTCTTTCTCTTTTTCTTCACCTTCTTAAAGCAGTCTCTTTAGCATCTCTTGCAATGCCAGTTTGGTGGAAGTTTATTCTTTTAGTTTTCTTTTGCCTGGGAAACTCCTTATTTGACCTTCCATCTTGACTGAGAGCCTCGCTGGGTAGAGCAGTCTTGGTTGTAGGCCTTTTTTTTCATTGCTTGAAATATGTTTTGCCATCCCTTTCTGGCTTGTAGTGTTTCTGTTGAGAATTCCACTGATAGTCTTATTGGAGCTCCTTTGTGTGTTATTGACTGTTTCTCTCTTGCTGCCTTTAGGATTCTCTCTTTGCCTTTGAATGTTGCCATTTTAATTACGATGAGTCTTGGCGTGAGCCTCTTTGGGTTAATCTTCATTCGGACCATCTGTGCTTCTTGGACTTGCATGATGTCTTCCTCTCCTTAAGTCAGGGAAGTTTTCTGTCATTCCCTTTTTAAACACGCTTTCTATCCCTTGCTCCCCTTCTTCTCCCTCTGGTATCCCTATGATATGGATAGTGTTATGTTTCATGTTGTCCTGAAGCTCTCTTATACCTTCTTCATTCTTTTTCAGTGTTTTGTTGTTGTTGTTGTTGTTGTTGCCGTTGCACTGTCTGGGAATTTTTTTCTACCTTGTCCTCCAGCTCGCTGATCCAATCCTCTACTTCCTCTAGCCTGCTTTTGATTCCTTCTACTGTGTTCTTCAGTTCATAACTTGTATTCTTCATTTCCTCCTGGCTCTTATAACTAGTTTCTATGTCCTTTTTAATGCTGGCGTAGTTCTCAGTAAGTTCCTTATAGCTTCCCTGGAGTTCTTTATAGTTTCCCTGGAGTTTTTCTGCAATTCCCTTGGAGTTCGTTGTAGTTTTCTCTGAGTTTGTCAAGTTTATTGAGCTTCCTTATAACCATTCTTTTGAATTCCATGTCTGATAGTTTGCTCGCCTCTGTTTCATCTAGCTCTTTTTCTGGCTATTCCTCCTTTATTTGTTCCCATTGGGGGTTTGTTTCTTTGTCTCCCCATTTTAGGTGCCTCTTCTTGTTTGTTTTTATTTCTTAGATTTGTCTGCTTTGACTTCCTGCCTTCATGGTATGACCTTCTGTAATAGGAGACCTGGGGGATTCAGTGTTGCAGTCTCTTCGATCTCCTGAGCTTGATGCTCTTGGAATTCCCTTTATGCTGTGTGTTTAGGCTGTCTGGTGGTATTTCAGTGTTTGTGGTTGTTCTATTGCTCTTTTGGGGAACCTTTCCTCTCACTAGTTGAGAGTCACTCTTCCCACCACATGTTCAATTCTTTTGTGGAGATGATGTTAAAACACAAACAAACAACCCTGGCAAGAAACCCATGCCCTCAAAAGATCCCCCACCCATAATCACTGTAGCAGCAGCAAATGAGGTAGCATTAACATAGATGTAAAGAGATTAAGACTATTATACTAAAGGAAAAGCAGATAAGAGTTGGCTAACTGAAAGGAAGATGACTTTTGAGAGGGAAAGTGGAGGAGTAATAATAGTAGTGAGTAGGGACACGGCAATGTGAGACAGTAAGTAATATTTACATTGTATGTTGAAAAAGGGACAGAGAGGGTAGAATGAAGTGAGAGAGTGGAAGTGTATAGTATTACGTTTATACAGAAGTTATATGTTATATATTTAGTGCAAGAGGGAGCATGAACAAGGCAAACAAAAACCATAAAGAAGAATAAGAATAAGAGGGAGAGAAGGTAGGAAACAGACCAAAGAAAGAGCTTTCCCCCAGTACAACCTTTGGGCTATGGTTGATATAAGTGGGATGGGACTAAGAGGGTAAAAAGAAAGAAAGAAAAGTTTAAGAGATGCCCAAAGGTGAGGGAAGTGAATCTGAGATGATATACTAAGAATGAGGAGTGAAAACCAGGCTAAGAGAGGAAAATTTTTTTTTTTCATATTTAAGCTTACAGAATGAGAGAAATAGGAGAGAAGATAGAATTTAATACCAAAGTAAGAAGAGGAGATCGGAGGTTAAGGTGGGGTAATACAAGGGGGGAGCAACATATGATGTTTGGAATAAACTATAATATAACAACTGATATAGTGACTTAAAATGCATAAACTGAGAGGACAAAAAATAACTCACGAAAAATACCATGGTGGAATTTTCCCCAGTAATATCTGGTTTTTACTGCTTTCATCTCTTTCTGGATCTGGCCCTGGTCAGAGTTCCATGGGTTTCATATCTTCCTTTCCAGCTCTCTGTCTGTGAGGAGATATAGCTAAATTCTAGGGCTGCTATTCTCTCGCTCGTGAGTCTGCCACAGCTCTCTGCTATGACCTGCACTGAGTTGGGGTCTCCCCCTCCACTGGTTCTGTGGTACCCTGTAGTGCTCTTCATTTTTGTTTAGCAACTCTACTCTGCCGATGAGCTGGTGTGCATGCCCATAGTCCTTGCCCAGTCTTGGGCCTTTTTTCCTCTCCTTTTCCAAAAAAGTCTCTGTGTGGCTTCCAAAGTGCAGCACTGGTCTGTCTGTGTTTTTTCTGGCAGAACCTTTGTGTGTGCATGCTCGTGGGTACAGGGCTGCCAGACCATGGTCCCTACCAAATCCCAGGTTGTCCCTCAGGTTTCCCCCATGTGCATCCCTCTCTGTAGCTCAATTCTGCATTTGTGTCTGGCAGAGCCTCTGTGCGCATGCGCCCATGGGCGCAGGGCTGCCAGCCCCGGGGGTCCCTACCAAGTCTTAATCCACACAGTTCCTTGCAGTCAGGGCTGGCCTCTGTGTTCCTGTGCCTCCGACTGTTTCACCAAACCTTCTGGCTGACTCCATTCCCGGATGTCGCTGGTCAGGACGCCTACGGTGGTAGTGCAGTTTCCAAGCAGCTCCCGGCTAATGAGCCGGTCAGCAGCTGCCCCTTTTGGTACATCAGAGGTGCTGGGCTACGAAGCCCAGTGACTCTGCTTGGAGAGTGCAGGCCATGGTTACTGGCCTCTCCCACGCTGTTCCCACACTCCCATCCCTGTTCGCCCTCTCTGAAAGCTGCTCTCACTCACTCTCTGCTCCATGTGTATACTCCAAGTCCTTCCGCGATGGGAGCAGGCAGACCACACTGCTATTTACTCTGCCACCATCTTTCTCTTGTCTCTCCCACATCTTTTTTAAGAGATAAACTGGCACGACCTGCAAACCTGTTAAAATTTTGTTCATGGACATGAAGCTCCTCAGGGTCCTGCACTCCTAAGGTGGAGGGGTGTGGGATGAGCTGTGAGGTGGGGAGTTGGGGCTCTAGCTTCAGGCCCCTCTATTGACACCCCTCCTCGGTGAGACAGATGCTCAAGGTGGGTCTCTATTGTATATTTTTAGTTCAGCTCCCCTCCAGGATTTATTTTTGATTCTATCTTACATTTTCTGTTTCTTTTGAAAATTTCTCATTTTGTGTATCTTGTTTTCCTGAGTTTTAGTTATCTACCTGTGTTCTTTTGCTGCTCACTGAGCTCCTTTATAAGTATTGTTTTATTATTGAAGCAGTTCATGGGTCTCCATTTTAGTTTAGTATTGATTACAGGAGCTTCATTAATATTCTTAGGGCATTATGGTTGCCTGATGTTTGAGATCCAGGGAGCCTTATGCTGATGTAACTTTGAAAGAACTGAAACATCATCCAGTCTGCGCAGAATGATTGTAGCTGGCGAACACCTCTCTTGCTCAAAACTGAAGTGATTGCCTCCATAATTGCTGTCCCAGAGGACTGAAGCCTGTTCACAGGATTGCTTCATGTACAACCCTGTCTGAGGTCTACATCCCTGTTATGGGAACACCTATAGTTGTGATTTCTACTGGGTCTCTTGGGTGGTCCACTGTGCATACAGTATTGACTTGTGATTCTGAGAGAGTGCTATTACACTCAAGTTATGAACTGCTTTAATGAACATAGTTGGGTCCACGATTCTCAAGCCTATTACCGATGGTACAGATGGTCACGGCTCCTCCTGGTTGGCAAAGGGATCGCATAAGGGAAAAACTACACCTGAGTTAAGAGAAGGGTAGGACTTCTTTCTGTCCATAGCAGAGTCCATGGTTCGGCCTACCATTGCTGTGTGTTTTTCCCTTCAGAAAGCAGTCATCCTTAGTCTTGGGTTCCGCTGGGATTTCACAACCTTCTGCATAGATTTTAAAGCTACCACAAAGTCATTTTGGTCTATGGATGGCTGAGAAATATTTGTTTCTTTGGGGGATGCGGGCTGGTGATCTGCTATTCTGCCATCTTGGTGACATCACTCCTCAATTTTTAAAATTTTGCCTATGATGTAACTTATCAGAGATTTATTAAGTTTATCTTGTTTGGATTTCCCTAAACTTCTTTAGTCCGTAGACTTAAGTCTTTTAACAAATTTGGAGAATTTTCAAGCAATATTTTTTGAATGCTTTCCCAGATACTCTCCATTACTCTCCCTTTGAAGAAATAAGCCAAGTGCAAAAACATTAGATCTTTTATTACAGTCTTCCAGGTCCCTAAAAATCTGTTCGATTTCTAGAATATTTTTGGTGTAGTATTCAGATGGCTAATTTCTCTTGAGCCAATCTCAAACGAAAATATTTTAAAAATTCAACTAACACACAGGTAAGCAGAGGAGATTTAACAGAACAAAAAAGGAGCCAACTAAAAGAAAGGTAATAGTAAAGTGGCATAATTAAATCTTAAGTTATAAATAGTTGTATTTAATATAAATGGCCCATCTAACAGAGACTGTCAAATTAATACCAACCAAAATCATCCCATCTATATTCTATGAGAAATTTACTTCATAAATAATGATGTAGATATGTAAAAAATAAAATAGTAGAAAAAAGAATTCCATGCAAACTAAGAAGAATAAGCCTGATTTTGGACAAGACGGCAGAGTAGGTATACTATGAGCTCACCTCTTCCAATAAGCACATTGAAATTGCAACTAAATTATGGAAAAACAGACATTGAGAGCTACTTGAAGAGGAGCTGAACAGAACTCCTGTAACTAAGAATATTAAGAAGAAGCCATGTTGAAACTGGTAGTAGAGGCAAATATGTGGACCCTGCAGGTCCACACCCACAGGGTGGTGATTATAAAACAGGAGAGGAAGCTCAATAGTGAATCCCCCCCCCCCCACTGAGAAGTGGGGGATCCCAGGCCCACACCCAGCTCGCCAGTCCAGGTAACCAGTGACATGAAGAGGAATCCCCATAATATCTGTCTGTGAAAACCAGCAGAGATTGCATTTGAGAGACAAAAGCTGTGGGAGATAGATACGCTGCTCTTACAGGATCCAAGCACAAACTCACTCCTTCTAAGTTCCAGTGCAGCTCAAAAAGTGCCAGGAACATAGGAGGTAGACCTTAATTGAATGTCAAGGGGAGGACTTAAAGGCAGGGGTTGGGGCAAATCTCCGAGGAAGGAAGTTCTGGCATGTGTCATTGTTACTTGGTTGAATTCTCTTGCCACTCAGCTGGCCCTGCACAGGTGGGTACCAAACGTGTTCTCTCCACTAACCTGGTTAACACTTCTCCCTGCCCTGGCGACTCCCTGTGATTCTGCACCACCCTCCTTGCTCCCCTGGCCAAACATTTCATGGCAACTTCTCCAAACAAGCAACCTGCCTAGCCCATGAGGCGGACTTTCTCCCAAATTTACAAACCTCACACAAGTGGTGGCTGCCTACAGTTTGCACTGCAGACTTTCTCAGAAGTTTGCAAACCTCGCACAGATGATAGCTACCCTGGGCTCATGCTACAGTCTCTCAAAGATCCACAAATGCCACACAAGCAGTAGCCATTGCAGGTATTTTAGCTCCTGCCAAGTGTCCCAAAGCCCAGAACAGCCAACTACCAGTTTTAACCTGTATTGTAAATCCCATCAAGTAGCTCACAGCTTGTTGTAAGAGGCAGCCAGTCGTGGCCTGGAGTATAGTTCTAACCAAGCATATCTGAGCACATCACGACTGGCAGCTGGAGTCTTCTCGCATGGTAGTGTCCACTGAAGACTCTCAAGCCTGGCACAAATGCCAGCCCGTCTCGGTTCACGCTGCAGCTTCTCCCAAGAACTTCCAAACCTAGCCTAAGTGGCAACCAACTGAAGATTACTTTGTAGCATCTCCCAAGTGGCTCTGAAGTTTGGCATAACTGGTGGCTGCCATCAGCTAGTGCCTCAGACTCTCTTGAAGGTCGGCAAACCTCACACAAGTGGCAGCTGCATTTGGCTCACATTTCAGACTCTCTGAGAAGTCCAAAAGCCACAGACAAAGAGTGGCTGCCCTCAACTCATGCTAAAGAATCTCTCAAAGTTCCACAAACCCCCCACACAAATAGCAAAGTTCCACAAAACTTCCACACAAATAGTAGTCAGCCTCGATGTACATTGTAGCTCCAGCCAAGTGACCTCAAGCCCAGCACAAGCAGCGACCAAGCTTGATTTGCATTGTGAATCCCACCAAGTGGCCCCAAGCTTGGCATAAGTGGCAACCGGTCTTGTCCTTTAACAGCTTGAACTAAGCAACCACAAGACTAGGGAAAGTGGCAGCTGGCCTCAGCTTTTAGTGTATAGCCTCTTCCAAGTACCTCCAAGTCCAACACGAGTAGCAAGCAAACACAGATCACCTTTTAACTTGTACAAAGTGGTCGAAGCCTGCCAAAGTGCCAGCTAAGTTTGACCCGCACTGGAGATGCTCCAAAGAGTCTCCAGGCCCAACACACAGATGACCACTTTCAGACTGCACCAGAGCTTTAATCAACCAGTTCTGAAACCAACACGCCTGAAGGGTGGCATCAATGGCACCAGAGGATCACTAAAAATAGTCTTGCACTATAGATCAGCCCGTGCACAACAGCTCTTCTTTTGTACCACCTGGTTTTAGGACTTATTATATAGTTACATTAACACTTACAGTTAATAGTTATAGATATGAGACTCACTGTCAAGATCGTGTATATTGGCATAGGAACAAAAACCTAGCTCAATCAACCATAGTGGAAAGTTTAGAATATGTCTCAAACAAGTATAGCCAACAACTTTTGACAAAGGTGGAAAAGTAGTTTAATGAAGAAAGGATACTCATTTCTACGAATGATGTTCAGAAATTGGAACTCCATACATAAATTAATGAATCTTGACCTTAATATCTTATACTTTAAACAAAAATTAACTCAATATATAACTTTTAGAATAAAATAAAATCTTCAAAACTTGGGTTTAACAGTTTTCTTAAACATGATACCAAAATCATGATTCACAATTAAAAAAAAAATTACATCTCGTTAATGAGGCTGTTACAGTTGTCCCCATTTCTTTTCCCTTTGCTCCCCTCTGCCCAGTACCCCCCTTCCCTCCAGCAGTCCCAACGCTCTTAGTTCATGTCCATGGGTCATGCTTGTATGTTCTTTGTCTATTGCCTTTCCTATACGACTCTTAACATCCCCTGGCCTATTTTGTACCAACCATTTATGCTTCTTAATCCCGGCACCATTTCCCCATTTCTTCCCCTCCCCCTTCCCAGCTGATAACCCTCCAACTGATTCCCATATCTTCGATTATGTTCCTATTCTGGTTGTTTGCTTAGCTTGTTTTTGTTCTTATTTCTCAGATCCTGTTGTTGATAGTTGTGAGTTTGTTGCCATTTTAATGTTCATAGTTTTGATCTTCTTCTTTTTCTTAAATAAGTCTCTTTGACATTTACTATAATAATGGCTTGATGATGATGAACTCCTTTAGCTTTACCTTGTCTGGAAAGTACTGTATCTGCCCTTCCATTCTAAATGACAGCTTTGCTGGATAATCTTGGTTGTAGGTCCTTGCTTTTCATCACTTTGGATACTTCTTGCCAGTCCATTATTGCTCACAAAGTTTCTTTGGAGAAAACACCTGATAGTGTATAGGGACCCCTTTGTAGGTAACTATGTCCTTTTCTCTTGCTGCTTTTAAGATTCTCTCTTTATCTTTAACCTTTGACATTTTAATTATGATGCGTCTTGGTGTGGTCCTCTTTGGGCCTAGCTTGCTTGGGACTCTGTATGCTTCCTGGACTTGTATGTCCATTTCCTTCACCAAATGAGGAAAGTTTTCCTTCATTATTTTTTTTTCACATAAGTTTCCAATTTCTTGCTCTTCCTCTTCTGCTGCTGGCCCTCCTATGATTTGGATGTTGGCACGTTTGAAGTTGTCCCAGAGGTTCCTAAGCCCCTCCTCATTTTCAAAAATTGTTTCTTCATTCTGTACTGGTTGACTATTTATTTCTTCCTTATGTTCCAGATTGTTGCTTTGAACCCTGGTTTCCTTCCCTTCACCATTGATTTCATGCATATTTTAATTCATTTCACTTAGCCTAGTCCTCACTTCTTTCCTTCTGCATTTGCAATAGTCAAGCGTATTTGTCAAGTCTGTGAGCACCTTTTCTTTTTTAGAACTTTATTTATTTTTTATAATATTAATTAATGAATTAATTTTTCACAAGGGTGACTTTATTTATTTTATTTATCTGTTTTAGAGAGAGGGGAAAGGAGAAAGAGAGGGAGAGAAACATCAATGTGCGGTTGCCTCTCACGCATCCCCAGCTGGGGATCTGGCATGCAACCTAGTCATGTGCCCTGAATGGGACTCAAACCAGCGACACTTGGTCCGCAGGCCAATGCTCAATGTGAGCACCTTTATCACCAGTGTTTTCATCTCTGCGTCTGTTAGGTTGGCGATCTCCTCATCACTTAGTTCTCCCGCTAGAACCTTGATCTGCTCCCTCTTTTGGGCGATACCTCTGTGTTCTCAATTCACATCTTCCTGTGTTTGCTTCTGTGTTTTAGGTGGAGCTGTTGCACCTGTCACATTGTAAGAAGTGGAGCTTTAGGTATTTGTCAGTGACAGGCGACTTGTTTCACCGCATTGTGGTGTACGTGGGGGAGGTGTCTGCGTGGTAACAATGCCACTTGCTCAGCACTTGCCCCTTTTCCAGGCACTTGCCCTACTTCCTGTATGGGACTGGCACCCTTCTAGCTGTTGCTCTGGTTGTGGTTCCCAGAGTGGGTAGGTTTGTGGATATTCTAGGACCATGGAGGCCTTCTAAAGAAATGGAGTCTGCTGAGAGACCAGCAGTTTCTTCTGCCACCCCACCCCCCACTGCTTTGCACAGTCAGAAGCAATGAGGCTTTGTTTTCCCTGGAACCAGAACTGTGAGCTGTGCAGCCTTGTCTGGGGCTCGGACCGTTCCCCAGATGTCCCTCCCTACTTTTTTCTTAATGTGTGACTGTGCTTTCTGTCGGCCAGTCACAGCTGCTGTCACTGCTGCCAACACACCACATTCTCTCCACCCCAGCTCTGCCCCTCCTGCCTGTCTGAATGAGTATTTCTTCTTTATATCTTTGTTTGTTGGACTTCCATGCAGCTCGGATTTCTGGAACTTCTGGTTGTCTACAGTTTTGAGGTAGTTGTATTGCTTCTCAGTTGTGGAGGGAGACGCAGCGTGTCTGTCTACCTACACCTCCATCTTGGCTGGAAGTCCCGAAACATTTATTTATAACTACTCTTTTTTTCTTTTAAAATTATTTTTAAGTATATTTTATTGATTATGTTGTTCCAGTGGTCCCAATTTTTTCCCTTTGCTCCCCTCTGCCCAGTACCCCTTTCCCTCCAGCAATCCCACCCCCTTAGTTCATGTCCATGTGTCATACATATAAGTTCATTGTCTTCACCCTTTTCCATATTGTTCTTAACTTCCCCCTGTCTATTTTGTACCAAACAAGTATTCTTCTTAATCCTTCCACCATTTCCCCATTTATCCCCCTCCCCACTCCCAGCTAATAACCCTCCAAATAATCCCCATATCTTTGATTCTGTTCCTATTCTGGTTTGCTTAGTTGGATTTTGTTTTTACTTTTTAGATTCAGCTGTTAACAGTTGTGAGTTTGTGTCATTTTAACGTTCATAATTTTGACCCTTTTCTTAAGTAAGTCCCTTTGATATTTCATCTAATAAGAGCATGGTGGTGATGAGCTCCTTTAGTTTTAACTTGTCTGGGAAGCACTTTATCTGCCCTTTCATTCTAAATGATAGCTTTGCTGGATAGAGTAATCTTGGTTGTAAGTCCTTGCTTTTCATCACCTTGAATACATTTTGCCAGTCCCTTCTTGCCTGCAAAGTTCCTTTTGAGAAATCAGCCTATAGTCCTATAGGCACCCCCTTGTAGGAAACTCTTTGCTTTTCTCTTGCTGCTTTCAAGATTCTCTCTTTATCTTTAACCTTTGGCATTTAAATTATGATGTGTCTTGGTGTGGTCCTCTTTGGGACTAGTTTGTTTGGGACTCTGTATGCTTCCTGGACTTGTATGTCTGTTTCCTTTGCCAAATTTGGAGAGTTTTCCTTCATTATTTTCTCACATAAGTTTTAAAGTTTTTGCTCTTCCTCTTCTCCCTCCAGTACCCCTACGGTTTGGATGTTCACATGTTTAAAGTTGTCCCAGAGGTTCCTAAGCCTCTCCTCATTTTTTTTCTTAATTGTTTCCTCATTCTGTACTGGTTGACCGTTTTTCCCTTATGTTCCAAGTCATTGATTTGAACTTTGGTTTCCTTCCCTTCACCATTAGTTTTGTGTGGATTTTCCTTCACTTCATTTAGCATAGCCTTCACTTCTTCCCTTTTGCACTTGCTTGCCATACTTAAGTATATCTGTCAAACCAGTGAGTATCTTTATCACCACTGTTCTAAATTCTGATTCCATTAGGTTGGCTACCTCCCTCCTCGTTTGTTAGCTTGGCTATCTCCTCGTCACTTAGTTCTCCCACTAGAACCTTGATCCATTCCCTCTTCTGGGCCATACTTCTCTGTCTCCTCATCTTGGCAGGCTCCTGAGTTTGTTTGCCTCTGTGTCTTAGGTAGTGCTGTCACTTCTGTTATGTTATAAGGGGCGGAGCCTTAGGTATTTGTCAGTACAGGGCTACCCGTTTCACCACGTTGTGGTGCTGTTTGTGGGGGAGGGGTCTGAGAGGGAACAATGCCACTTGCTCAGCACTCGCCCCTTTTCCAGGCACTTCTCCCACTTTGTATGGGACCGGCGCCTCTCTAGCTGTTGCCCTGGCCATTGTTCCCAGAGTAGGTGGGTCTGTGGACGTTCTAGGATTGTGGGGACCCTTTCAACAAGTGTACTCTGCTGAGACACTGGCAGTTTCTTCCTCTGCCTCAATCCTCACTGGTTTGCAGAGTCAGAAGCAGTGAGGCTTTATTTTCCCCAGTGCTGGGACTGTGAGCTGTGTGGTCTGGTCTGGTGCTTGGAACGCTCCCCAGGTGCCCCTCCTGACTTTAAAAAATGTGTGACTGTGCTTTCTTCTGGCCTGCTGCTGCCGCCACCGCCGCCGCCGCCGCTGCCACGACACCGCATCCTCTCCACCCTGGCTCTGCCCCTCCTGTCTGGATGAGTATTTCTTCTTTATATCTTTGTTGGACTTCTATGCAGCTTGATTTTCTGAAACTTCTCATTGTGTTTAGTTTTGAGGTAGCTGTATTCCTTCTTAGTGGTGGAGGGAGATGCAGCGTGTTGGTCTAGGTCTCCACCTTGGCCAGAAGTCCCTATTTATAACTACTTTTAACCATCACTTGAGCTATTACTTAAAGATTGTTTTTAGCTAATCAATCACACATATTTAGTATCGCCCCTGGCTCAGTTAGATTTATAGGGCTACAGTATCGATTGTCCCTGTACTAATGATTGTTATGGAAGAGAAGGCATGCCTTTTTTATACTATATCCATTTCCATATAGCAAGGACTTTGTGTAATTCAGTAGAGAAAACAATGCTCATAGCTCAACTTTTAAATCTAAACCAAGCATTCTGAGCCCACAATGAAATATACTAGTTATACTACCGATTACAAGCCAAAATTTATCTCATACATTAAGTATTAAAATAAATAAATTCAATAGAACATTTCATAATTCAAAATTGTCCATCATATTAGAAAGTGTTACTAATTTGCATTTTTATAAACCACTGTGAAGTGAAGAGCCCCACATTAAGAGTTATTTTATTTTCTTTGTTATTGGTGAACTCAATATATTGATAAAAGCTGGTTCATAGGAGGCCACTATCATAAGTCCAATCGTTACATAGGAAGAAATCTTATGAAGAAACGAACTATTATATCATCACGTCCCAAACCACAATCCTGACTAAATGACTCAAAATTACAAGTTCATGGTGTAAAAAAAAATAATAATAATAATAATGAGGAGAATAAAAGCTAATAACTTAACATACATTCAACATTATATGCCTAAACATTTCATTATCATTATTACATATCACCTTCAGAATAATACTATTAAAACTACAATCATTGTTCTCTGTTTTTACAAATAAACTACAATAAATCTGTTAAGTAAACAGACTTAAACCGAGGGTTATAAATTTAGAAACCTTAATATCTTTCTTTTCAGTGCTAAGAGGTTTCTGATTCACGTGAATTCAAATGTGGGAGCATTTCTGAATCCATTGAGATATTGCTTCCTGGCCATCAATTTGGCTCAAATAAACTCTCCAAAAATTCTCTGTATTTTCAAATGTTTCTTACATCGATAACAACTTGACAGAGTCAGCAGGATTCCGAAGAATCTTACCCCGGACCACGTTGCAGACCCAGACTCATGCTATGTATCAGCAGAGGCCCATTGTGCCTCACTGGCTCTTCGTTTTCCAAAGGGTGAACTCGGGTGAGTTTCAACTGGAATTCCAGACCTCCCTGTTTTAAGGTATGAGACCCTGACTTTATCTGAGTTGTCTTTTTAAATCTTCAAAGTGGAACTAAGATTAAAGGTTGACAGAACCCAGGTTAAGGCAGGGCTGGAGGGGAAAAAATGAGTGGGTGGTTTTTTAATTTTGCTTTTCAATTCGTATTGCTTTCTGTGAATGTGAAGTACAGACTGTACAGATCTCAAAATCAAACTAAAATTAACATGGTAAACTGTGCCTCCAAAGCCAGAGAAACTCCCACCCCCCAGCCCTCATTAATACTCCTGGTAGAAAGCCTTGACTTGTACGTGCATTAAAGAAAGGGGAGGGTTTAACCAGAAGTGTTACCAACTTAAAATGGCCAAACTACAGTTTTCTTTTGGAGCCTAATTTTTTTTTGCATGCAAAATTAGAAAATACTGGCTCTAAAACTAAACTGAATGAATGAGAAGCTTATTGATTTAGAAATTAAAAGCCTCTAGGAGGAGCACAGATAAC